>NC_090664.1:57334169-57640212 GCF_013368605.1 Nyctibius grandis
TAAAGATCATCTAGTTCCAACCCCAGAATAGTCCTCCAAATAGTCATGAGGAACCAATGACTGTTGCTTCTTTCAGAACAGAGTTTCTTCCATTTTGTATCTGAAGAAATGACAAAAAAATCTTACTCAGCTACTAGTAATAATCAAAAAGTAATAACAGCAAAAGTGATGCATAAACCCATTTCTGTCTTCAAGTTAACAGGGCTTTTAGCACATGTTGTAGTGACTTATGAATCCAGTGATCTGTACATGGATTTGTATAGTCGGAGATGGTAAATTATACACGTTGAGATCAATGAAACTTGTAGATGAACGGCACATGTAGATTGGTCCTTAGAAAAAAACATGGGTTAACTGCCTATAAAAGCTCTGTGGCTGTGGTTTCCTGAGCAGCTGAAATAATTTAATGCTTTATTGCCACCCAAAGCAAGAGGTCCTTCGCTCACCCATGTCCTCCCCTGGGCTCGCTCTGGTGCTCATTGGATCCTTCTGTGGATCAATTTGGTACACTGACACAGAAAAAATGTTCTTCCCTATCTTTTTTTTTTTTCAGGGTTAATTTTCTATGGGATTAGTGAGTTGTGTCAGTTCATGGGAGAGAGAAGGGTATGCCATGAGTGTTACAGGCATTTCAGGGGGAATTTCCTTTCCCCTTTCTGCAGTTGTGAGCTTTCAAACGTTCATTCTTGAAAACACAAGCCTGAAGGATCATATCAAAAGCCTGAAACTGCAATACTAAGGGCAGGTACAACTGACTGACAGTGGTCCTTCTTTTTTTTTTTTTACCCCTGAACTGCATGGTACAGTAGCAAACCGTTTATATATCTGGGACTTTAGTATTTTTCTTCTTTTTTTCTTATTAATTCATGGAGGATGACCATTGAAATTGGACTCCTCCTGTGTTCAATGCTGCGCAAAGACACCAGCAGACAAGGGAAGATGCTCCATGTCTTGTAGCCTTGGGATTGGTTACATGGCCAACAACCTAGACCAATTTCTGTCAGAGTTGTTATTAAGACCACAGTTTTTGTAGGTCAGATTGAGTGCTTCACATATTTGTATGTATCAATTACGTAACTTAAGGAAAATAAAAATTCAACCCCCCTCCCACCCCTTTTGCTGGCCCCCTCCACAGAAATCTCATTCCCAGCTGCCTTAGCCTTTCTCCGAAGAGATGACAGCTATCGTGCATGGTGATGGGGCAGACAAAAACATGCTCCAATAGTAAAAGCCACCTGCAGACCAGTTTCCCTCCTGTGACGGGAAGAGAATTAGGAGAGATGTAGAGATTAACCAAACTGACCCAACAAATCACAGCCACTCCAGAAAAACATAATTGATTTTGAACAAGTCTTGCACAAGTTAAAATTGTTCAGTGAGTGCAGTATGATGGGGCAGATTGAGTTTTATTCTAAACTGAGTGGGAAAGTTGGATAGAGGTGTCCTACAAGGACGCTTGAACAGGCCAGTGTCAGATAGGAGTGCAGGGGATGTCCTTCTGTCTCTTTCAGGACCCCCTGGTTGGATAAATATTTGTCTGCGTCCTGTATTTCATTCATATGAAATCTGAATCTCATGCTCACTAACATCCAAGGCTTCTTTTTGTATACGATTTGATGGCAGCTGCAATAAACCTACTGGAGAAAGCACCATGTAAATCCCATACCTCATCCTGAGATGTAACATTTGCATGGTATGAATGTTCCCAAGAGAAGAAAGTACCTCAGAGAAGGAAAAAGATGCTGGATGTTCACTCCCTAAATGCAGACAGACAGCGTTTTCGCATGCTGTAGCTGGCTAGGACCTTCCCATGTCTGTCTTGTTATTGTTCTTGGCGGGCAGGTCAGATTTCCACAAGACAGTGGAAACGGTCTGTCAGAGCAAAAGGGCAGCTGAGTGGTGCGTGTGTGTCTGCAGCTCTTGTCTCCTGAAAACACATCCCTGACCCACCAGGGAGGCAGAGGAGTGAAGGAGGAATCAGGAATTTGCTCTGGCTATGGTTGACATGGGTCTGGTCCATACAAGGGGGAAAAGCACCTGTGATTGCCTTGGAAGAGACACCAGTCCCCATGGAGGGAACAGAGGCAATGAAGTTACCATTAGATCCAAGTCTCCAGGAAGGAACAGATATAGAATCTGTTGCTTCTCTAAGTCAAGCTTTTCCTTTTTATTTTTTCATACTTTATGCTTTCTTCTCTCTCCTCCCCTCACCCTACGGCATATGAGCAATTTCTCCCTCTTCTGCTTTTCATTTCTTTTGAAAGAAATTTCAGGCTGAGACTAATTTGTGTGTGAACAGACAAGATTTTGAAAGAGGTGCCATACACTCCTCCCTCTTGTCCACCCACAGAAGGAAAGGGACAGATTCCCAACAGCTGGGTTCTGATGTCTGCTGAGGTCTTTTTGCATCAGAGATGTAGCATCATGTGCAGAACAGCACTGGGAGCTAGGTCTGGCACCCAGGTGTCCTCTGTCACGCACTGCACCATCAGTCACCTTTTCACTTGCTCTCTTTCTGGCCCTGTGAGTCCTGGATCTCTCTCTATACATTGTGCCAGCACAGATGGATTTGGATCCTTCTGCAGCAGAGGTGGAGCACAGTCCTGTCCCAGTCCATTGTTTGATGATTTTGTTCTCCTAGGAAATAAAGCACAGAGCTGCTTAAATTAGGAAAATTATTTAAATTAAACTTAGGCTCATATCAATGGAGATAGAAATGATTCAACCCATCGATATCTATTTTGTCTCCTGGAGTTAACTGTTGATTGGAGAAGGCAAAGGGGTAGCTTTGCTGTCAGTTAAGGGCTAAATTGGATGAAATGGAGAGAGCTGACCTAGTGGCTCATGGTTACCAAAATGGGTGACCTTGCAGGCCTACTTTGTTCCACTATGCAAAATGTAGGTGCCTCTGCACATGGAGACGGGGAAATAGAGGTCCTAAAATCTCTCCAAGGTCCAGCTCCAGAAGGGAGACCCAGCCTAAATGGAAGAATGGGAAGCCCACATACTCGTTTGTTTTCCTGGAGGTCTTTGAAGGCCTCATGGTCTAAAGACCTTGGTGTGCTGTGTCACCAGTAGAGATAAACACCACTGGAAATCCCAAAGGTTTTTTGTCATCTAATCATAACGATGAATCACTCTGTGGAGGTGCTGATTTTTCTCCACCAAATGCACTGGAAGCTGGAGTTTACTAATCCACAAACAGTTTGTGGACCCCCAGAGCAACCTGCCTACTTTCTTTTTGTACGATGATATCAGAAATCATCTCTCCCGGCCTAAGGCAAAGCGGTCATGTAAGTCTTGGACATCTCATTCTGGACAGGGTCTGGTGACAGCTGCCATCTGCACACACTCTGGTGCAAAGCTCACCGAAGAGATGATGTTTCACTACATCCTGCAGGAGAAAAGCAGCTCTGCACTGGGTCTGCACCCAGCCAGTAGTTGTAATTTAATGGTTTTATATCCAATTGTCATCTCTCAAGCAGCATGACCTTCCCTGCTTCCAAGAGGGGGACCTCAAATCCATTCCCTATCTTACACAGCTTGTTGCAAAGTCGTCTGCTGAATGCAGGAGACATGACTTCTAGAAGCCATGCCAATAACTAGTGTCCTCAGGAAACATTTGTAAATGTCCCAATGAGCTCTGCTCTTTGCATATATGCTGCTGTACCTTGCTGGATAATTCCAGGGCCTATTCCAAAGACGTGTCTCGCTCTGGAAACAATTAACAGTCACTCTTCCTCCAAAAAAAAAGTCAGGGATTCCTTGTACCTTACGATGAAACTGAGAGAGAGAAAAGTATTTCCTGCCTTTATAACAGCTGGTCACACTACTCCAGAGCATCCAGTGAAGCAAGGCCACCACAACTTACTTTCCTCAACAGGCAGTTGCTGGAGGTTTCAGCAGGGCTTAAACTCCATCCCTCTTCAGATGGAAGATTATTAATTTAGCTAGGCAAGACCTGTATGGATATAGTCTTTCAATAATTTCATTAAGTCAGTGACAGATCTAGAAGACCAGACAAGCTCAGAGTCAGACAAACCCTTCTGCAGGTCTGAAACAGAACTAGTACACTTCAAGCTAAGAACATGTTGGGAACAATTGCTTTGAGTGTAACTTAATTACATTAACCACTTGCAGAATGGATATATGAGGAGCAGGAGGATGTATTAGCAAGGAAGAGGTGATAAGGTCATTAGTCCCTTAGGGACAAGGAAGGAATGATATGGATAATTATCCCTTGTGAAACAGCGAAAGGTTAGTACAGGGTCAAGAGTGAGAAAAATTGTGCTGTGCTATAAAATCAGTATCTAGAATCTATGATTTTTAGCATGCAGTGGAGCAATGAATTATACATACCAGGCTCATCACTGAATATCCTGGTAAATATTTTTTAAAGGACTGGGATAGAGCTAGAGGCAATGTTTGATAGAAAAATTTCTCCCCAATAAATAAAATGTTTCTGACCTTCCCTACTTTCTGCAATAGCAGAACACTTTCCATTGCCTCACGGGCAATGTTAGTGAATCGCCAGTTTGCACAAGTCGGTGTCTCACTCCCGCCTCTAAGTCCTATGAAAGCTGCTTTCTCCTCTTGGCACTGTCCTAAGAACGTGTCTAAGTCACTTCAATCATCTGTGCTTGACTCACCCGCAGTGGAAAAATGAGATACAAAATGATTAATCTCCTTCCTAGGAGCATCAGGATGATGTATGGGAAGGGAAAACCATGTGTGGTTAAGGTAGAAGCGTGGCATGAAGGATGTCAGATTCTGTTCTCACTTCTGCGCCTAATACGGCTTGTGAGCCTGGGACATGTCCCGCTGCCTTACGCCTGGCTGTGCTGTAAGATTTTCTGGGTTACATCTGCATTGGAAACCATGACTGCTGTTGAGTCACCTAAGCAGCACAATAATACTAAGCCACTTTATGAAATACTTTGATATCCTAGAGTGGAAAAGGGCTTCCACTTCAAAAATGAATTAAATCTAGGCCTTCAATTGCATTTCTTAAGTGGTTGTACTTAGAGTAGAAGAAACCCCCAGTGCAAGAGTCTGCTAATGCAGCTCTTGGCTTTCAGAACATATTCCACTGACAAAGCTGAGCGTGTAGTGGGAGAGTCTGTGTTGAACAGGGAGCAAAGCCTAACAGTCTGCATACTCACAGTGATTCAGGATATCCTGTTTTACTATGCCATGGGCATAGGCCTCGTGCTTCGTCAGAGCCAGTTTCTCTACGTTATGAAGGCAGCCTAAGGCAATTAGTTCAGCCTCAGCTAAGCTTTAGTTAGCTAACTTTGGGCAGATGAAGCTTGTAGTTATTTAGGATGAAGAAACTCTTAGCTCTTTTTTCTACGTATACGTGCTATGTCATTTTTGCTCCCTTAAACAGCACACCTAATATCTGTTGTATATCTGCTTCTTTCCATGGTATTGTCAAATGCCCACATGGGCACTTGAAATGATCCTCACACTGTACCATTAGGAAGTGGAAGGGCAGCATGTTATGGCCAGCCCTCGTGGAGCAGCCAGTGCCATAGATCACACATGGGATATCACATATTTTGGACACCTACAGTACAGACGTGGAGAGTTGGTCTGGTCATCACAGGCCCTATTGATAAAAATGGGCACTTTTAAAGGTTTATATAAGGATAAAGGACACCCTGTCCTAGACTCTGTAGATGATGCAAGTGATGTAACTTGCACTTTGCCCAGGATTGTCCCCTAACTGTTCAGTCTAACTATGTTATTCTAAGGGAGAACTGTTCATTTCTGAAGCAGCTTAGCTGAGCTGTCTTTCTTGGAGAAGAGTTGTGTAGACATATGCAAATCAAGGCAAAACCTGTATGGAACATGCCAGGATACACAGCAGCTAATTTCTATCACTTTCTCAGATTAAACTTGCTGTAGGTTCGGCTGCATTGAAAAAAAGAGAAGAGAAAAAAAAAAACCAAAACCCTGCGACATTCCACATTAGCAAAACATGTTTCTCTGGCTAAATGTAAAAATATGGTTCCCCAGAGCAACTTGCAGGTCTGGGTCTTATGATCTAAGAGTCCCCAAGGTGTACATTTTCTAAAGCTGTATGCATGAGTTTAGTGCTGCTGTAGTGTACATCCAGTAAGAAAACCTGATGATTCTCGAAATGCAGTTCCAGCAGTGTTATTTTTCTCCTGCTATGTTGTGGGTACTTCAGATGATTAAAATATGTTTTCCACTTTCAGAAGTATTCATCATGACCTGTTCCTCCACTGTATTTTAGCCCCTTTCAGCCTCAGTGAAATCAGTCCTGATTCTGGCAACCATCCTCATCCGCTGCAAGTGTGTGCTGTATGATGTATTTCCAATAGTTTGGGGGCCATTGTTTTGATCACAAAGAAACCTCTCTTTTGCTCATTTTACTCAAATCAAGAACCCTAGGAGTCCAAACAGCCCTACAGAGGACCTCAAAGACACTGCATCATCGATGTACAGCACCAGGATCTGAGTGGTGCTTACCAAGTTCCTTGGCTGGAATGAGATTATGCTGTTCATATTCAGGGTGAGAAATTATGCCACAAGAGGTAAAATGGTTAATTTTACATTATCGCACCAAACTGGTTGGCTGGCTGGTTCTGTGAAATGCATGGTGGGAGTCGGACTCTTCTACCAGGCAACTAGTGATAGGATAAGAAGACACAGCCTCAAGCTTCACCAGAAGAGGTTCAGGTTAGATGTTAGGAAGCATTTCTTCTCAGCAAGGGCCATTACACATTGGAAGGGGCTGCCCAGGGAGGTGGTGGAGTCACCATCTCTGGAGGTGTTTAAGAAAAGACTGGACATGGCACTTAGTGCCCTGGTCTGGTTGCCATGGTGGTGTCAGGGCAATGGTTGGACTCGATGATCCCAGAGGGCTCTTCCAACCTGATTGATTCTGAGATTCTGTGTGATTCTGTGGGTCACCAGACGTCAAGGGGAAATGTCCTTACTTTTTCAGCTGGAAAATGCAACTTCATAAAGCAGAAGGAGAAATGAGCAGTAGGACCCTCATTAGCACTAGTCCCCATCAAAAAATATGAATTATATTTAAAAAAACCCAACATGTGCTGAAGAATTGTAGCTATGTCTGTGGGAGAGTCAGGAAAAGCCTGGATGTAGCTGCATCCAGTTCTCTCAAAACTGCAGACAGTTTGGAAAGAGAAGAATGCACCTACTCCATTATTATTAGGTCCAGGAAGATAATCAAGCTCCAGTACCAGGCCCAACCCCCATTCAATTTATTAATACTGATGTTACCAAAGCCTCTTGTTTCAGCACTGGGTTGGAATGGACACATCTCTTCCTAATGCTCATTTTTTTGCAGTTAAGAACTTTTTGGATCTGGAAGTTGAGTATGAGAATGGAAAATGAATTGTCTGTATATATGTTTTTATATATATAAATAAAAATGTGTACATGTATGGGTTAAGTACGCATAAGGAAAGAGACAGACCTAGCCCAGGGACAAATGCAGTCCTCCTAACACCTCTTCTATGACAACCTTCCTCCTCCAGTAATCATGCCTGATTCATCCCATGGATACATTCATACGCCTATATATAAATCTATAGAAACACAGTTCACAGCCCTTTCCTGTCACTGGTGTTATGGTTTTGGGATGTAGTAGTAGGGGACACAGGGGATGCAATGGACCTGCTGTATGGACCAAAAGGAGTTGCTTTTCATTTATTGTCCACCTTATGTAGTCATCTGCATGTATGTAAAGGACTCATGAGAAGTCACCCTTTATGAGAAGAGAGAATTTTACACCATTGTTTTATTCCTGGTTAAACTTAAGGTAAAGCAATCTGCTCTCAGGCATCAGGAATTTATCCAGGCAAGCTGACCTTTTTCAGGAGGAACATTTTATCAAGTGGAAAACATTGCCAATTAATAGTATTAAATTAGTGTGTAGACAATAATGTTCCTCAAATTTCTTGATTTTTTTGCCTTTAAACCTGCCTCTCAACTTAGCTGTTATCTTTTTTGAAATCAGAGGTGTGACCTCTCTCTTCTTTTCTTTCCATAGCCTAAAGGAATAAAATAATAATAAGAAAAACCTCACCAAATCATCTGTTTAGTCTCATCTCCTTGGTTTTGTTGCTGGTCAGTCTGGTGAAGTATTGAGCTGGGAATGTGAGTCTGTAGTGTCTGTGTTCATTAACGTAAATACGAGGAAATGGAAAAACATTCCAAGAGCTGGATTCACACTTACACTAAGGTCCCTTTTTACTGCTTTGGCAGTGGAAAGAGACCAAGAAGTGGGTGGGCATGTCATTTAGTAGTATGTTCCCCTGTTTACAGCACAAGTACTTTCTCACCTTTCAACAACTCTACTTAAATTTGCTACGATGGACCATTGGAGCTATTCCTGCAAAACTTCATTCATCAAATGGCTCCTACTTTGTTGAGTAGCCATATTTAAATACCTACGAGTAGCAGAGGAGCAACTGAACTCCAGAAAATAGGGAAATCTTGGGTCATGTACTACTTAATGGTCTCCAGATGAAGACCTGAGCTGGGGTTCCTTTCACATGACTTTAGATGCTGTAGCATCTTTTTCAGAGTTGGCTTCTCCTTTCATAATCAGTGGAGGTGTAGTGAACCCACTCAGTGGAGATGATCATCTGTTGCTAAAATACATGGTAAAATAGGTTAGACAGTCTCTGCCCAAGAAGTTTATTTCTCTTCATTGAGAACGTGAGGATCCAAGCATGACTGGGTCACTTCCAGCCAGATGAGATGACTCACCACCATCCATTGGATTTTCCTGAAGTTTGACTAATAACACCATATTGATCAGCTTTGACCAGACCTTGGGAGGTCTTCTGAGACTATTGTGTCCCATCTGGGTCTGTCCAGCAGACATGCTGGAGGCCGTTGGCTTGTCAAAAAGCAGTGAGCATGTGTTCAGCTGAATCAGGAATTACCTTTGGAGTCTCCCTTTTCCAGGAAGAGTTTAAAGTTCACTGGACTTTCGACTGGACAGGAGCAAAGGAGGAGTTTGCACACAACAAGTCACTTGTCTCATCAGGGTGGTGGCAAATAGGAGTAAGGCTGAGGGGACAGCTCCAGGGTCCTCTGCCCAGGGAAGGGAAAGGTAATCTTGTGAGAAAGGCCTCTGAGAGCCAGAGTTATTGCCCTTTCTGGAGGGATGAATGGATGTGCTTCAATGACAGCCAGCCCTCGTCACAGCCTGGCTGCTCTCTCACACTGTGGTAGCAGCACAGACAGGTTGATTTTCCAGTACACTGTCATAGGCAATGGGGTCATGTCTCTCTTGATGTCCCCTGCAGTCTGCTGCCTGAGTGAGTGGCCTACTTCGTAGCTCAAGCCAAAGCTGCTGCTGGCTCTGAGTGGTAAGCTTCCTTCGGCTCAGCATAACAAACAAATTGTGTGGTAGACCACAGGCAAGTTGGAAAAGATGAAGCTGTGCTGTCATCAGTGGCCCCTGGGGAATGTGACCGTCCTGCAGATCTGATTCTTGGACAAAGTCTGTAATTCCCAATCTTCTGTGGCCAACTGAAATCTGAAATCCTTCCATGTTTCTCCAAGGTCACCAGGGACTCTTGTTATCAAGTCTGAGACTGAAAATGCCAGACAAGTCTTCCAGGGAACAGCTGGAAGGACCACCAATACTCTGCAGCCAGGGAGCAGATGCCACTCTTCCATTACAACATCACATGTCCTGTTTCTTATACAGCACCCGGATGCTACTAGCTATGTTTTAACCATATGCAGCTCTTTCCCTTACCTGTCATCATCTCCAAGTGCTTGGCATCTTTAACACAAGCAGCTGAGCTCAGGACAGAAGGAACTGGATGGAAATCATGCGATTGGTTTACATTGGAAATGATTTTTAAAAATCCGAAAAGCCCTTGGCCTTAAAATGTAGAAATCCTCCTCTTTTTTCCTTCCCTTGTGGCTTGCAAGTGTTCAAAGACCACACAAAGCATCTGCTAAAAGACTTTGCACTGACTGTAGACTCCAAACCAACTGTAAATAGACCTTACTTCCAAAAATAGAGAATGAGCAGCTTCTCCCTTTCGAATATTCTGGACAGAAATCAAATTCAGAGCATAGGACAAGTAGGACTCCTTCAGGTCCTCCAAGTCCAGTCTTCTGTCATCTCAAACTTCCAAAAGGATCAGTAGAAAATCCATGCTACATCCAGTACATATCACAAGCCACAAAATGCTTCCCTGCAGCCTGTCACCATCTTTGCTACAGAGGCCACAGGGCTCCTAGATTCAAAGAGAGAAGGAGAGGGAGATAACACATAGCACTAGGCCCCTGCAATTGCAAAAATATTTGTTATGAGGAATTATTATTCCCTCTCTATGTTTGCACAGTTGAAGAGTAAGTTTAAAAAAAAAAAAAATCAAAACACAAAAAAACCCAAAACCTCCAGGAAAGCTGGATGATGTTATCATAGAGGAAACAGTGAGGAAGGGGTGTATTGATGTCTCCAAGGGGCAGTTCATTGTATAAAGCAAAGTCCTGAACTTTACATCCTTTTTATTTTCTCCATGCTTACCTTCACTGCAGTCTCGCCTCCTCTAAAACAGGAATTCCCCAGAGTCTTTGTGGGATAAGTCAGTGACTCCAAGAGGCCTGCTTTTCCATCAGAGATTTTCCATGGGTTTTTGAAGATGTACTCACACCTTCGTGCGTTAAAATTCTGTGTACTAAAAGAAGATGCTGAATGGAAAAAACAGTCTACCTCTTGCAGAGATGCCAGCTGTAGTGACTGTACCATGAGTTTTGCCTTTTTTTTTTTTCTCCTCTTTTAAGTTCCAGCTGCTGGAATCATGTGAGTTTCTAAATTTTAGATTATGAACTACAACTAAACCAAAACATGTTTGCTTTTTTTGTAATTATGGACAAAAAGGTCAAGTTGCATAACAGCGGACAGACAAAAACAATCTTACTTTCATTATTTCTAAAAAGAAAATCTTCTTGATTTATAGGTCAGTCCTTTCATTTCCAGCAACCTTTGACCTGTGACTTTTGAGTGCTGGGGAAGCTTAATTGCTTAGTAGCGCCCAAGGTTCCCACAGCACTTTTTGCATGGAGAAAGTCCTGCGCAAGGTTATGTACCACAGTCCTGGTTGCAGACTGCAGACAGGCAATTTCAGATTCATGTAAAATCTTACTAAACCTGCCCAAATTTCCACAAATGAAGAGGATATGTTTGGGAAACAGCTTCTTTTCACTGATTGAAGCCATTGTGTTTTCAGTTACCTAACGTCCTCTCATTCACCTGTGGCATAGAAACTTCTGGCAATGCAACAGGACACATTTGAACTAGTGAGGTTTTGTGCCCACAGGACAAAGAGAACTGCATTGAATTAGATATATTTTCTAATATTGTTCTTTTTTCTAAATGTGCCTAGTTCTGAAAGGCACTTGGCTGAATGGTCAAGCCCAAAAAAATGTATTAAAGAAAAGATTTTTAAATTTCCAAGCATTTTATTCTAGAGAAAAAAAAAAGGAAGAAATAACACCAAAAAAAAAAAGAGAGAATGAAACCTTCTCATAATTCTCAGGTTTTCCTGTGAATGTATTGGCTTTTTGGGTTTTCTCCATATAGTGTTTACATAGATACAATCACAGAGAAATATTGCAATGCTTAGCGGGAGAAAGAGTCTCCAAAGGGGAAGAAAGGAAAAATTAGAAGGAAAAATGAATTAAAATCTCTTAAACAATCCCTGGTCATCAATCAGCTGAATGAAATTAGCTGCAAACTAAGAATATTCAGAAAATGTACAGGTACGAAGTTAGTCGAAAAAGTAAAATTATGTCTTTTCTTGCTGCAGTACTAATTATTTTACAGCATTTATTAATTGTACAAGGCCAAGAAACTCACTTTTCTGTTGTTTTGAGGCTCTTCTGTTCCCATTGGCTATGAAAGGATGAAGTGCACTGGATGTGGTGGGGGTTCAGGATGGTGTTAACATGTGGTACTGTGTGGTTGAGTTGGAGATGAAAATACCACTGAGTTTGATTTCCCATTGATTTTGATCTTGTTGATAAACAACTGACTAGTGTTATCCGGAAAGGAAAGAGGGAAGTGAAAAGAAGCTGGAGGGGAGAGTACAGAGCAGTCCTCTAACCTATACTACAAATAGAGCCAGATTTGATACATTATGATCAGGTAGAGGCAACTGCTGGGAAGATTTTCCTTAAGGGGTTCAGATAATATAATCCAGAGCAGAATTTAGTTCTTGTGCCAAAAAAATCTTTGCACTGGTCTTATTAGAAAAAGAATGAAAAGAAAAAAAAGTCAATTCTTTCCCCTGGAATACCACAAGGGTAGAACTTTATGCAGCATTTTAGAGTCAGGACCATGAGGTTTTTATTTGGAAGTGCCACATGAAGCAATGTTTCTATGCGATAGTTCCAAATGAAGAACACATGGTTGCAGGAAGTGCCTGGAATGGTATTATCCTCTATAAACACTCCTGTTAAAGACAGCTAACAGTGTGTTTCAGAGGAAGATGGCCGAGGGGAAGAACAGAAAACTATCAGCTGATGTACATCATATGACCTGTGAGAAGTCATTATAGGTGGTTAAATGCTTCCCAGGGACTTGGATGTCTGCTAAGGTTTTCATATCTTCTGCAAAATTCATAGGGTGGAAGAAATAAAAAGCTTAAGGGGAAAAAAAAAAAGTAGTCTGCAGTTTGGAAGATGGGTGTGACATTTTATTGGACAATTTTATTAAAGAGGGGAAAACCTGGTGAGGGCACGTCCTCTTCCTGGTTTTGTTCTGCCGCCTTTCCCAGGCCTCTGGCTGTCCTCACCCTTGTCTCTGCTCCGTTAGCAGTTACCCTGCACGTCACAGCACAGAGGAAGCGTGCGTGAGATGCTTTCTCCACTGTTTCCCGGCCGTGACTCTCTCAGCTGGAATGAACAGATAAAATAAGTCAGGGCAGGATTTGGTGTTATTTCTCCGCAGTTACTGAGACAACGAATTGCATCGGTTGAGTTGTATGAGAGTACGTGGAACAGGCAGTGACCTCTCTGTCGACAGCCTAGGGGAAGACCTTGATTATATCTGTTGTTGTAAATTGAATGAGCAAGTTTTCCAGCACTGTGGCTGGGGTGGCCCATGCCTGTACCTCTACAGTCAGGGCAGGATAGTGTCTGTCATCTGGACATGTCCCTGGCCTGTGTTTACCCTCATTTGGGAGAATTCTAGTGATTCTGGACCAAAACTGTGCCAGGAACTTTGCTAACAATGTAATGCTAATGTGATCATGTTCCAGTGACTGAGACTCTGCTTAATTTGGTAGAGTAGGTATAGCCTTGAGGTTAGATCCTGATGCTGCTGTCACACAGGGTTAACTCCCCGGCACAGAAAGAGACAGAGGTTCTTCTTTAGCAGAGCAGCTCTGCACCAGGAAGGTGCACCAGCTTTCGAGGGAGTACTTGCTGTTGTAATTCATGCTGGGAGAACATAACTACAGCAGGTCAGACTTGGGATTAAGGGTTGTAAAAAGCTTTGCTTAGGCTTTCCTCTTCTTCTCCCCAGGTGGCTGCAAGGAATGAGTGTGATGCTATTAAAGAGAATAGACTAAGACTTCTGTGGTCTGGGAAGATATTAGCATCATCAGGGTAGGGGAGCCAACAGGATTAGCAAAAACCAGTGAGGACGAGAGACTAACACAGAGCAGTGAAGACAATTTGGACACACAGGGGGGAAACCACATGAGAGTAGAGTTGGAAAAGGCAGTTTATACACCTCCTCTGGGCATGGGAATAGTCTGAAACAAACGTTCCCCCTGTCAGGTAGAAGCAGTTATGCTGACAAAGACACCAGGGTGAGCATGGACAACAAACAAAGCTGTGATATTGCAGGGCACTGCAGAAGCTGAACCATCATTGTGAGGTTGGGCTGGAGACCCTGAGGAGTGATGTCAGGGAGCAGAAAGGTGAGCTTCGTTCACTTGATGGGCCTGGGGAGACTGCACCTGGGATGCTGCACTCACTTCTGGGCACCTCATTACCGAAAAGATACAGATGAGCCAGAAAAGGTATGTTGGGGGAAACCCAGCTTCATGATTAATTGGCTGCAGAAAACATTCTATGAGTCATGTGCAAAAATGAATGGCTTGGCTCTGAAACTACAGCACGGGGAACCTAGTAACAGTCTACAAACATTTGAGAGGTTACCAAAAAGCAAAGAGATAACTTATTTAGCATGGAGCAAGGGACTCATATTTGGACAGGGAAACTATGAAAACCAACTTGCTGGAGCAACAGCCACTCAGTGCTGGAGCAGGCTGTTGGTGGGAATGATGGACACAGGAGGATTTTAGCTGCTGTGTGACCATTACTTGGTAAAGCTTAGAAACATGAGAAACAGTTATTTTGTGTTCTGGGAAGTGAGAGAAGACTGTTTATGGGGTCATAAACTTTACCTGCGTAAATGAGTTGATGCAGTAAGGCTCTGGGAAGAACAAACAGGGAAGCAATACAATGACTTCGCAGATAAGATGATCTGGGTAAACACTTGAAAGACGGTGGAGAAAGCCATTAGCTTTCAACAGTGTGTCCCTTTTTTGTGTTTTGTCAGAGTGGGGTGTTGCCAGATCAAAGTGCTTTAAAAAGACAAAAAAGTGGCTTAACTCCCTTTTTTGGGGGGTTACAGTGATATCAATGACAAAGAATTTCTGCCATCTCAACACAGGTGATCACTAGATGACTGGCAGGTAAATATGTGCATTGGCTCTTACAAATATTGTGGTTTATTTCTTAAAATATGTTTCCTCTTGGGTCTCTTTGCTCCAAGTAATCAGTCTTTCAGTTTCGCTTTTGAGCAGCCGTTAGTTGTTAAATATTAGTTATAATTTAGACTGTCACACAAAGAGAGCAGGAAGGTTGGCTCTGAGACAAGCTGAGATAATTTTGCTTGTTATCAGGCAGGTGAGATAGCCTGATGGAAGAATACAGCAGTCTTGCCACTGGAGTCAGAGGGCAGGTGGAAGCCTGGGAGTATGGTTGTGTGGGAGGAAGTCCCTTGGTTGGTCTTTGGAAATCCTGGAGCGGTTGTAGCTGAGCATCAGTAGTGTGGAAGCCTCAGTGTGGGAACCATTTAAAACCAGCAGCAGAAGAAAGGTTGTAAAGACTAAGATGGACAAAATATATAGGCCATGTGCTATAGTTTTTTGGTAGCTTCATTCCCAATAGCAACACACTTACCAAATTGGATACTGAAGACTCTGTGCTACTGGCCCGAATTTTAACAGTATTTGAGCTCCCATTGGAGCTTCCACTGGGCTCCATCAGCTCCCGCTGATGTCAACACTGTGAATATGGAAATCTTTTATTTTAAGGGTAGCAGATGTAAGTCTCGGCAAGACTTTAACTCCAGTGCGTTATGCACCCTGCACACATGCACAGAGCAAGGGTCAGCCCTTTCCATGGGAAAAGAAAAGCTTCTGTTCCTACTGGGCAGATAAAGAACTGGAGCTTGAGAGCTTAAGTGACTTTCTAAGGTTATAAAAACTTGTCTGTGTCAAAACCATGTACCACAAGGTGTGTGTCTCCACTTTCACAAAAGTTAATGCATGCTGAATATGTATTGCTGAAATGGGAACCCATGCCCAGCCTGACTTTCACTCATGCACAGAGAAGTCACTTTGGGAGCAGGTCTGTGCAGCAGTTGTTTTGTTAGGACTCTAGGATAACCTTTTTTGAAGCCTACATCTCCAAAAAGGCCTCCTTCCTTGGAGTTCCATTGAGCAAGCTATTAGAGACCCTGGGTATGTGGCTACCAGATGGGCGTCAACAATAGACAAAGCACACCAAAGTGTCCTCCTGTGGATATACCTGGGTGATTGAAGATGGCCTCACTCTTTGTCTCTATTCCTTTGCTGCTACATTTTTATTGACACAGATGATGATACAGGCTCCATTGTGAAGGTAATAAAGCCTGGTAAAGGGGAGCTAGCAGCGCACTGGAAAACATTCTCATTGCATTGACTGCCACAGCTCTTCTAGTGCGTGTAGTTTCATGCTGTTCAAGTCAACCTCTGGCTCTAAGAGCTGTATGTTCTGAGCCTTACTGCAGATGAGCCCGTCGTGTCCTCGACACAGAAATGTGGTAACTCTGCGACTATTTTGGAGGTGATAATTTCCATAAATCTCTTTTCTGTTTGCTGCATAATGGGATTAGCCTGTGTTCAGGAACCTGCATCTTTCTAACTTCTTGTGCCTCTCAAGCATCTCCTCTTTAGCAATGCATATCTATCTTGCTTTCCAAGGGAAAAAAAAAAAAAGAAGTGAGAGATGTCATTGTCAGAGCTTGCATTGGGGTTATTCATACATTAAAAGGTGTGTTGGAACATGGATGGGTCTGGACTATCTCTGCAGTGTGTGAACATTTCTGCTTATCAGCACACATGTGTGAACATGTCGGAGGTCAGCAGATGACTGTGCATGTATGTGTGATATCCATTTGAAGCCACAGACCCTGGAATCTAACAAGGACGACTGCCAAGTAGCACTCATCACCAGTTCATAAGACCTGCTGTTCCAGCTCCTTCTGATTTGGGTTTTGGGTAAGATGCTGGCAGCAGTGGGTTTCAGGAGCAAACCACAGAGAGAAAGCAGAATAAAAATGCAGCAAGAATTCCTCGAGGAAGGAGATGCTGCTTGATGTTGCTCACTGTCAACACTGCAAATAACTATAATTTTAAAAGTCCAAATTAAACTGAGTTTATTACCCATTTCTCCAGATTGTAAGTAATAGAATTGTGGGAAGGGGATAGAGTGGGATAAATGAGCAAAGTCTCAGGCCAGGAAAAATGAGATTAAAATTCCCTCAAGTGAATTTGATGCTTGTGGAGTACATAAAAATAAAGAAGTGCCTCCTAATTTTCAGAAGGTACCGCCTTCAAATTTTCTGTTAGGAGAGCTCCTAAAAATACAGATGAGAATACTGGGGGCAGGGGGGGAAGACGTTTTTTTTCCTTCTTTCATTATAAAAGACCAGAGATTATTTTCATCAATACTTAAACCCTGGAAAAACTTTAAAGAAATATATTAGTTTCCTACGATTTTTAGCTGGAAATTGTTAAGTATTTCCTAAACTGTTCTTCCTGTTGTCTGACTATTCTATTGAGATGCAGACTGAAGGGAAAAAAAAACCAAACAAAAACAAACAAACAAAAGTATCTTTCCAAACTCACAGTCAATCTTGTTAGGAGTTTAAAAGAAGATAAATGGAGAGAGAATGAAAACCTGACTTCCAGTAATTGTTAGAACTTCTGGAGTTACAGAATTTTTCTCTCTGATACGGACTGAGGCAAGAACATATAAACAAATAAATATACGAAGACGTGTAAACGAGTCTAAATTCCATTAAAAACTTGTTCTTAAGTATGGATTACTGATGGTAGAAGATGGTATCCACTGCTAGAGCTGACTGAGAAATTGCAATGAAAAAATATTATGTCAAAACATGTTGTTACAATTAAATCGAAAGCCTTTAGAGAAAATTATTGATTCCTCAGTACAATTGAGGTGGTGGTAGGGAACAGAGAGAAATAGGTAATGGTTAATGCAGTCACTTGAGAACTAATAAACCCAGTTCAAATCCATAGTGTGTTTGTGGTCTTCTCACATTTGTGATGAATGCTATCAATTGGGATTCTACAGATTATCCTGACCTACCTCTCCCTTTTTTTAATGGAAAGTTTTTGCTAGGTGTTGTTTCATTCTGCGTCAGAACGAAAGTGCAGTTGGAAACCTCAGATGCTTTTCTGAGGTAAAAGAGCTGCTTTGCTCAGCAGTTCCCAGGGTTGAGCTCCAAAGCAATACTTGCTATGTTCAGAGATTATATATGAAGATCCTGACTGACTGCAGCAAAACCAGTGCCAGAGCCCTTTGCACACAAGCTACAGCCATGCTGGTAACTTAGACCGTGCCAGGACCCATGTTCTGGCATTATGGTGAATTGTCACAGTTTTTAATCTCTTGTATTCTCCAGAACTGCTTGGCTGGATCTTTGCTGCTTGTTGAGAATGCTCCTTGGCTAGTAGTATTAAACCTGAACCATATAGGAATCCTTTGGGATCCTCACAGCTTCTGTGGGCCAAAATCATGCAAGGGAACATTTTAGCAGTTTAGCAGTATCACAGCTAAATCCTAGTGCTATTAAATTACCAGTGGAGATGAAGCACACTGGAGCTAAGGGCCAATCTACTCTTCTAAACATTTAAATTCAAAGTGATTGCCAACTGGAAGGGTAAAATTAATCACATATAAAGCTGCTTGGCTGAAATCTGGAGATCCAGTGCAACCAAACAAGTTCCTTCTGGCCTCCTCTGGCTATGGAGAAGGACTGAGCCCTTCAAAGGACAGACTCACTGTCCTGAGAGTGTTGTCCAACATGGGTGGGATGAATCACTCCATGGAGATGTCTACATCTCTTCAATGGCCTAGAGAATCCCACTTCCCAGATGAGATTTAACATCAATGTCTGAGAGTGAAGCTGTGGGACTATCCACATTCTTTCTTCCATAAAATCATCCTCAAAACCATCAAAATCTCTTAGTTAAGGAGGGAAGCTCATGATTTCTCTTATACCTTTGTATCACCTGTAAAAGGACCACTAACAAAATGCAGCATCCAGTTTTCATTTCCAACCCGAACACTTGCCCTAAGTAATGCATTCCTCTCCAGATCAAAGTGATGCTCGAAACAAAAAACCTTACAGTGACCTTAAAAGCTTTTCTAGAAATTAGAAAAACCCGTCTGATTCATACCTGCTCTTTGCTAAGAAAATTAGTGTTCAATTTTACATTGTAAGTGCAGTTTTACTCTTAAAGCATATTAAATATATCTTAAAAGTAAGGAAACTGAAAAAATAAAGAATTTTTCAGGTAATCAAGTTGTTTTTCATGATTCATTGTTTGGAAGAGCCTTTTTGTTTCTTTATGTTGCATAGCAGTCATTTAAAATAGCAAATGTTGCCGTCATTCAGTTATTTTGTTATCACAATATAAGAATATAAGTGGGGAACAGTTTGTAAGTGAGAGATCAAGGTGAGATCTTTTACTACAGATTTTGGTAGAGTTCTAAACTTTGAGGAACACAGGCTCTTTTTTGAATTAAGACCAGGAGAGATTTCAGATAATGTTTCTAAGTATTTCTTCTTAGCACATTTTAAGTTGAAAAAAATCCCCTTGAAATAAATCCTTTCAAATCTCTCACTCTGGTTTTGTAATTTCATTATTATTAGTTTTATGTTTAGTGTCATGCACATGTAACAGTAACATTATGCTACAATGTGTCAAACAGAGAAAGTAGAAACAAAACATTTTTTCTTGATTGAAACAAGATGTTTTTCTTTTAATAAATATTTTGTGCTGGCAGTGTCAAAATGTGACAATTCCACATTAATGAAATGAAATATTTCTCTGGTCCTGCACAATATTTTCCCTAAATTAATATTGTTTTCATTTGACAGCTTGGAATTCTCGTGTTCATTGCTGGTTTAATAACAGCTCTTGGGACTTGTCTCACCTGATGAGGACATCTGCTCTGTTGATACTTGGTCTGTGTAGTCAATAAAGTCTTACTTCCCCAGTTGAATTAAGCTAATCCTAAAGAAAATAATTCTAACATGTCAAGTAAATCTAATCTAAAAGTACCTATTTCTATCCGTCGGTAATTTTTATTATTGATAGATAGATATTGAAATCAGATGCATCCAGTACGATCTACTTTAGCTAAATCCACATTAATTTTTATTTTTATCTTACTCGCTTTTGTCATTGTGTCTTTAATGATGTCTTTTCTTTGGAATATCTTCTGGAGTGTTAGAGACTACTGAATTGAAACTCAGTGGTCGCTATTTACTCAGTGAATACCAGATGTTCTCAAACCATCTTGCACTAACTCAATTTTGAGGAACTCACTAGCCAACTAACGTGTTGCTATACAGGGTATTTCTGTCTGGAATAGAGACAATCTTGTTTTTTTTTCACAGAGGTTTAAGCTAACTCATTTTGCCATGTGGCTGGAGTGGACTAAAAGCATGTAGGGGGACAATTAAAGAGCAACTGTTGACCCACTGTAAATCCAGGAGCTGCCAGAAGTTAACTGCATTGGATTTTGTGCCCATAGCACAATTTTTCTATGCAAATGTACCCATGCACAGTAAAAGGTGGAAGATTCATTCTCTTCCTTGACCTTCCCACTGCAAACAGCAAAACGTAGTTATGATTCACATGCACTGAAGTCTTTCTATGGATTTCAACAAGCTTTTGACCTGGCCTGAAATGGCTCCCATATGTGATGGGAACCAGAGTTGAACACAGCTCTCCTCTGTCGCAGCACTGTACCTTACCCAAGACCTCCCTTCCTCTCCTATTGTCTGAAGAAGCATTTCTAACAATCATTTGAAGAGTCTCCTCAGACCACTGGAAATAATAATAATAATAATAATAATAATAATAATAATAATAATAATAACCTCCTTGTGAAACAGGCCTCCCAGCTGAACCGAGGGAGATGGCCCAAAATGCAGGAGTTTCCTATGCGATACAGGAGATTTGGCAGCAGGAGTGGAATTATATCTCATTCCAGACAGTGAAAATAACCAAAACCATGAGGTTTTTCATGGAACAAATGGAAACCATGTGACCCGTCACAATGGAAAAAGTGTAGCTGCTTTCAGCTCCCTAAGCCCTGACACTTCTTTTTGATTTAACCACAATAATCTAAGTGGAAAATGAATAAATGTCAAGGTTTTTTTCAATAAATCTGTGCACGAGTGAGAATAGGAACCAGAATAAAAGATTTTCATGACATAAAGTTCATATGTTTGGATCCTTGACAACATTTTCTTTCTCTTATTTTTTATTATTATTATTAGGCCTGGTTGTTACGTTTATTTCACAAACCAAAACATTGTAAGACAGGGAACCTGCTAGCAGTTGCTAAGCCTGGAATGAAAGCCCAATTCATAACAAGATGACCTGAATCAAGATACATCTATCTGTTTTTACGAGTTTAAAAAATTATTTTAGAAATAAGTATGAGATTTGCCCAGTGCTTTCTTGGGCAAGATTCCTGCATGTTGAAATGAGGTTGGTTGAGCACAAAATCTCAAACATATGCTAACACAAGAAATTAAATGGGCAAAGGCTGTATGTCATACTTATCTTTTGGGGGCAAATTAATGTTATATTGTCCAGAGTCAGGAATATCCCATGCAGCCTTACACAACTAACTGCCTAAGTGTGCAAGCAACGGTGCAAGTACCCAACCTTAACAGATTACCTTTACTGTGCTTTATGTTTCCACCTGAAACAGGTAAAAAAAAGCCCAAAACTTACATCCACACCTGAGATGACCTCAGTCTGAAGTAATGAGGTAGTTTGTCATTGGGTGAATGTATTTCCCAGGGGTCAGAGTTAGACTGATTTGCCTAGCATCAAATACCAGGATGAAAAGACAACAGTGTTGTCACCTTCATCTGATGCCATGATGAAGTCCATGTGGTTACTCTGAAAATAAATGTCAGGTACACGTCTTAAGTATCTGACTGAATCAAATCCTCAAAGGAAGAATTAGATCACTTTACCTGATAATGACACTGAATGAAAGTTATCTTTTAGATAATCTCTCCTTAGACAAAATAAGAGTAATTGCTGACACAGCAGGGATTAATGGCAATTTGTGACTTAGTAATTATATGGAAAAGAGACCTTTCTGTGAGGCCTTCTTTCTAGGGAGAAGGTACTGTCTGACATATAACATATACTCAGATAGTGTAATAAAACATATTTACCACTACAAATCTTGCCTTGCTTATGACCTTAACCTATCAAAGCTATAAAAACACTACTGTTATATAATATCTATTTTACCTCCCAATGCTAGCTTATTTCCTAAATCTGATTGTGTTTGCTGAGCTGTGAATAGCCCTCCAAAGACTTATATTGGCTTTCTTCTGATGGTATGTGCAAATAACCCCACGTGCACAAGCAGAAGGCCACATAAATTCAAATGCTGTAACAGGCAGTCTCCTTGAGGTGGATGAGAAAGCTCTGAAGTTCAGCGCACTCCAGCCTCCAGCCAAGCACTAAGCTACCTTTACTGGAAAGGATTCCCACCGTGCTCCCACTAGCAGGGTTACTGTTAGAAATGCCACAGATGATGGTCTCTGTTGCATGAGTAACATCCAGTAGTTTCATTCAAAGTCTCATGGTACAGAGTGATCTTGGTGCCACCTGGCCTGGGCTTTCCGGTGTCTTCTACAGGTGGTTAGTCAGTTCAAGAGAACCGTTGCTGATGAGGGAAACATGAACCTCAGAGAGTTAAGATGAAACTAATGCAGAGAAGCAACAGAGAACAGAAATAGGAAGGTAGATTATAATCCGAAACCTGATGCACGTAGGATCCAGTGCTTTGCTGGTCATTTTTATACTTATCCAATCACCTCTCTTGACTAGGTACCAACTCATACCACTATCCCTTCTTCATTGCTGTTTTACACAGTTATTTTTTTTATCTTTTTGAGCCTTTCTTCCCCATGCCAGTCAACTTTTTTCAATCTTGCTCCATCTACTACAGTCTTGTAATATTACGTGCTGACTAGTGGGTTAAGGATGTCTTGTAAAGTCTGGTCAAGCATTCTTCAGAAAGACTGCTATGCTGTCCCACTCTCCTAAGAACAGTCCAGATGATTTTTCTGTGTACTTGTAACTGGAAAAGAAACAGACAGTTGCAGGGAAATTATTTCACTGAAAGCAGAGCAATGTAGTATTTTGATAATAGCTTCTTGACTGATATATGACCAAACACTAGCATCCAAATATGGCACCATGTTATGTCACTAGTCTTGCAGGAACTGTAATGACATAATTAACTTCAGCAGAGAGGAATTCTGCTTTCTTTGGTTATCAACCAGCCATTAAGGGAGTTTTAGGTGCTAGCAACGGGGACCAAGAAAAGAGATGAGGGATGAACTTAAGGAAAAAACTCTAGGTTGGCATAAAGAAGAGATGCTGGTGGGGTTGTGCACTTACTCAGACTGGGAAAAACTGGGAAGACAAAGAATCCTCTACAAGAGAAAGGAATTTTAGACAAAATATTTTCCCCATGACCTGGAGGACAATAAAACATCTGGAAAGTGTTACCAGCCAATTCATGCGGGAACCCAGCACAGGAATGAGATTTGGAGACCAATCAAGAGCTCTGGGAAGTGATGGAAGAGTGATGAATAGGTAAATCAAGGTGAGATAAGTGACAAGGAGAAGCACATCAAGCAGAAAGCACATTGCCTCATTCTCCTCCCTATATGTCAGTCGTGGGTTGGAATCACTTTTTCCCTCACTTTGCTTCATCAGGTCCTGAGGATATGTTCACTGCTAAAGGCCAACAGCATTCTCTTCAGGGGATGTTGCTGCAGGGTATAAAAGAGATTTATAGTCTTTATCAGCTTGCAGACATTCTAACATTTTGCTGTGGAGATGCTGATCCCTGTATAGCACATTTACTCTAAATGACAGCAGACTTGGTCTCTTCTGGCTATCTGTCGTAGGTCTCTCTCCAGCATGCCATAGACCTCCCCCAGCCTTACATGAGTCTGAAGATCAGAGGCTGGAAAAAAAGATATGCATACACTAGAGTTAGTAAAGCTAGGAAACATCTTTTACATCTATACATGCATGTTCTGAGATCTTAGCCAACAGAAATAAAATTGATGTAAACCAGGAGAGCTTCCTTGGCTTCATGGAGTGGAGTGAGATGGGGGGTTGCAGTCTATGGCAACTGAGATCCAGGTTCTGATATTTCAATGGAATAATTCTCACTGAACAAGCAGAAGATTTCTCTTAGATGATTTCTGTGGAACACTCCCATTTACATAGATTGAAAACAGACTTAGATGATTTAGAGGGGGACTAGCCTTTCGTCACTGCCTGTCGATGTGGCCCATTCTCCAAGAACCATGATTTTGTTCCAGGTGCCAAGGTTTGTCATAACCCCTAACAGTTAGTAATGGAGTAAAGAAACTTTGACTCCTGGCCCTCGTTTATCCCCTGAGACATGCAGTTTGTCCCAGAAGGGTGCTGTAGAAATAAGTTCATTTCTCGTGGTCACAGCCACTGCCCATTTGGATCTCTTGTTATGCAATCCGAAGCCTAGTTGTAAATTTAAGAGAATATAAGACCAATAAGCCCAATCTATTCCATGCACCAGCCACTATAATGCATTATAGTTAGGGCTTTATCACCTAGTGGAGCTCCAAAGTAGCAAAAGTAGATACTTTTTTTTTTTTTTTGGCTTTCCTTGCTCCAAAGGCAAACCAAAGAGCTCATACTTACCTACGTCAGAGGTGAATTTTGGTTTGTGAATACTGGGGAAACCAAGATTTGCTCTGTCCCTTAAACAGCAGTTTCACAAAACCTGTAACATCTGAGCTGTCCAGTATACACAGGAGAAGCTCCAGCTCTTTGTAAGTTAAGACAGAGCTGCATATCCTAACTTTGCTCATTTTAATACACTGAGAGAAAACTAGGAGAGAAAAACAGGTAGCAAGCTGTTCTCCCTGCTTTGGGAAGAGAGGAATCCAGCAGCCAAGTGGGAAACTGATCTTAAAGTGTTACAAATATATATACTGCATTCAATAACCTGTCTCCTGCTTATACCAGCTCCAATTTTTGCCATGTTTTCACAGAAGTTAATAGGAAAGAAAATTCACATTGACTGGATTGGCAAGATAAAAGGTCACATCATTTTCTAAATGCTCATTGTGTCAAATGAAGCTTTATTCCTGCCATAGTACTCTCCGTGTAATTTCCACTTCATTCACATTAAAATTAGGAAGAATTCAGCACAAACTTTTAATATAGGCCCCATGTTTGAGAGATTTATGTAGAATTCACTGACCTAAATTGCTTCCGAAGTGGCTTATGAATTCTCAGACTGGGCCAGACCCAATCCAGTTGGCCAATACATCCCTCCAACATAGGCACTACTGGATTCAAAGGAAAGTCAAAGCCTATGTTTTTTTGTTGAGTGCATGTGACATCTCTACATCTATGACTAGTTTATGAAAAATATTAATTTGTCAGAACGCCTGTTAGACATTTTCCTGATTTTAGCTCAGGTTGCAGCAATGCCTTCTTTCTAATTTAAGGAACTTCTTAGCTGAATACATGCGGAATTGACCAGGATGGTAGTCAACAGATGGGCAGGCAAATGTGACCTAATCCACTGTACATGAAAATCTTATCCTAATGACTAATAGAAGCTGGCTCCAATTTATGTTCTCAAATGGCTTCACCAAGCTTGGATCAGAAGCTTTCCTCTGGAGAGCATAATGCAGCCTAGTCCCACACATGAGGACTCAACAAAAATGTCCATCCTTCCGTACAGTAACTGTTTGTGGCCACAGCCACTGCAAGCAGAGGCTCACATGGCTCCAACGCAGAACTAGTGCATTCCCCAAGGCCGTTAGCATGCGGCTGACTTGTGGGGAAGTGACACAAAGCGTAAACAGCAGCCTTCATCAAGGCAAAATGAGAAACGAATGTGTCCCAGTGCACCCTTCACATCAAAGAGTCAAGACTTGAAGACTACCAGACTCCAGGAGAGCGTGTGTTCAACTCCAACATAAAAACATAATTAGCACGTTAAACTGTTACATAAACATGTTTGCATTGTTATTTACTAAGTATCACAGGAATGCTTTGTAACAGTTAATCAACTCAAGGGGGTGAGGAGAGGAAGGAAATGGCTTTGCAGGGAATAATGAAAGACAAAGATTCCAGATCAAACTTATTAGAATGGGAAAAAAAAATAACAACAAAAAAAAAACCACCCAGAAACAACAATCAAAAAAATCCCTCCAAAAACCCACAGAAAAAAATGGAACCCCAAATCAAATGTCTAGAAATGAAACTTGACAAACTTGTAATTCCTGCATATTACTTCTTTGGAATTACACCTACATTTTGATTGTTATATTTTAATTATTATTTGAACGAAGGAGTTACCAAGCTCATGTTTTCAGGTCATAAATGTGAATCACTAAGGGGCCTGGAGTTTCAGGCAGAAAACATATCATATAGAGGTCTGAAAAGAAATTTCTTTGTCAGGGCTTTTCATTGGAAGGCTGTAAAATTCCTGACAGTAAAGACAATACAAAATCATGGGTTATACCTATGTGAAAGAGTATTTGGGCATGATTCTGAAAGTAAGGAGAAAGAAAAGATTCTTATTTTGCAAAAAGAGATTTGTTTATTTAATTATGAGCAGATGACAGGCAAGACCCTTGAATAACATGTCATCCAAAGCCTACATGGGCTGTTTTCACTTAGAGGATGAAAATTACTAGAACAAGGCTCTTTTTGATCAAATTCAATATAAACTTTTTTAAACACCTATTTTAGAGCAAGGTGAAGTTTCAAAGATGGCTGTCTCCAGAATACTCTATTGCTTACAACTAAGGTGAAGTGAGATTAATCTTAACTGTGGTGTCTCCATGAACCTCCTATTGTCTCCTCAAGGTCATGCCTCAATTTCTGTTCTCAGTGGCTGCTCCTGGAAGCATGGAGGGACACTCCGTAGCTTGCAGGAAATGACCTTAGAAAATATTTCTTTTTTTCTAGCTCACCTTTGGAAGATGCCTTTGGAATACGCCTCCACTTCCAGTCAGGACCAGTTCTGCTCCATCGCAGTACAGCACAGATCATTCAGGGAGTCAGGGAACTGAGGAGATTTGAGCAAAGAAGATCATTTTGGCAGGTAGATCTCATTGTGAAAAGCAATGCCTTATCCTTGTATCTGACAGTGCTTGGCAACCCGCTTTAAACCTCTCTCTTAACCTGCCTGCTGTCTTTCAACACATCAGGGAGATTTGCCTTACAATGGTGTTATATTACTAAGATGGCTGATCTGGTGAAGTACTGAACAGCAGCACAAGAAATACATGAACTCAAAACTGAGATTAATATGGTCCTATCCTATGGTTTCTGCCTCTAAAAAGACCAGAGATTCACCTAGTAATTCTGCACCAGCCTAGAAAGGAGGCAGAGATATAATAAATTTCTGCCTTTGGTTTGACGTGAAGACCTGGGACTGTGACAGAGATGAGCTGACCCAGAATACAGCCCTGCAGGCAGGATATAGACATCAGTCCTCATGCACGGCTATGGAGGGCCTCCTTTGCTGCAGTTTCCCATGTGTTTCAGAGACACTAATAGTGCAGTCTGCACTGCGTGATGAAGACTACAGTAAACCTGTCCTCAAGGCTATGTTTTGCCTCAGGAGAGAGCAAGCTGGACCACAGCAAGGTCAGAGACCACCCTTTGGAGCTTATGAGAACCACGTGCCTAAACAGACAAGGTTCATTAACATGTCCAGTCTGAGAGTCATTTAGAAGGAGGATTCCCAAGCTCTCCCTCTAGTATTCTTAATGGACCAAAACATTTTGTTCCTTGCATTTGTTTTTGGAATTTACCCCATCCCTTCCTTCCATGGAGTTTAGGATTTGGAGCCACTATATTTCTTTCTCATCAATCAGACAGCAGGGAAAAAGAACCTGCATCTCCCCTGTCAGCAGTCTCCTTTTGTGTGAGAGCTGGTAAGGGTCAACAACTTCACTGTTAAACAATCTGTTGAACAGCGTCCCCACTGCAAGCAAAAGCCTTAATTATTTGCTTGGCTTCCTGTTTTCTTACCCAAAAAAACAATTGCTCAGAAATGACCAAGACTTAAAAGGTAACTGTGAATTGATCCCCATACTACAGACTTGATTCAGTTAATAAGGAGTTGGCACAGGGTATCCCACTCAGCTGCTCCAGAATGGCACAGATTTCCCATAGGTCGTGTGATATGTCTTTCTGTCCCATTTGGATGTCCTAGATATCCATGGGCCTCTCCCATTAGCAGGTCTATGTTTAGGCAAGTGAATCTTACCTGAGCTGCCAGTCGAGCTGTTGTACCTTTCTGTCTGTGCACCATCCTCTAGGCAAATTTGAGACAGCTCAAACTGGTATATTTGACATTAAAAGTGGATCAGGCTAAGGCAGATTCCTTTGCATTTGCAGGGGCATAGAGCACATCCATGGACAATAACCCCATTTTGGCTGCTGTAATGATCTGTCAAGCTGTGGTAAATCTAAGCTTTTTGAGGGAAGGTCAGGCACAGCATCTGAAAAAAAATTCTACTCCCTTCTCTCCACATTTCTATGATTCAAACCAGGGCTAAGCTCTAAAGGAAAGCTATCATGAGCAGCCATGGCTAAGAATGTTGTCTGCAACTTAATGTTCATCAAACTGCACATACATTAATTTTTTGGTTCAAAAAAGGTCCCATTATCTTTCTTGTTTTGCTTTAGGTATTGTGCTCCTTGCTTAAGTTAGGACCAGAACACAGCAGATGATGGTTCACTGGGACTAAGCCTCATATTCTATAAATCAGTATTCACTGGAGATCAGAAAAGTGACTTATATTTACATCAGCTGTGACATCATTGTGATACATGTAAACAAGCCAAAATAAAGGCAGATTTCAGAAGTGAGATTGTTCTCTTAAGACTTTGAAAACACGAAGGTGTGAATAAACTGAGATAAGTTTGCAGCTGCTTCTGTGGTATGGATGTATCGATGTGGGTAGCTGTGAATGCAGAAAACAGAGAAACTTTCATCCTATAAATCTGTGTGTGGTCAATCTTCTATTCTGGATACGGAGAATAGTGTTTCTATGAAAGATACACAAATCAGAAGTGGAAATTGGATTCCCATTTGACTGAAAAGAACTTTCACAAGCCTTTTTCAGAGCACAGATAACTATATCTTAGCAAAGTCCTCTCATATAATGAGTGTATACACACACCCACTCATTTGTATGTTCGTATATGTATAACCCCAGGAAGCAAGCTGCTTCCAACTGAACATGTCCAAAGATCTTGAGAAGCTGACAAAGTCTATGGCCAGATTCTTAGCTGGGCTTTTTGGACTGACAGCACTGGAGGATCTACGTTTAACATGACTAGCGTGTATTTCACAGGTACCTCAGCTCAGATCTGGAGGGTTGCCCACTGGACCATTCTCCCCTCTGTCCACACACCTGATAGTGATCTAAGCTCAGAGTAGTTACAATAACACAACTTCCTCCAAACACACACATACGCACATGCATGCATGTACAGATGCCTTTGAAGTCCTCTAGTCTTGACACAGAGCGTGAGGCTGATTTCTTCTGTGTGTTTTGGTTTGGTTTTGCTGTTACTATTTTGTTTAAACATACCTTTTCTAGGGACTGTGTTCTTTGTTATTCCTGTGGGGAGAGACAGTTATTTTTTACCCCTTCCCCGGCATTTTTTTTTCCAGATGGTCCCCTGATACGAAATTTGCACATGTTTAAAGCAGAAATAAATGATTAATATTTTTTTTCCTTCTCCTTTTGTTTTTCCTTTCTTGGAGCTGGATGAAGGCAAGGCTGTAAGAACACGGCACGCTTCCTACAGCAATCATGTGAAAGCCATTATAGAGCTGCCCTTAACTTGTACCATATCCCCAGTCAGCCCTAATAAAAAAAGACACAAGAAAATTGTATGTGTCACTAGGTTCTTGTATAGAATCGATCCCTCCTGTGTTGTTAAAACAGTAAAGGAAATTTGATGTTGAAAAAAGGCCACTAGATAGATCAGGGGCTTAACACCACCAAAGAGACAAACTTACTCTAGATAAAAGCCTGGCTTTTCAGAAGTGCTGCCCCTATTTAATAGAGTTGGTGGTCGTCACAGTAGTATGTGAAGATCTCAGCTAACTCCAAGCTTGACAATGGTAGATGTTTTAAAGAAATATTCATTAAAAGATGTCCTTGACCTGGAAACCTTGGAGCCTGAATGGACAAGCTGCCCAAAGAAAGGGGTAAGCTCAATTTCAAGGTGAGGAGCTGGGGTACTGTGAAATGAAGGGTAGGACTAATTTCAGCTCACTTTATCTGCATGGAAGTTACACGTCAAATTTATCTGTGTAGCTGCCTCATAGAATCGTTGTAGAGGAATAAATACATCCACAAAGGGATTCATTCTGCCTCTCTTAGTTACCCCTCTCAGGATGGGAGATAACCTGTGTCTCTCTTTGACTCCAAAGTCAAGCTGGATGATTGAAGTTTAAATAGCTGAAATTAGGTGAAAACAATTGCATACTTACAGATATCTCTGATATTACATAGCCCATGCAACAGGCTTTTTGAGGTCCTGCTCAATACCATAATCATGATTCTATCTTTTCTCAGTCAAAGCTCAGATGATCTGCGAACACAGCATCTCTGGAAATCTTCATGTCAACATTGAACAAAAATTATTGTTATTATTTTAGATCCTAAAACCCAATCTCTACAGTCAAATGAAGAAGTTTTTCCTTGCTGACTTAGAAGGATTTATTTGTATAATTTGTATCTTTTCAGAATATATTTCCATGAAGACTTTTCAGGGTTTGCCCGGAACCACAGTGGTCTTCCCTGAGATTTACGTTTCCTTGTTATTTTTTTTTTTCATTTAGGGAATGACTTTCTGATAGTTTAGTGGTGGTGTATCATAGAATCATAGAATGGTTTGAGTTGGAAGAGACCTTTGAAGGTTATCTAGTCCAACCCCCCTTTAATGAGCAGGGGCATCTATAACTAGATCAGGTTGCTCGGAGCCCCATCCAACCTAACCTTGAATGTTTCCAGGGATAAGGCATCTACCACATCTCTGGGCAACCTGTGCCAGTGTTTCACCACCCTCAGCATAAAAAATTTCTTCCTTATATCTAGTCTGAATCTACCTTCTTTTCGTTTAAAACCATTACCCCTTGTCCTATCGCAACAAGCCCTTCTAAAAAGTCTGTCCCCGTCTTTCTTATGAGCTCCCTTTATATATCGAAAGGCTGCAATAAAAAAACCCCAATTCTCTCTGCCTTTCCTCATAGGAGAGGTGTTCCATCCCTCTAATCATTTTTGTGGCCCTCCTCTGGACCCGCTCCAACAGGTCCATGTGTCTCCTGTGCTGAGGACCCCCGAGCTGGACACAGCACTGCAGGTGGGGTCTCACCAGAGAGGAGTAGAGGGGCAGAATCTCCTCCCTCAACCTCCTGGCCATGCTGCTTTTGATGCAACCCAGGGTACAGTTGGCTTTCTGGGCTGTGAGTGCACATTGCCAGCTCGTATCCAGCTTTTCATCCACCAGTACCCCCAAGTCCTTCTCCACAATCCTTCTCAGCATAAACTGACCTTTTTGACTTGGGAATTTTTGACTCAGTGGTAGCTATTTATATGACCTGAAAGCACACCACAAAAATTACAGATAGCAACAACTGACTAACTGAAATGGACATTTCTATAAAAGGAGCTACTGAGCGAGGAAGGAGTCACAGGGCACCTCAGAATTACAAGTGGTTGCATGACTATACAACAAGCATTTCAGGAAGAATATCCCAGACATGCACCATAGGATTCATCTGACATGTTAGATCATGTGAGAAGGTGAGAGACATTAGCCGTGACATTTAGGTTTGGAGAAGTGAGGATGCTCCAGCACTGTCTGACTGTGAACAGAATATTTAGTAACTGTTCCTATTCAGTCAATCTTGCTTCCACATCCAAGACCAGGAGGTTATCTGAAATAGGTACAGGAAAAAAAAAAAAGCTGTAATAAGGTATGGGACCATAGCATTTTCTTTCCTTTCTCACCTAACTGGCAAAATGTTTTCCTAAGATCTGTCAGTCACATCTTTCTGGTTAATTACTTCTCTGGTGGCTTCTGAGATGAGAGGGAACAGAAATTCCCAGTTGGATCTAAGTTAGTTTCCAGCTTGAAGTCTGAGTTGAAATGGACCATTCCTTCTGCATTTTTTGGAGGGTAGAGATGGGTGGTTTGTATAGACTGTTGTTTTCCAGAAGCATTACTAGTATCACTCATATGTTGATTGAAGATTGTTGAAAAGACTGAAGAGAATAGGCCATGGTGGACATCAAAGAACTCAATTCTTGTATAACTTACATTTGGTTATACATTCACATATATTTGTAAGTTTCTGCTCAGAATTCTCATCTTCCCAAAACTACAGAAGAGGAATATATACAAAATTCCTTCCTGAAGAAATCTACTTCGGTCTGGAGCTCCTTTTTTTCAGGGTAAACAACTGTCTTTGCCAGTCTGGGTCTCCTGGTTAGTCTGCTTCAGTTGTAAACAATTTCAGCCATATGATGGAGACAAGACTAAATGTGCAAAGAATAAAGTCACTTGTGGACTAAAACTGAGTGACATTCTCTTCAAATTAGTGTCCTTGCAGAACGACGCTCCCAGTTTATGATGATATGAAGGATTTTCATTTCCATGCTCACACACTGTAGTAATGAAGAATAAAGAAGAGTAAACAGGACAGTTTATACGAGAACAGTATTTTTCATAAGTAAAATGGATTTCAGATTTTCTCTGGAAGGTGTCACAGAATATATATATGTATATATTTTAATGGTTGAGATTAAAGATTTGAAACCCTGGAGGCAGATGTGGTGAGGTTTTCTCATTCGTTGTGCTGTGCTTCTGCCTTTCTGTCCTGCATAGCTTCATTCTCATCAACATCTGGTTACAACATTGTTCCTGGAATCCAGGCTCGTGCATATTCTTCCTTCTAGTTCAAACATTCTGACTTTTGATAGTAAAATTAACCTCAAACTTGTTCATGTGTTCCTAAAGGGAAAACATCCCTTAATCAGCCAGTCAAATTGCTTTCATGTAATCAAAATTAATTGTTCTTGGAATGTTTTTCAAATAAATAGTTTATTCAAGAAAAAAGGCAAATAAAAGCAGGCAGAGGGGGAAAAGCAGAGGACAAGGATGGAAAATTGCTCTTTGTTGAAGTGAGTTATTTTTGTCAAGACTTGAAGCCAGAGAACTATGGCTAATGAGTCATTTTTGATAGCTGGGATAAGGAACAAAGTCTCTGAAGAGGGTATGGGAGCAAGTCAGCAGTAGATTTTAGGTCATTGCTGCAGACCATGAAGGACTGGACACATGTGGATAATGCTGGGAAAGCTCAGCTGAAGTAGAGTTGAGACTTTTAAGGGGTGTCAAGAGTAAGTAGAATTTTTAATTCCAGATTAATAATAAAAGGACCTAGGAAAATTTGTGCCTGTTTCTGTGAGGAATGGGTGATTTAGTGACAGCAGACACAGATAAGGCTCAAATACTCAACATCTTCCTTGCCTTATTCTTCCAACAGGTCTCCCAGGACTCTATGATTAGTGGTGGGATTCAATGACAAGAACTACCAGCAGTGGATCAGGCTCAAGTCAGGGATCACTTGAAGAAACTTTCTATATGAGTCCATGGGCTGCATCATAGGGTGCTGAGAGAACTTACATCCTTGAAAGCATGTTATCATCTCTGAAAAGTTATGGAGAACTCCTTGGAAGTGAGGTCCCTGACATTTGGAGAAAGGCAAATGTTATGCCCATCTTCTAACTAGGCCATGAAGATGGTCCAGGGAACTCCATGCCAGTCAGCCTCGCTTTGGTCCCAGGAAAAATCATGGAGCAAGTCCTCTTGTAAGATTTTTAGGCATATGGAGGACATGAGGATTGGGAACAGCAGAATGCATTTACCAAAGGTAAATCATGACCAGTCTCATTGAATTCTAAGATTAAATGACTGGATTTCTGGAAAAGGTGAGAGCAGCGTTTGACATTTATTTCCGCTTTAGCAGGGCTTTCAATATGGTATCCCACAAGAAAGACACTAGATCCATGTTCTTCACAGTGGTGTATGACTGGAAGATGAGAGGCAACAGGATAAATTGAAAGAACTGCTATTCACACTGGAGCAACCTCTACAGATAAGGAGAAACTTCTTCCCAATGACAACAGTCAAGCATTGGAGTAGGTTGCCCAGACAGGTTATGCAGTGACTGGAAGCAGAAGTTTTCAAGATCTGGATAAGACCTGGATAAAGGAAGATAAAGCCCCAAATGACTTGATCTGACAGTATTACAGACCCAGTTGAGCAGGACAGAGGACTAGATACCTCCTGAGGTCCATTCCAACATGTACTGTCTTATGATACTATGCAGCCATGAACTGGAATTATTCTGATGGAACCAAGTTTAGCTGGAAGATGCCAGTTTGTTAAATCTGCAAGCAAAGCAAGCATGAAGCAAGCAAATAAGAAAACATCTCTAATGAACAAAAAGCTGGTTTTGTCTACCTGTAGCATATTCTTGTTGTAGAAAAAATAACAGGCTTGCATTCATTATTAGTTTGGAGATTCAATATGAACTTGGTAAGTCCCTCAGAAACGCAAGCCCTGTTGTGCTTGGTTCTGTACAACTCTAAATTTTATGTCTGACAGATCTTGTTTTCTGATTCAGCAGGAACAACAAAGGATGAGGCAGAGGAGACAGATAATTTCCCCAAGGTCATGCAGTCAAGCAATATTAGAGATACTATCCCAAATCAGTTTGCCCCACACAGCTTTCAAAAAAAGGCTGTGATTAAATAGGTTTAAAGCATTAACCAGCTGACTCCTGACATACATCTAAAGAGGTGTCCCTTTTAACTTTGAGGTTGATGAAAACCTACGGAAAGATTAAGGGAGTGGAACATCTCCCTTATGAGGAGAGGCTGAGGGAGCTGGGTCTCTTTAGCTTGGAGAAGAGGAGACTGAAGGGTGACCTCATTAATGTTTATAAATATGTAAAGGGCAAGTGTCATGAGGATGGAGCCAGGCTCTTCTCAGTGACATCCACTGACAGGACAAGAGGCAATGGGTGCAAGCTGGAACACAGGAGGTTCCACTTAAATATGAGGAAAAACTTCTTTACGGTGAGGGTGACCGAACACTGGAACAGGCTGCCCAGAGAGGTTGTGGAGTCTCCTTCTCTGGAGACATTCAAAACCCGCCTGGACGCGTTCCTGTGTGACATGATCTAGGTAATCCTGCTCCAGCAGGGGATTGGACTAGATGATCTTTCGAGGTCCCTTCCAATCCCTGACATTCTGTGATTCTGTGATTCTGTGATTCTGTGATTTGCCTTAGGACCTCAGTAGGATGGAGTTACAGAATTTTCACAGATAACTGGCCTGCTTGAGCAGAGGTGTTTGACCAGATGACCTCCAGAAGTCTGTTCTAACCTCAACCATTCCGTGATAACATGAAAGACTTTAGCCGCTTCATTGCTTTTGTTACACAAAGTTGGGTTTGATTATTTAGTAAATACTACGCAAACAGCTGTTTCTTGCTCTAGTGATGGCCACTGCGCTTTGATCCTGGAACAAACCAGAAACCACAGAGAAGGGAGGAAAAACACTAAGTGTTCTGATTAAGATTTGCGACAAGGAAAGATTCTTTTAAGTTTTTTTTTTTATTTCTAAGCATACATATTTCCTTAGTGCATTAGTCATGGGACCTAGGCCTTGGACTGTCAGTTTGAATAGTCAGCATGATGGGCAGCTTTTCCAGGGAGAAATAGAGTCCTTTATCATGTGTGTGTGATATAGATTTACACATGGGTGTACAGTACTTGGTCTGCAGAGTGTTAAGCCAGCTTCATTAATAGAGTCATATTCAGCCCCATCAGATCTCTCAGTGTTTGTACACATTATTGCAAATTTAAGCATAGAGGAAGATTTTGTTGGTGTATAACTGACCCTCAGTAAAAAAAAAATAAATCTACACACTGCACATATAGGCAACATACCTCAACAAATCACAGGGAATGTTATCCACACCCTCAAACCAGGCTCATGTTGCCTCTGCTAGCAGCAACGTGCATCTTTCTGCTCAGTTCCTAACCCATTGCAATTAATGATCTTAAATAATTTGCATAATGTGGAACATTGTGAATGATAAGGATCTAAAAATACTCATAGCTTCAGTTTAGCTTGCTGGTCAGCAGGTGGTGGTTGCCTTTAGAGGGGGAAGTTGATACTAATAGTGACATTTGCCCCCAGGGCAGAAGGATCAGGAAGACAATGCACGAACACAGCCCCAGGGCTTCGGTCTGACAGAGGTGTTCAGGACCACCAGAAGTTTTCTGGGAGAACAAAATTTATTGTTACACAGTGCCTTGAAAGAAGTAACTTGTACCCTGTGAAATAGGTCTTCAGCTGGACTGCAAGTCATAATCTGGGTTGGTGCTACAATTTGCTGAGTTTCACCCTGCATGATCTCACTGTACAAGCTGTGATTTATCTTCCCAAATTCATAGCTCCTCTGCTGCCACATCGTATTACAAACATATCTAATAAGTTCACTGCTGTTATTCAACCTTCAAGATTTCTTTTTGGCATCACAGAAGTGTATTTTGGATGGGAGCTGAGTGACACTTTTGATGAGCAATAAATCTGCTAAAACGCAGCATCTGAGACGTGTAGGAGGGGACAAAATATATTTATGAAATTAATTTCAAATTTGGCAAAATGTTTCAGCCAAGAAAAAAAGGGGAGACATTTCAAAGCTGTTCACTTTCACATTTTCAGAAGAAAACTAATTTTTCTAACATTTTGGGTATCCTATTTAACTTCAGTTCTGATATTTTCTCCTTTGCAAGGACTAGTTGTCTAAAATAAATTTAATTTGGGTTTTTTTTTCTTTCTCGTCTTTTTTTTTTTTTTTTTCCCCTTCAGCTCTGTGGGGTATTTGCCTCAAACTATGCACTGTCCTGAGAGAAACCTCTGTGTTGAACCAGGCTTCTTTTCTCAGCTCACAGCTGTGCAGGAACACCAGGCTGGTCCTGGTAGCAGCAGAGCTGTGTCAGTACAGGGATCCCTGGGGAGCACAGACCTCTCCTGAAAGGAGCATGGTGTCATTTCCCGAGGTAGCTCATTGCACCCTCACTACTCACTGCAGCTTTGTCAGGCCTGCTGGGGCCCATACTTTTCTATAAGCTTGGGTCAGCTTTTAAGAATCAACCATGTTTATATTTAGGATGCTGTTAAATGAAATGTCTAGCTGTGTCTAACTCATTCTTAACCATCATTAGGGTTCAGGGTTAGCATCTCATTAACAAATCTCTACATATCATCTCATCAATGGAACCACTACACTCTGTCTGTTGTGTTTTCAGCCTTATATTATGCATTTGTAACTCCACCCCACTCTACTATTGATTTTCTCTTGGAGCTGAAAATATATGGGGCTAGTGTTCTATTTTATGAATTAAAAAACATACAAATGAAGTGAGTCAATAAACAGTTTTACATCTTTCTAAAACATTTCTTAAGTAGCATTTTTGAGCACTTAACACCACTATTAGAGGGCATAAATTGTTTATTGGCCTGTCTTTAGGCATGATTAATGCTACCAGACAGAATTCATCCAGATAATGATGAAACCATCTGTATCACCCTCTCTTGTTGCCCTTGCATCAGCATTGGTTAGAAGAATGAGTCATAAGCTTTAGGAACCACAAGCCTGATCTTCCTTAGTCTGTGGCATCATCTTCATTGCTGTTAATATCATATGTGCCTCTGCACATGCTGAGCTCTAGGTTGATCAAGGAACATAGAGTTCCTGTGTCTCCTTATAGTGTTACACAACAATTTAGACCCATATGGGTTAATGTTGCATTTATTACAGATTGTGATATCCTCACAGGCTACAGATAGAAATAGATTTGTTTAAAGAGAAGAGCTGGAGAATTCAAGACTTGATGCCTTGGGTCTACAGTTTGGAAGATGACCAATTTATAGACTTTGCAAGTGTCCCACAACAGGCTTCCATGTCCTATTGTCCCTTACCATCTCCCATGACTCCCGTTGGATCTGTACTACCACCATTAAAAATTAATGTCATAACTTAATGGATCTCCAGCGACACCTAATTGTGGCCTTTCAGTACTTAAAGGTGGCTTATAAGAAAGATGGGGACAGACTTTTTAGCACAGCCTGTTGCAATAGGACAAGGTGTAATGGCTTTAAACAAAAAGAAGGTAGATTCAGACTAGATATAAGGAAGAAATTTTTTATCCTGAGGGAGAAAAACTGGCACAGGTTGCCCACAGGGGTGGTAGATGCCCCATCCATCCCTGGAAACATTCAAGGTTGGGTTGAACAGGGCTCTGAGCAACCTGATCTAGTTGAAGATGTTCCTGCTCATTGCAGCAGGGTTGGACTAGATGACTGTCCTAAAACAGACAGTCAGGACTAAAACAAAACCAATTTTCCTTTCAGTGATTTTTCCTTTCAGCTAAGCTTCTTCTAAGTAACTGCACTTTCTGAAACTAACCGCATGTTTTGCAGACAGTGTCCACTTCTAGTACTGATAATGCTCAAAGTGTACAGTTATTACTGAGGTACTGGTAGGGATGTTATGCAGAAAAGCTCTTGCTTAGACTTATTCCTATAGAAACCAACATCACTGCTAAATTCCTCACTAATTACAAGTGAAGAGCTGTAGAAGGGTCACACCTCCAGGGAGAAGCAGACAGGACAGGTGACCCAAAATTGACCAACGAGGTATTCCATCCCATACATGTCATTCTCACTCTAAAGCTGAGAGATCATGAGGATCTCACTCTCTTCTTTAATGGCCAGCGTCCAAAGAGGACTCTCTCTGTTTTTCTTCTGCCCTTGATCCCAATGCGTGCATTCCTGAATCCAGTTCCCGTCTGTCACTGAGTCCAGTCCAGGACTTCCCGGACCCTACCCTGCAGCGCCAGTGATGACAGGATTGTCATTGGGGGAGCTCGATCTTGATTTTGTATATATTTGTATATATTTAATTATTTTCATTATTATTATTATACTATTTTTCATTGTTATAGTTTATTAAAACTATTTTAACTTTCCAACCCATAAGTCTCTCTCCCTTTTCTCTTTTCTTTCCCCTTCTGGGAGGGCGAGAGGGTTAATAGAGAGCGTCTGCCACCAGTTTAATAGCCAGCCCAGCTTTAAACAGTGAAAATGACCTTTAAAGGTCTCTTCCAACCCAGACTATTCTATGATTCTATAATTCTACTCAGCTCTCTGAGAATGAGTTTCCTTTACTCTCACCTTTCATACGTGTGTAATGACTCCATATTCACTGATGTAATGAAAGAGGCATACAGTTCCCTTCCATTATTAAGAACTTTTAGATTTTAAAATGACATGAGCTATCCCATAGGAATTTTAGTTCCTAAATATATTTGAAGCCAAATGCCTTTGTTCTAATAAACAGAAGTGATATACTTAAATCCTATGATACCGGGTAATGAGTGATGAGTTTAAAATCATTGATTGATTAAGCTGCTATTAAGCCCTGAAAGCTATAAAGCTTAATGAATCAGATATACCTGACTGCTGAGGAACTGAGGTACAAGGTGAGACAGGTACCTGAGGAGTCTTCAGCTGGGACAGCAACCAAATCCACAGCATCCTGGAGACAGAGGAACTCTTTAACTTACTTCACTTATCTTAATTGCCAGTACTTCTCTTGTACAAGGACCTATGTCTCTCTAACTGCTTCTGAATTATTTTCTTAAACCATGTTACTTTCTTTTTGTTCTTTGCCTCCCTCAAACAACTCTCCCCAAAAGACAGACAATAAAACCCCCAAAGAAATGCTAGACCCTAGACCTAGGGAGATATGTGAAAGTAGGTGGAGACAAGTGGTAAGTCACAACCTTTTCCAATGTCAGTAATTCCCACTCCACATGGGCAAGCCACCTGGAGGAAGTGTGGATATTTGGTGCTCTCTAGTGACTGCTCTACAAAGACATTTGCCGCTCCTGTTTGGCTGCTAGTGATAAGGGTTAAGCTCTTTGATTTCATTAGTTTTATTTCACCTGAGAAGCACAAAAAGCCCTCTGTAAAGTCCTTGTGACCAGCACATGTGTAGCTGGTCAAGCAGGTTCTGATGATGTCAGTAAATTGACATTTTAATTTGTTTTTATTTTCTCCCCTCAAATATAGGTTCCAGGCTGCTCTTGCATAGCAAATAGGTTGTCTTGGGATTCAGTCATCTTAGGGAGATCTCTCCTATTCTCTTACAAGGTAGCATAATTATCTGCCATACATAGGCAAGAAAGTGTAACAACCCACCATGGTTTTGTTTTCTAGGCATCACTCTTTTGCAGTTCAAAAGCAACCAGGAGGATTTGCATGAGATTTTTCTAGCATGAGGATACCATGATCAAACAAAGAATATTTGAGCCTGAGGGGCTGTTCCATAGGAATGTGATCAAAACTGCTTCAAAAGCTGAAGGTGTTCTGCTGTGAGTATTGGTAGTGAGTCAGTCCCTAGAAAGGGTTATGGTCTTTTAGAAGTTATAATACTAGGTGTCTATTGCTGTTGAGGAAAATGTCAAGTTCAGAACAGGACTAGTAGATACCGGATCCAAAACAAAGATGGAAGATGGTTTTAGTGAAAGAAGAGAGTCTGAAAGTAGAAAAAAAAAAAACAAAACAGTAAATGTAATCAGGGTTTCCCAATGCCAAAGAGTAGATGAGCTCACCTTGTCAGTCTTCACTTACTCTTTTCTGCCCCTCCTGGCTTTTTAGTTCTGCAATAATTTCATCCAAATTTGACGGAAGAGTTGAGGTCAGAAAGACGTATTTCATAAGCCCAGGCCAGGGATGCAGTCCCATGAGACATGAGAGAGGTCAAACAGGAGCATGTCTGCTATAAAAGCCCTAACCTTCAGGAAGGAATCTGTGCATGGAGGATCCAGGCATCCGACACAAACCCAAGGGAAAGAAGGACTCACCATTTCTGCCATTCATGGAACAATACCCAGAAAGAGCATTGTCTCACTACAGTGAGTACACTAACAATCTGCATGACCACCTTGACTTGTTCTGTCTTGCTGTTTCTCCTCTCAGTTTATTTGAATTCTTAGTGACATGTTAGTCTGATCCTTGGGGGTGGGAAGAGTTCTCCAGAGATAAGTGAAATTCAAATTACATTCTCCCAATGGAGCTGACCTTGACTCAAGAAAACTATTCAATCTTTACCCATGACTCAGGAAAAGATCTTGATCCAAGTGGCAATCTCTCCACCTGACCCACTGCTGTGAACCCCAGAGCGGAGAAAGCCTGACTGCCTCCAGAGCCATGTCCCAGTGCTTTGGTGCTTAATAAGGCACGTAATTTTTTGTAGCTCTTCTCTGAAGAAAGGCGTTTTTCTGTACCTGTAAAGAGGTGCAACTTTTCCTTCTAACAGCAATCTGCTATTCAAACAGTTCTTTTCATCCAAACTGTAGGACCATAATTTTCCAGATCCCCAGATCTCACGTCTTTCAAATTTGGTTCAAATTGGTTTATGGATTAAAAAGAGGCCTAAATGTAGGCACACTACTTGATTGCATAAGCTTAATTTCCTTAGGAAAGCAGACCAGAAACCTCTCTCCTGACATGCTTTTTGTAAAGTCTGGAGGGGAAAGGAAGGAAGGAGAGACCCACCTCCCATTTGGGTCAGATGTTGATTCTCATTCATACAGGCACCTGCATTTAAACAGAATGCAGTCTTTCTCTTTATTTTGCTCTTGTTTTTTCTTTTTTTTTTTTAATTTATTTTGGCTAGATATTAATTGATTTAATGTAAGGGAAGAAACAGAAATTCAGCAGTGAAGATCTGGCCTGAGCCCTCTGCTTGGAAGATTTATGGGAGATGTAGGCTTCAAATATCTGAGCCTGGAAATATTCCTTCCTTTTTGGCCCCCTCCCTCTTTCCCATCACCCCCTCGCCCTTGGGTTGCATATGCTTGTGTGTGCATAAAAGAGCTTCTCACACATCTGTCTTTATTATTGATAGACATGCTGGCATCTGACAGCATTTAGATTTATTGCTGTGCTAGCCATGGTCTTTTTAAAGTGCTAATATTTTACCATCTTTCATGCTGAAAGAATGCCAACTTCTAAGAGGCCCAGTAGCCTTCAGGATAAACCTCTGGCTACTCACCTCTGCAGCCTGAGACGGCAGCTCCTTGGAGACCATTCTTCTTGCCTGAGCTGCCAAGAAATGAAATCTGGGGTCTCTCAATCTTTAAGCATCAGCAGTCTTCAGAGTACACTGGAACTTTGCTGAGCTTTGCTGAGCTTGTGTACTTTTTTTTCCTCCTCCTCCTTCTCTCTTTTTCTCCCTGTGATCCAGCTGTTTATTTTAAATTTACAAGTTTAAAATGTGCTAGGCTCCCCCTCCACCCAGCTATTCCACCCTCCTGCTTTCCATGTCCACAATGGCAAGTTATTGTTGCTGGCTTAGAGCTGAATTTTCTCCCTGTATCATTGAAAAACAACAAAAAAATTCTAATAAAATCAGGAAACCACACATGACTCTAGACCAAACTTTCCACTGGTGTAAATCAGCATTGTGCCATTGAAATCAATGTCAGTAAAGGCACTTGGCCCTGTAACCAGGAGACAAAAGTGCCAGTTGCAACAAAAAATGTGAACTTTGCAGCCCTGGGCTCTCTCTGATCAGCTGTTCATTAGCTCAGGAAACATCATCAGCCAGGTTAGTGTCTATCTTTTTCAGCGGGGTGATAAAAATATTTATTCGGTTGCCTCTTGTTTCCACTCACCCCCAAGCAGCAGTTTCTCTGCTTTGGAAACCATCAGCAAGTGAACATATTTGCTTGTGAAAACAAGATGCCAATTATGCTGGCGTGAGTCAGGCAAAGCATGAGACAAGTTTTATTTGCAAACCATCACAAACTCACCTATCACAGCAAAATACAAAAGCTGCCTGATAACAAGGATGGCCAGAGCAGTCTCTTTTTTTTTAAGTGCATATATAAAACCACACACACACATATGTGTGCATGTATCTATATATGTGTGTGTGTGTGTTATAAGAAAATCAGTATATTTTTATAGGAACTGTTTCCTAGCTACAAGGCTGCACATCCATCTCTGAAACAAATAGTAGATTAATCTCTTATTACTTGCCAAGCAAGCCTTGCCCAGAAGAAATGTGTTATATGTTGTATCTTTGGAAAACATGTCAATCTGAAGAAAAAGCAAGCAGTCATTTGCAATGGCTCCTGGTCTGCCTGGTTTGTAAGTACAGCCTTATAAAGCAGGGTAGAATTGGGTCTAGCAGAGTGTTGCTGCTCAAGAGGTTTTGGGGTGGCTTGGAACACTTCCACGTGCTCAATTCCTCATCCCAGAAGGTCTCCAAATGCAGCCAGACCTCTCTGGTCTGGAGGACTAGGGCAGGAAACCTCAGAAGATCAGGCTTCCTCAGCTTCTTGCACTTCCTATGCATGGCATATAAATACCATATTGACAAGCTCTTTTGATATTTCTTGCCTTACTTGCAACATTAGGCAGAGATGCTATTGTTCTACATAGAGATGGAGTCTCATGGTCTATTCTGTTAAGGCTTTTACTCTTGCCATGTGACAGAAGAGAAAATTCAGCAGTCTGCATTGGGGAAAACCACTCTGAGTTTATATTTGTCTGTGTGTGTGTGCAGAGGAAGTGGTAATTATAACTGGTTGTATGAGTGATGTGATTAATGCTGCAATGCTTCACATGTTCTGTGGACTTTTAAGCATTCCTTATGTCATGCCTGTTGAGATGTGACACCATCGCTTAGCTCAGGGAAGACAGTGGAATGCTTAACTTCCAACTTTCTGTCTATTTTGTAGCAGATCTTGTTGGGTTAGCAGAACCACAGTCATCTTCTGTTCTCAGTATGATGAGAGCTGTGCTTTTATATGTAGCCTTGAAGATACACATGGAGGATAGAGAAAGGCAGCACGATGTTGTTCAGCACTGTGTTGTTCAGACTGCTGTCTTGACTTTATTCTGGATCCAGCTGGGGCATTTGAACCTCTTCTCCCTCATAAGTGGTTGATCTTTCCTGTCGTGTTAAAGATTCGCTGTACCTTCTGTGTATGCAAAACAGGGCACTGTTTTCAACCAGGCACTGTTGTGCAGGGGTCCAAAGTCACAAGCCAGGGACCTGTGCTTCCAGAGCGAGCACAGCAAGACTCCAGCCATCCTGCTGAAGATGGGTGTTGGTGCTGACACACCTTTTGTGACCAGTTTCATGCTTTTGCAGTTATCTTCTCCTCCCTGGCCATTCTGGTGCAATGACTGCTCCTGCCAACACTCCAGAAGGGTCAACACAGAGGTAAGAATGGGTAAGGCTGCAGTTTCTTCAGGCATCACTTCAGCTAGTATTAAAAGAAGGGAAACCTACTTTATGAAACACTGGTGCCTCCTGGCAGGAGACAGGAGTCTGAGCTCAGTTCAGCCAATACGCTTCTTCACGTAATATCACAAAAGAGTGCTTGGGTGCCTAACGGAGGAGTAAGGATGTCTATCACAAACCAACACCCCTGAAACAGAGCAGGGGTTGAGTGGTTATATTGAGAAGCTCAGTTCTGGGCTCAGGTAGTAACTGGGAGCCCATGCCCCATAGTAGAGCATCAGAGTGGGAGTATGAGACTGCAGGACACTAGCAAACCTTCCCCAAGTGCAAAGGCAGAAAAATTCACACCCAAATGTAACCACAAGGCCATTACACTCGATGAGTCTTTATAACCACCTTCCTGGTTATCTCACTCTCAGGAATCCAGAGCACTGAAGCCCAGATCCTGCTCTGAGGTTTCTGAGGTCTGTGGTCATCACTGGTTTTCTCTGGATGCATGCAGGGTTCAGGCTGTAGAATGCCAGAGACTTTACCTCATACTATATTTGTTGATAAGAAAACCCATAGATAGCCACCCAGCAAAACCTGAATGCAGTATTTCAAATAAATGAATGGCAGGGACTGAAAATTAAGCCAGACAATATAAATGAAATTCTTAAGCCTGGAGGAAATTATTGAAAATCTTCTATTGGTCACAATTTTTGCTCTGTCAGCTTCTCTGGCCCTGAGTTTTGTCATGGAATTACTCTATTGCTTTAGGCTCCAAAACAAGGCAAACAATTACAGAGGAAAGGAAAGCTCAGCTGCCTTCCTGACCTGCACTCACTTCTGCTCAGCAAATACAGGCGATTTCAAGTTTGGAACTTCAGCTGTGTGAGAAAGTGAGTGTCCCTGCCTTAACTCATTTCTCTTTCTGGGTCTCATCCAAAGCACATGGAAATCAAAAGGTCTTTTCCTGCTGACTTCAATGGCCTTTGGAACATACCTAGCATGTCCCTTTAGTAAAAGTCATTGCACTTTAAGGGTGATTGGGCTGCTATCAGGCTACTCTTAATGTACAGACAGTCTCTGCTCTCTCACAGGCCCTGATCTTTCTGGTGCTGGAATTGCTGATGGGGTCAGAGCGCCATCATGCCTTCTCCATTGTCTCAGCAAACACAGGTTTCAGCAGTGGCTGGGGAGGTTTGAGAGAAGAGGTTGTCCAGGGAGGGGTGGCAGGGTTATGGGTAGCTGCAGGAGGCAAGGAGCAAGGCAGGGAGCTTTCGGGGATTCTGGGTGGTGGCAGTGGTCTGGGGGTGAATTTCACCTGGGTCCTGGGTGGATAAGAGTTAGAGAGGATCAGGACACCATCCATCTTTCAGTAGCAGCAATAGAGACCTATGCTGGAAAGAGGTGGGTGTCTCAGCTAGAATTCACCTTCTCTTCCCCTTCAGCATAGGCAAAGAAGGCAGTTTGTCACCTCTTAGATACCTTTCCCTGTGCCTTCAGATGTTTCTTTATTCATTGAAGGCTGTGACACCCCTCTGAGGACTTTCCTTTTATTTATAATTCTGTGTAATTCAGACTAGAGTGACCTCAACAGCCCCTGGTTCTAGTCTTGCCCTTACAGATGGACTTTGTGTCAGCATCGTTTTCTGCTCTCAACCAGCCACAGCTTTTGCTTCTCACCATCAGTTAGATCTGCCCTTAAGGTGGTTTACATCGACCTGCAAAACAGACGAGATCCCTGAATGGCAGAACTAATGAAAAGAGAAGTGGTGGTAGGATGAGTTGGTGGCAGAAACCGATCCTTTATGTTTGTATTTTTGCTAATTTGAAATGTCAAAGACAATATTTTCTCTCATTGTCAGTAATGCAAAACATTCCTACCAGTTTTTGGAGCTGAGTGTAAAGCCTGAGAAAGGCTAGGAGAGTCACTTGGCCAGTGTTCCCACATCCTTAGGGCTGCAAGCCTCTGTTTTTCCTCATAGTTTGTTGTTTTAAAGTGCTGATCTGCATCTTCTTTCATCCTTTCACAGGGACACAAGATAACTACTGGGAAATAAAATGGCTTTCTACAGACTTGTATAAAGAACTCTAGAACGTGCCCTTCCATACTTTTTATCTTTTTAAATTTCAACATGTTTCAGTCTTTGTGTTTGGAAACATGGTTTGGTGAATGAGGAGCCTATTTCTGGAATCAGGGTTGGTTAGGTCCCTGGTAATCTTTTTTTTCATGACATTCCTTTGGAGCCATCTAAGATGAGGAGCTTTTTGGAGGCAAACATCTAATTTATGGTTATTATTAATAAAAAAAGAAACAAACCACAAAACCAAAGGTGAAGTCTCCAGATCTCATGAAACTCTGAAACTGAGCTGGAGATCTCATAAGGACAAGATCTCTGATAGCATTCACTGGACCTCATACTTCTACTTAGGATGGAAATTCCTCATCTTGGCACTTCTGCTTCCTATCCTGGACAGAAAGAAAAAAATATTGATTTGTTATGATTATGTTAAAAAAAAAAAAGCACAGTTTTCAGACTCTCAAGCACATTTCTCCAAGATTGGATGATGTTTTCTATGAGGATCCAGGTTGCTTCATCTACAGATGGGATGATCAGCTGTATAGATTTTGTACAATATGAATAGGATGCTGACTTCAGCAGCAATCTTCAAGAAAAAACACAGTTTGGATTAGAGAGGAACTGTAAGGTAGGAACACATAATGGATTTCCTACTTGACCACCCAGGAAAAGCAGACAGACCATCTGAAGAAATAATTCCTTGTGTGAGGTTAGTTACAAAAAACAGTGGGTATTTTAGCCACTTTAATGCAATGGACTAATTTTTCTTATAGAGATCATTGAGTCTTGTTTCTTTCTTGTCTGATGCTTCAGCCCAGACAGAAGAAGAAGAATTTATTATCAGCTGGATTTGAACTGAGTTGCAAACAAGCAGGTTGAAGATAATATGATGACGTTGTTTTGGGAAGCAATGCAGTTCCGTGCCTTTGGTCTTCCAACGATATTTCAGTGGCACTACTTAATTTGGTAATTCCATCAATGCCCAAAAAATTGTCAGGGGCACTTGTTGCCAGCAGTCATGTAGAAACAGCTTTGTTGACAGATCTTGTAAGTTTATCCTAACTTCTGGGACTGTGGCTGGCACACAAATGGGATGAAAGCATACAGTTTAAAAGGCCCAGACTCACAAAGACATGTAGAGGCCTGAACTGTGCTGAAATCAATGACAAGAATGGGTAGGATGAAGATCACCTATCTTTAGATGTATGAAAGGAAGATTATAAAGTACAAGCTAGTCATCGTAGACTTCATTTACAACCTTTGAGGAAAAATGCACCTGAAAAAGAGAATGAATCTGAGCTTTTTTAAGATGCTTTCCTTGGAATGAAATAAATTATCATATTGAGTTTTGAAGTGATTAGAGAGGACAGTCTAGGGTGTTGCCCAGGCTTTAAGATCTAACTTTAAAATTAGGTGAGATCTAATCTTCCCTAGATGTCTAAACGTCATTTTTTTTTTTTGTAATAAGCATCCAATTCTCATAATTCACACATCAACCACTACCTCATTATCATCTGGGATCTACTTTCCCCAGTGCGCTATTGATAGTCATTATTTAATTCTAGGCTCTAAATTAATACATTGTGGGGAAAGAAAAATCCTATCTCAAAGTGTTTCTGAGAGTTGCATTGTGCGTGTTGTCTGATGAGCTGTACATTTGTCCCAGTTGGAGATAGGATGGTGGAAGGGATGGGCTTTTTTCTGCTTCCAAGGCAGCACCCCTTTTGCCTCTTCAATAAGGGAACGCTGGCTCTGATCCTAGTGATGCCAGTGAATTATCACCCGTCAGGAAACAGGTATCTGCACTCCAAACTTCCTCCAAAAAAAGATTAGACTCAGCAGTATGAGGCTGAGGAGGGGGGAGCGGGATGGTGAGCTGTCAAGCCATCTGAAGCAGGGTCCATCCACAGATGCTCGACGAGACGGAGGAACCATGAACCCCTCTAAATCTAAGTTTGCTCTGAGTCTGGGATCCTGACCATGCTTGTAAACACAGACCTGCCACTTAATAACACGTAACTACCATGCTGACTTGAATGGCATGTTTACGAGAGCAAACCCAGCGAGTACAGGAAACAATAAAACCCTTTGCCAGCATTGTATTCTGGCTCTGACTCCATAAATGACCACAGTGCCTGACAACATCAACCTTGGCTGCATTTTAATGACCCAGCATGTATTGTTCTGCAAGCTATGGATCTCTCCCTCAGCTAAAAAAAATTAAAACCATGTACCTATCTTTTCTTTCTGTTTCCCTCCCCCTTACCGCTTCCTTCTCCCTCCCTTCTTGTACAGGCAAATTCCCACAACTGCAGAGCCAAGTCCAACAGCTGTTGTGGCTAACACTGCTGAGAGCCCTGTGGTTAAGGGGCTGGACTAGGAGCGACTGGACTTGTCCAAATTCCAGCTATGCCACAGGTTTCCTGGGCAACCTTGAACAAGGCATCTAACCTGTCTTTGTGGGCATAAGAATATTTCCAGTCTTCTCCAAAATGCTGAGAATATGCACTCTTGAATGAACTTGAGGAAAGTTAGGAAGATAGATGAAACTGTGTTTCCATTTAAATATCATTTTGAGGGTGTTTTTTACTGTGCTGCTCCCAACCAGCTTTCAGGAGCTTGGTGCTGTTTTACAAGTTAAGATTTTTGGCCACTGTTTCCCTTCCCAAATCATGCAAATTTTCAAGCTTTAAATATGTTGTTAAGTTTGTAAGCCAGTCAAGAAGAAAGGAGAATGCAATTTTAGAAAGGGAATTTCATATATTAATGGGGAGATACTTTCTTAATCTATCTGCTGTCTTTAAGTCTTTCTGACAGTGTTTGATCACTACCAATATTGGGGACCCTTCCATTGTGCTGATGGCTGCACAAAACAGAGTAAATGAAAACCTCTGCTGCAGAACGTTTCAGAAAGAAAACCAAACATGGGGTCTTCTCATTCTGTCACCTCTGGTGAAACAGGAATATATTTATTTAGGGTAAAAGCGAGTCTGAACTTCATCTATCCTAAACTATTCAGACCCTAGTTACAACCAATACCACGTTACTCATTTACACCAGATGAGGAGCTGGCCCACATGTCTACAAGGAACCACTGGAAGCCAAAATAGCCATGTAGCTCCCCAAATCAAATACATAGCTAAGTGGTTACTTATTAAGTCTGACTACAGCCTGTTCAGTTGGTATGACATTTATCTCATGGTACTTATGCTTGTAGACACTCACATGGGAGCTGAAGAGTGCAGCTACAATACATAGGTGGGATTTGCAGTCTACAACTACCTGAAGGGAGGTTGTAGTGAAGTGGGAGTCGGCCTCTTCTCCCGGGCAACTAGCAATAGGACAAGAGGACACAGCCTCAAGCTTCACCAGGGGAGGTTCAGGTTGGACATTAGGAAGCATTTCTTCTCAGCAAGGGTCATTAGCCATTGGAAGGGGCTGCCCAGGGAGGTGGTGGAGTCACCATCTCTGAATGTGTTTAAGAAAAGCCTGGACATGGCACTTAGTGCCATGGTCTAGTTGACATGGTGGTGTCAGGGCAATGGTTGGACTCGATGATCCCAGAGGTCTCTTCCAACCTGGTTGATTCTGTGATTCTATGATTTGCTTTGTAGATTAAGATGCCAAGACTTATATGTATACATATCAGTGCTTCCATGTGAGCAGGCATCCAAGCTCATGTGATAATTAGTGTCATCGATGAGGTCTGGTTGGTGGAGTTGAAAAGTGATCCAGCTGGGCAAATGTAGGTGCCTGCAGCAGGGTAAGATGAACCCCTCTCTGAAATTTGGTAGGAGTGAGAGACATTTTACTCAACATTTAGTGTAATCTGAGGCACAACAGGGTATGTGACATCCACAGGAGGATGGCAAATATGACACAGGATGGAAAGGAGACCTATCTGCAATGGCATGAGACAGGATGCTCTCAGCCACCTCAAATGCAACAGACACCTGAGCCTGAGAAAGTGAATCTCATCCTCAGACTTCTGAAAAAAGCAAGGCTGTCCTCTGATCAGGACTACCCTAAATTTCAATAGAAAGACATGCACAAACCAAAAAATATAAAATGTGAACTCTTTTCTTTACAAGCAACTCTTAGATGCTTTTTTCTGGCTCAAAAAAGAAATTTATACCTAGTGTGAATTTCAGAGAAGATGCCAACTAAGTGCTTCACAGGGGAGAGTCTATTTTGGTTATGCTGTTAGTTTTGCAAGAAAAATAAAGTATAAATACATACACTGACCAAAAATAATGGGAAATGGTATGAAAACAGACCACAGATCCTCAAGAGACAGCTTACAATTATATGGGACATGACAGAATTTAAAAAACAACAGAGCATGTAGAATAAACAAGAAAAAAACTATCCCTCAGGTCTTACAGATTCTGAGAGGCCATAAATAAAGGATAATGATATTTAGGTAAGAGGGGGAGGTAACACATAGGCTCCCACTACTATTAATTTTCAGGCTCAATATTTCGGGACTGGCATAACCTTGTATTTGGATGCCTTTACTCGTAAAGAGGAAAATTCAAAGGACAGTAGAAACACTATATACCTTATAGTTGTTGTTGGTGTGAAATTGAACTTCAGTGATCTTTAAAGAGCAACAATTTACCCTTGTTCCTGAGGTTCTGAGGTGCTAAAAAAAAAGCACTGATCTACTAAGGAATAAGTTGGCTTTTGAGAAGTAGAAGGTCCTCTTGTTTCTGGCATTATAGGAGGAAAAATCTTCATTTTGAAACCACAGCAAGGAGATCCATACCTGTGAACATTAGCTTTCCTTTAGCTACAGTGGGGAGAGTCTGGGATATTAAACTTAATTCCTGTTTATGTAGGAGTAAATAGTTGCCACCTGTGTCCTTCCCTGCCCTCAAATGTTTTGGGGGTATTATATTCTCCTTCCTCTATCACCAAAATATCTGGCACCCATTTTTACCTTGTCCTTGAAACTTCCCAAACACACAGTAAGCTTGCTACCCTGCCATTGAGAAATATCCTGAAACTTTCCTCATTAGTTTATAAATCAAACATGCTTTCAGTTTGAGCACAACTTTCTTTGTAAGGAAGGAACAAACATAAGCCAGTGGAAGGGTAAAATTGATGTGATGAACAGGACCTCGTGAAAGTCACAGTGTTGCCCAGAGCTGTGGGTGAGCGCAAACACCAACGCAGAGATAGTGGAGTGGAACTACTGAGTTGCAATATGGCCTAAATCCTCCCGTCCCTTGTGGGGCAGGCACAATATACACTCAGCAGAGTTTTGTGAATCCTCTAGAAAGCAGAACCATACGCAGAAACGTACAGGGAGACCCAAGTCAGAGGCTACCATTACTCAATCAAGTGGAGATATTTAAAACTGAATAACAGAATCCTTAGAGCCTGAGATAAACCACAATCTTCTGGGAACAGCAGCTGTAGAAGAACTTTTTCTTTTTTATATCCACAGAACTTGGAAATTTAGGAACTAACACCTTATCCCTCTAGCAGGCTGGACGTACTGATCTCGCTGAAGAATGAAATTCAGCATTCAAAGCTTCTGATATCAGCCATGCGTTGACAGGAGTAGTGAGTATGTTGGACAACAAGATAAAATTCAATAGGATCTTGAAAAACTGGAGGAACCCTGGGTGAAAGCTTGGATGTAAATCAATGACAAATGGAGTTCTACACTCTTCAGGAGGTTTGCATTGCTTCTAACTTCAGGCATCTGAAAATGAGGTGTCTGGTTTAGCCATCAGCTAGGACTCTCTGGACATGGGGTGGACACTTTCAGTTGATGATACATCCCACCTATTTTTTCATGGCAGGAAATTCTATACATTCTGATCTTTTTTTCCATTATCCTTTGAGCCAAGCTAGCTGACAAGTTTAAACTGGAAATATTCTGATGGCTAAGATTAGACGATAACTATTAGGCAGGGTTAATTAACTGCATAGATAGAGATGTTGAATCAGAGCTTAGATACAATTTCTTCACAGACAGATCTGAATAGACCATAAGTTGCTTATTTGACAGTTATGATGCACTATTACAAGATTTTACAACATCTCAATCTGTCAGTGGCAGCCAGGAACCAATCTTTGTAAGGCTTCACCTGGAGAAAAGTATTCAAACTATTGCACTTCAGGAGCAACATGGACCCAATCCTTTGCCTGAAAAGAACCATCTTCCACTGGGCTGTACTTAACTAAAGCAGACCATGTCCTATCCTATAGACCACGAGGCAAGAAGCACAAAATGATGTGTATTTATGCAGCTGAACTCTCTCCTCCCTGGAGGTGGTGGGTTATCCTGCCTATTGGGAATTACAGTATGGATGACACTGTATAAGCTTGAACTGGTACTCTGGTCCTCTTAGTTCACTTATCCTAAAGTGCCCTAACCACCAAAATACAGGCTGTAGCAGATAGTGAAAAGCTGTGTCAATGCTTCTGGTTTCAGTCTGGAAGGTCAGGTCAAACTGACATTTAAAGATGGGTCAGGATGGAGAAGCAGTTGAATGGAAAGCATAACTCATCAGCACCGTCTTCTCAGGTCCCCCTCAAAAGAGGGAGGTCTTAGTTCCAGGCCTTATTCCATGGGCTTCTTACACCTCTTTTGTGAAGAATCCTTGGTAGGTCTGGGCCAAACTGACCTGCCCAGCAGCCCCAAAAACATGTAGAGAATCATGGGCTTAAATATGAATGAAATGCCCTCCAAAGCCACCTGCTCCTTCATGAACTACTGAAGGAAGCACAGAAGATTCTATAAAGCAAGACACTGAATTTGTAGACATCTCAAAGAAGAGATTACTCCCTCTGTAAAGTGTTAGAGACAGAGAATATTTCTAATTATGCATATGCGTAACATCAAAGATAGTGAGGTTACCACCTTGATGGGATTCCCATGAGCTACTGTATCTCACACAATAATGAAAAAAGCAACTCAGAAAAGAAACTTCAAGCCAGCAACTTCAGTTAAAATCACCAGAGCTCTTTAAGAGCACTCACTACCCACGTATCTGGTGCATTTGTTTTTCACCATCCGAAAAGTATTAGCTTATTTTCCCTTGCAAAATATTTAATTCCACTTCATAATGACAAGCAAAGCATTATGTAGCAGAAGTGAAAATCCATAAGGTTTGCATTTAATAAAAAGCCATTTATTCTCTCCAGCTGACCTTTTTAAAAGCATGGCATTTCCCAGAGAAGGGGAAGCAGGGGTTTGGAAACAGACAGTATTAATAAAAAGCATAATGCAAAATGCAGTCTCTAAGAGGCTAAAACTTTACCTCAGATTTGGTGTCTTTAGTAACCTGGCAGCTTCTAATTAAATTTCTCTCAGGGAGATAATACAATTGAAAAGTGACATAGTAAAGTAGCTATTACTATTATTATAATTGTTACGTAAACATTTTAAAGTGATACTCTAAAACGGTTTACAGAGCAGAGTGTCAAAACACTATGCTCCAGCAAATGATTAGTTTCACCAAAACCTTTATTTCTTCCAGCAAGAATTTTATTGGATGGATTTTAATAGCTGAACGTTTGGAAAAATGTCTTTAGAGGGTTAGGTGGCTGGAGCTGCTTGAATGCTCTTATGCAAGCTGGGAAAGCCATTGCTTAAAGGGCAAAATTCAACACACAGCATGCTGTTAGGACAAATTATTTCCAGGCAAACAGTGATAACCTGAGCTGGCATTCATGATAGTGGATTCTGTGATATTGTCCCTCAGGGCTTTATCCAATATTAAAAGTCAAAGGGAAGAGATTTCCCACCCTTTCCCTTGGGAAACTCTCAGTCATCTGGTAGCTGTGATTTTCAGGAAATATATCCTAATCATCAGCCTTATTTTTCCTTCTGTCATTTTTTGTCTCCCCACACCTAGTTCTGCTTCAAACAGTATTTCTTTTTCTGTCCCTATCTAGTATGTGTATATACTGTATTTTCCAAGCCTGATCTCCTATTAACTCTCATAAACTTGTGAAAATACAAATGATATTAACTCTCATAAACTTGTGAAATATTTTGCCTAGAAATAATTTGCCTTAATGAAATATTTTTCATTAAGTTTCAGTTCCTAGATTCATGTGATCTTTAAAAAAATAAGTTTAGGATTCATTTGTTGTGAGAAAGCCTTGAAAATACTTCCTGTGAAATATTACAAATCACAAGGAAAATAAAAATAATCCCAATAATATTGCTAAGGTAATTAGAAGCCAATGTCATAATTTCTGTGATCCTGCATCAAGACTTGTGCCAACTTGGATGTAGTGACCCAAGTGACCCACTGCTTACCTGGAGCACACATCATGTCATGTTAAATCTCTACTCCTTGTGGTAGTTTTCACTGGAAGTGATCACTGAGGTCAGTAGGAACATATATACAATCCACTCTTAAACAACTGTCTTGGGTCAAAAGAATGGATCTGATGATCCCTAGAGATCCCTTTCAGCCTTTCTTCCCATTATTTTATCAGTCCATAAATATGAATATCCTGTGGACAACTGTCTTCACAGTATTGTCTATGCTTCATGTGACTAATATTGATGGTCTTGATCAATCAGGTTCTTCAGTGCTGGAGTCACCTGAGATGCTCTTCTTTCTCTATCCCTTCTTGCATATTATCAATGTAATTTGAATGTTCATTTCTAGGGTGCTCCTATTTGAGCACAGTTTTGTCTCTCTCCTCTCCAGAAGTTCAAGTCTTTCTCTACATATGAAATGCCTATAGGTACTACTGCGTGGTATAGGATCATTTACCCATAGAAGGTACATCTTTGCAGCATAACACAGCACCAGACAGAAATACCTAAGCTAAAATGGTAGCAACTCAGCTACCTGAGGTCCCAAAAGTTTTATAACTGGATAAACATGAGACCATTCAGAGCTAGATGAAGTACTTTCCCACTTCTGTACCCTCTGGCACAAATATGGGGAGATAGAAAGGTCTAGATGACCTCGAGGAGATTTCTCCCTCTATCTTTGCCAGCTCCTGTTTCAAAAAGACATGGCAAGGTCTGGAGTTACCATAATCCCCTGGGAGTCCCACATGATAAACACATTTCATGGTTTTGTGGGAATGGGGAAAAAAAGAAAAGGTACAGGACCATCTAGTCTTTTTAGAAAGACACAAAATGCCCTGTCTTTCAGTCAGAGCCTGAGATAAGCCACAAGGCTTTATTTAGCCCAGGCTGTGCCTATATTAGCAACAGCCACACGCCTGCCAATATGCAAGTAGTCTATGTTGAAGCATCTCAAAGCATGGCCAAGGCATGTAGGAGATAGCATATATAAGAACAGATTCGTTTCTTTGAATATTTTTTTTACAAATAAATGTAGGAAACCATCTTCCTATCACAAACACATGAGCCCAGATTCATCTCGCTTAATCAAGACACTCAAATCAATTATCTGATCAAACTCATCTCCTATCAACAGGCTTTAGTTGACAGCAGGACACTTGACTTATTTGGACACCTTTCAGGAGAGGATGAAGCACACTTTGGAAGTGCTTGTTTCTCCCCACTGTGTGTACAGGCACCATAGAGTGACTGACTTATGACCTTACTGGCCATCTTTCAGAGGGTTTGCACTATTGGTGTTTGGAGGCTCCCTCTCTGCCCAGGCTGTGCGGGAGGATACGCATGTGTAGCACAGCGTTAACAAGCATCAGCCTGGCTCAGCTTTGTGGTGAGAACTACAGAATGATCCTGTGAGCAGGAAGAAGTCTGAACAGCTCAGTAAGCACTGCTGGGGACGTGAGCCACGTTCACATCATGCCGCGTCCCTTCTCAGCCACATCATTCGCTGTCCTCAAACCTCAGGCTGGACATTAGGAAGAATTTCTTTTCAGAAAGGGTTATTAGACATTGGAAGGGGCTGCCCAGGGAGGTGGTGGAGTCACCGTCTCTGGATGTGTTTAAGAAAAGACTGGACATGGCACGTAGTGCCATGGTCTAGTTGACATGGTGGTGTCAGGGCAACGGTTGGACTTGATGATCCCAGAGGTCTCTTCCAACCTGGCTGATTCTGTGATTCTGTGATTCTCTTCCCATACTCATCAGACTCTGACAACTGTTCCTGCTCCCACTTTCTTGCTGCCTTCTTCATGTTCACATCAGGCCCAGCTCTGCAATTTTCAGCTACCCCATAATATGCCCCAGCATCCTCTTGAAGACTGTCCTTCACAGTTTTTTTTCTTATTATTGCACACTCTTTCTATTTTCCCTTCACCTCCTGTTATTCTATGGATCTCTCTAGTTTTAGAGGATATGATGTCATCTGAGGTATTTATGTTTGTTCTTTGAGTTGAAATTTATAAGCAGATGTCCTGAGGTAATGCTGTCTGTGGTTACAGCAGGACAGAGGCAAGAAAGTTGTTTTGCCTGAGATATGAAATCATATATAAAAACAAATCCTTGTAAAAATTACCTGGAATGGCAGACTTTGGTTTGCAGGGCTGGACCTCAGGGCTGCCAGATGCAGAGGGGAAAGGACATACTCTGCCTTCACATCGAGAAGCAGGACTGCACACACATCAGGTCATCACAAGCTGCCATCTCACAGCAGCAATGCTTCCCAGCTGCATCAGCTATGGGCTTCGGGCACCCCGAGTCCAAACTCACCTACTTTATTTTCTATGACCTGCAAGTGCCGTGTCCTGCACACCCCAAATCCCGTGCAGAACAGGCGTGTTGCAGGCAGCCTGAAGTGTGGGTAGGTGATGAGCAGGAGAGAGAGATCTGCCTGCTTCTGGCTGCTCTGGGGACAGGTACCCCAGGACTAGACAGACATATCTACTCTGTTTAAGGACAGAAGACTCTGTAACCGCCTCCTCCTGCCTGTTGTTTTACATTCTGCCATTAATTATGTCATCCTCCTAAATTAAGTGGTAGATTTCTTTTCAGTTTATTTTCAAATCCCCTCTGAAAGCCCTCCAAGCTCATGAGCTTGTGAAAGTATCTCAGGAACTTCAGTTGCAAAGATCTTTATTTGGTGATGGCTACTCTTTGACAGCTGCTTTTTGAAATGTGTCCTCCAGCGAGTTATGTACTTTATACAGAGTTTATTCTTTTGATATTTCTGTGGGTTAAAATACATATAAAAATATCCTAGAAAATAGAGCTCAAGGGAATCTCAAGAAGCCATTTACTTTGTCTCCTGGGAAGGGGACAGTTAAGTTGCTACTGGTAATCAATAAATATCCACAGACCTACTCCTGACTATCTATCTTCTCACTGTTTCATTATTTTTCTGATTAAAAAATGTCATTAGCAAAATCCAACCCCCACCTCCCAATTTCTAAATTGACTTTCCCTGAACGAAGTTCAAGACCAAGGTCTCTTATCCTGTCCTTAATGGGCAGAGAGGTTAGTTTGTTTTCTTTATATGCTACTGTCTCCAGATTAGAAAAGTGGTATCATGTTTCCCTTCTGTTTATTTTTTCCCTGGACTTAAAAAAAAAAAAATATGGTCACTGGAAAGGAAAGGTATCAGTCCCAGAGGGAAAACACTTGCACTTTTCCTCCTACTGAGAAACCATTTCTCAAATAATAAACAGACTATGAAGCACTAAGTCAGAGGTCTCTTTCATCAAATCTGAAATTTCCTCAATGAATGAAACTTAATTTTTGTTGATCTGAGGTTGTGCCCATAAAATCATGTTCACCAATATCAGGCACATTCTTACCCTCATTTTCTTTTGATTGAGTTTTATCAGTTGTTCCTTTCTTTTCCTGGAGCTGATATTACACTGTTTCCCCACAGGCTGCTTACGTTGCTGCCTTCTCCACTGCTAAACATGCCACAACAGCAATAGCAGCCTTCATGGTTTTCTAGAATTTACCATCAGCCTGTTTTCAGCACTGCTTAAGTATACATTGACACAATGTTGAATAAGAAAATAGTCAACACGCTTCTCTTGAAAAATGAATGCTGAAAAACTATTTCAAAGTGACTGCATGTGGAGTTAATATTTTTGACGTGAAAAAGAAAGATAACAGAAATGATCTTGAAAGTGTTTCATCATCTTAAGCTGTGCTAAAATAAATTTATCGGAAGTGTATGAAAAGATCGTAGTGAGATGAATCAGAGTTAGAATTCATGTGTTAGGTTTTTGTAATAATTTATTCCTGTGTAAGAGAACTCACAGAATCACAGAATCAATCAGGTTGGAAGAGACCTCTGGGATCATCAAGTCCAACCATAGCCCTGACACCACCATGTCAACTAGATCAGGGCACTAAGTGGCATGTCCAGTCTTTTCTTAAACACATCCAGAGATGGTGACTCCACCACTAGATTTCATCAATCCCTGTCCATTTTTTTTTGAATAACAAATATTCTGCTGCAAGAACTCTGAAAAATCATTTTTTAATCTCAGAAGTCCCCAGTATTATTTAACCCTTATATGACTCCTCTTTTTCTGCTCTTCCTTTTTTCAAAATTAGCAGCTTTTAAAGTCTTTTGCCTGAATTCATGTGCCTATGCTAGGCTGTCAGTAAACTGATCTTCTTATACCCCAGTGGTATGTTGTCCATGTACCATGTACTATATCTTCACTTGTCCAAATTATTGTCTTGTCATTGCCCTTCTATCCTTGGACCTTTGCCTGACATTCCCATGCAAATGGATTTGGCCTTCCTCCACTTGTTTTCACAAGTTGTGTTGGGCTATTATATTTTCTTATCCTATTTTCTCCTTCCTCCTTTTATAATATTAGGAATGTGCCTACTCTAAAATATATATTTATCAAGCCTAGATTAAAGATGACCTTTGAAAATTGAAAGGTTCTTTGAATCATATTGGTTCCGCTCGTAGAGCATATAGATTAACAGCACAGCCAACTAAATTTTTTTAAACCTGAATAAGAACATACCAGTTTGAACAAAGGCCAGGCTAAGAATAGATCCTGAGTCTCACTTGATCAAGAATAGTTAAAAGGATTTAATTTTTTGTGCTTCATATGGGGTAGGATTAGCTTCATCTAAACCCAGAAGTTCGGCTCATGGGTGAAGAAAACTAAATTTCGGGATTTCATCTGGCCTTCAGCTGCTGCTCCAACAGGCACTGTTCTCCCAAAAGCTCTTTGTCATGTTAGTCATATGGGCATCTCTGATATGCTCAAGCTTTTCAGCTGGCACTAGAAATCTATGACTACCCATTTGAGTCCAGCCTTAGTTTATACTTAAGCTCCAAGGAAATCATGGTTTTGATTCAGTAGTCCAAACTTAGCCAACTAGTGCCCTCACAAATGCCAAATGTTACCTGTCAGGTCTTCAGATACTGCTCCAGAACAGCACAGATTTCAGCCTGAAATAAAATTCTGTATTTTAGCTACAAAATATTTTTCTAGATTTCTCTGACTGAGCTCCCCCATGACACGCATGGTACGCTGGTGATGTTTGGTTCTCTTGTGATCATGAGATTTACCCCTCAAGAGTGCAGTCAATCTGGCTTATATAAACGTGTCTTAGGTTTAATAAATCATCCCATAGGAGTGTTTGTCCCAAAGCTTAAAACAGTGTATTTGACAGTTTGTTCAGGTCAAAGCTTATCAGAAACACTTTCTAGTATGGGCACCCTGTAAAGAGCAGATGATGAAGGGAGGCAAAGATCAGCACTAATGGTGCAATCATTGATGAACTGACCTCAAAAGGATATAGGATTGGCAACAGTGATAAAAAAGAGCCCTAAACTCTGGAGAAAGATTATGGTCATAAACTTTAACTCTCTTTTTGTTTTATTTTTTTTCTTTTTTACTTTTAATAACTTGCTCATTTTGGTGAAATGATATGATTTTCTTTTTAAATGCTGAGATAAATAGAGGTAGGCTGGATTTCTGTTCCTGGTATCTCAGCAACAGAATGCCTGGAAAGTGCAATTCATTTACACCATTCCCATGCCTTGAGAGGTAATGTGAGGAAAATAAAGTTACACAGATGTCCCTTTTGGGCTGGTAACAAGATAATGCGTTTGCATGGTTGTAGATAAATATTGTGCCTTGGCAGATCAGATCTTAATGCTCATGCACCTAAAAACTGGGCTGATGTTCTGACTGTATTTATTCATAACTGGTTCTATTTTCCTGCTTTTCCTTTATTAAACAAATAACAATATAAGGAACTAATAGTAAACAGTGAATAATATAAATATATAATGCCTTTAATATTTTTAGAATAAGACAACACATGAATAAATTAGCTGTTGAGTTAAATACTCAGCTCTGAAGACAACTAGTGTCTAGTTCCTATTTTTCCCAGAAATATCATATGAGGCTTTTAGTCCCCACACACTCAGGTAGGTCAATATTATTTTCATTATTAGAAATGAAAGAACTCATTTATAATAACACTAACACTAACAATATGATATTACCTACTAATGAGAAGAACCACTTAAATTTCTGTAACTACTTCTAGCTATCAAAAAATTCTGCTGGTGAAAGTCACTTCTGATATGACTATTTACCAACATTCTCACCTATACAAAGTGGGTGTGAATGAACAGTGTCTTGTACACAAAGTTTTTTCTGGGACCCTCAGGCAAGGAGCAAACAAATGCGACCAGAAAATGGCACATGTTGCTGTAACTACTAACAGCTATGCTCTGCGTTATCTGTGCAGAAGAGATCCAGGGGAGAACAAAAATGATCACAGAATCACAGAATCACAGAATCACAGAATCAATCAGGTTGGAAGAGCCCTCTCGGATCATCGAGTCCAACCATTGCCCTGACACCACCATGTCAACTAGACCAGGGCACTAAGTGCCATGTCCAGGCTTTTCTTAAACACCTCCAGAGATGGTGACTCTACCACCTCCCTTGGCAGCCCCTTCCAATGTCTAATAACCCTTTCTGAAAAGAAATTCTTCCTAATGTCCAACCTGAACCTCCCCTGGTGAAGCTTGAGGCTGTGTCCTCTTGTCCTATCGCTAGTTGCCTGGGAGAAGAGGCCGACTCCCACTCCACTACAACCTCCCTTCAGGTAGTTGTAGACTGCACTAAGGTCACCTCTGAGCCTCCTCTTCTCCAGGCTAAACAACCCCAGCTCCCTCAGCCATTCCTCGTAGGTCAGACCCTCCAGACCCTTCCCCAGCTTGGTCGCCCTCCTCTGGACTCGCTCCAACACCTCAACATCTCTCTTGAAGTGCGGGGCCCAGAACTGGACACAGTATGATGTCCATTCATAAGCCATAAGCTATAAGATTATATAGTTAGAAATGAGTGCAACAGCCCACCAAGCTATCCAGCCCCTTGCTGGTCCCTTTTAAAGTGTATTATTTGGCACATGAGTTTTCATACTCATGTCACACCTCTGTAGCTGTACATTATTCTTATAATTAAGATTATCTAAGCTGACACAAAAAGCACTGAGGCACAGTGTTTCCTACATTTCTTAGTTCCTTCTCATATATGAGAGATTTTGGCCCGAGCTAGATGTCCACCTTAATTATGGTTCACCTTAGTCGGATCGTAATTTCCAGTCATTAAAAAATTGAAGGACAGGAAGAAGTATAAAACTTAGTCCCAAGGATTCAGAGAGCAATTCCTTTATCCTGGAGCAAGGAGGAGTGGGAAGCATGCTGAAATATCATCATTACAGTCGTAGGAAAAGCAGATAATTTTGTGAAGATCTGCATCAGAAGAACTCGACAGACTTCACAACACAGAAATTTACTTAAGAAATAACATGTCGTATATCTTTATTAACCATAAAGTCTGCAGGAAGAAGGCCACAAATACCACTCTTCTATTCTGGCGGAGCCGTGTGGCTCTCTTGCCGAGTGTGGCTACTGTGCTCTGGCATGGAGACGAAAAGGTGGGGAATTGCTGGGGAAATGGGTGTTTCTGGCAGCTGCGAGGAGGTGGCTGAAGGAATTTGTTTTTACAGGGACTCACAAGGAACTTTAATGTGTGAGCTACTTCTCCCAGGGATGTAATGGGAATTTGTGGCAATAAAATGTGGCCTCAGGAGGGCCATTCAGATTTTATTAGCTTTTGTGGAAAGATTAAAAACTCATCTAAAGACCATCCCACTATTGCTTTTCAATTATCCTAACCCCCTGGGCTGCTTGGCCAGCGTTTCAGGGAGGAATGCTGTAGTGTGGGCCAGTGATGCTTTAGACTTTCCATGGGCCACGCTGATTCTGTCTCCCCCTTTCCCCTTCTCCCCTTCCCCTCTGTCCTAATCACCTTTCCTCCTTCCTAACACACAAACATGTGCACACACAGAGCTCCTGATTGTGCACAGGACTTTTGGTGCTAATAAGACTACCTGTCTGTCTAGTTGAACATCCTAAACTAGAGGCAATGTTAGAGCACATCGAAAACCCCCTATTTACTCTGGGAAGAAAAGAGTTGCTTGAACATATTTTACTCCACTCAGACTCTCTCTGTTACTGCTGATAGACCTTCTCTTTCCCCAAGCTGGCCCCTTCTATCAACGTCTCAGAGAATAAAGCCAGAACTTCTTTGGCTATCCGCTTAGCCTTGGTGAAAGATGCATCAGCAATGCAGAGACTTCTTTCCTTACAATGTCAGTATGTTTTCTACTTCGGTGCATGGCAGAGAGCTGCTAATTCAAGCCTTTCATGTCTGTGTGGGTACACACCACTTTCTCACTTGGCAGCAGCCAAATGAATCCCTATGATGTGGGAGCAGGATGCCAACTCCACGGCTCATGTTGCTGGCACCAGTACTTACCCATGGCACAGAGCTGGAGAACTTCTGTTGTGTCTCCACAAAATGAGGATGTGTTTTGGCTAAAACCAAGAGGGTAAGTGATGCTTAACCACACAGCCTGAACAGCCTTCTAGAGACACTTGCTCATTAGTGCACTCCCTAAAAAAAGCAGCTCATTTTGATGGAAGGCTGCTGTTGTAACTTCCTACAGTTGGCTGGAGTTTCATCAGTTCTCATAAGGTTAGCAATTTGTTTTGCTGAGGGTGGGAAGCCTCCAAAGAAAACTTAGTGGCATGTAGGATGCAGTCCTGGCAACTCTAGGTTTTTATTTTCTGCCTGAGTCTATAGGAGAGCAATATTCTGGAAAAAGTATTCTGTTAAGGCATAAAGCCAAATCCCTACATGACTGTGCATGTAGAAGGTTCATTGGACCTTTTTCTCTTGATCATTAAGTGATCTTATGGTAGGAAGAGCATTGACCCTCTGTCGTCTACATTCATATCAGTCAAGGGGCACTTAATGATTTGTTGGACTGGGAGCTGGCAAGGGAGAGCAGAGAAAGATCTCAGTATTTGTACAGGGCCTAAGGAGATAAATTCCTCCTTATGACTAGGGGGTATCTGACAAAGCCAAATGAAGAAGATGAAATAAGGCATTTTATTTAGAGGCCTGATGTAGCTCATGAGAGCCTAAGCTTGTGCTCCCTAGCTTGAAACATTTCCCATTTTGAATATAAAAATAAAATCTTACAAATTCCTCCACTAAATGGCAAGTGGAATACATCTCTGGCTTGCTTTCAACAGCATTAAGGAGTAGGGAAAAAAAGCATAAACTTTGTCTTTATTTGTTTGGGCACATTGCCTGTAATGTTACTTACACGCTGTTACATAGTGGATTTGTTTCAGCTTACATTTCAGGTGTGGAGGAGCCAATTCCTTTTGTTAGAATGACAAGCACTGGTCACCCCATCCATGGCTTTGAGGAAACGGACAGGCTGATGTGACCTCAACAAGCTGGATCTCAAGATTGCCACTTCCACAATCTCATGGCTAGAAGCTTTTTCAAGGTCCCCACACTCATGGCCCAGCCCAGATTGCCAGGTGGGATCCATCTGATGTTTGCTATACCAAAGTGTAGGAGCCTTCAGACCTTTCTTTCTCCAACTGAGTCATTAAAGGTACTGCTGCTCTCATTGTCCTATAACAGACATTGGGCAGGGTTAGGAGCCCAAGCCAGTTACGTAAACATTGATATATTTAGGCACCATAGGGTACCTAAATAAACCTCTTGCTATCACTCCAAAAAGAGACAGGTCTTCCGTAGCTCCTGTGTCACATTTAGCCTCATGCACGTGTCTTGGGCTTGAGTCTGCCATGGACCAGACACCAAAGTTGGGCAACTAGAGCTCCACCACTGACTCTAGCTGACAGCCAGTGCATAAGGAGATGCCTAAACGTTGAACCTAAATTTAGGAGACTCAGTCTGTGAACTGAACACTACCCCTAAAGTAGCATGGGATAAATCCTCTCTCCTTGGACAAAAAGGCTGAGTCACATCTCATTTAACAGTAGACATGTTCATTTCAGACACCCACATCCCAAGCTGTTAGCCCAAGCTTTGAGCTAATGGAAGTTTACACATTTGTAAAGTAGGATTTTAAGAGCTCAATTTAGTTGCACACCTACAGGCATCTTAAGCCAATTGAGATGCTTGAAGGCATCTGATACATCTGCACAAGTCTGCCAGATGTGACATAGCAAGTGCAAGAGACTTGTATCTTGCTGAAGGTGCAGCTGAAGGCAAAGTAAAATTATTTCAGGCATCTCAAATTCCATTAAACACTTATGCTTAGACAGCTAAATTAGCCCCTTGATACCTTTGAGCGAGGAAGATGAACTGCTCTCTAAAGACATGATTCACCTGCATAAACATTGGCTTCTAGTATTATTGGAGACCACCTGGGACTTTAAGACATCTGCACAGGGCTGGCAGATATGACACAGGACACAGAGAAGACCTGGTCCTTTTCTGGAGCAGACGCCCAAGGCTGAGGCAGGGAGGTACCCAAAGTGCAGTAGACAGCTGTGTTTGCACAACTGAATCCCACCCTAAATGCCTATCTGTAAAGAGATCCTTGGGTGATTAGTTCCAGTGCTGATCTGTGATTGCTCAGATGAATCCAACCTAAGATTTCTCCAGCTTCCAGGAGGTGAGTTCTCCCTGCTGTCCTGTGAAATTCAGCAGATCTCACACATCCCCTTTTCTTTAGCCACGTGACTGCAAAGATCCACATGCCTCCCAGAACACATGTACTCCACAGTCCCTGGGCTAGTCCTTCACGAAGCTTTGGGGAGTACCTCTGACACCTTGGGAACCACTGCTTGAAAGGAACGTTACCCCTTTATGGATGAAGCACATGCACTGACAGGTCAGGAGCACAGGTAATCTTCTCCTCTACCCCTCCAGTTGCAGGGAATGATGAGGGAAGAAAGAGGAAGAGTCAGGAGATCAATACCTGGCTCCGAGACTGGTGTCACCAGGAGGTTGTAGCGAGGTGGGTGTTGGTCTCTTCTCCCAAGTAACAAATGATAGGAGGAGAGGAAGCAACCTCAAGTTGTGCCACGGGAGGTTTAGATTGGATATCAGGGACAATTTCTTCCCTGAAAGGGTTGTCAAGCACTGGACCATGCTGCCCAGGGCGGTGGTGGAGTCCCCATCCCTGGAGGGATTTAAGACAAGTAGATGTGGTGCTGAGGGACATGGGTTAGTGGTGGCCTTGGCAGTGCTGGGTTAACGGTTGGACTCGATGATCTTAAAGGTCCTTTCCAACCAAAATGATTCTATGATTCTATGATTCTGTGTCTTCTCCGGAGAGAAGAGGAAAGGTGAAGGCTTCACTGATGTACAGTGCATGGTTGAGACCAGACTGATTTCTCAACTTGCCTTATGCTGAAAGAGCTGCCTTCTTTTTTCATCTTGCTGGCCCGTGATTGATTCAGAGCAGTCACATTAGACGGTAGAGGTTTTGCTGACCACAGAAGCTGTCTCACTTTCATTCCGGAAAGCTTGTTATTCTCTGCCCAGTTCTGTCTGGGATGGATTCGCTCACTTTCACTTGTCTGTCTCTCCTAAGGTGCATTCACAGCTCAGGAATAAGGTGAGGGCAAAGGGATGGAGCAGGGGCACAAGCATGTTAAATTAGGTAAGATACAGATAACTCCCAAATATCTGATGGATGAGTAAAAGAAGCCTTTAACTTTGGGAGCAGGATTTTATTTTTTCCCTTGTGGTTTTGGCTGTGAAGCAAAGTGGAGTTGAAGATGGAAGTTGGCTTTTAGCATTGGTATGCTTTGTAATTCGCTACCAGATGGAAGAAGGGGATTTTTTTTTTCTTTTTTTTTTTTTTTTTCCTACAGTGGTAAATGGTATTGGTTTAAACCTTCTGCAAAGCCCTGGGAGCTCCCTCCCTGCTTTGATTTGTGTCTCTCCCCCTCTATCGTGCTCTGTCTAATTATGTACAACCACTTTCATTTTTAGCTGTGCTGCACATTCCCTTTGCTTCCAATTATGCATTTTGTTGGCATCTGTGACAACCCAAATATATAAAATTGATAAGACTTTTTTGCACTGGAAAGACTGGATCTTCTGGTACACTGATTTTTTAGTTATCATTGTTCTCTATTTGTTCTTCAGCACTAGCTTCTGTAGAAACTTTTAAATGGAGTGGTCAAAGGGCCACAGTTATGATACCTTGTAGTTCTAGGTCTTCACTGGATGGGTTTGCAAATATTTCTAATAATCAATTAAACCTGGAAATGTATTTGCATGAAGCATTATGTAAGGAAGAACTAACGGAGGTTTGTAATTTGCTGTCTGAAGAACTTGTATTTCCTTCTTGGAAGAAGATAGAAATAAGGCACAGATGCACAAAGAGAGAGATTAACCACTGGAAAGTGTATGTTTTCCCTCTCTTTGTTCTTCTGAGCCAGACTAAACTTCTTGTTGAGAATATAAGATTCAAATAAGTTATTAGGCTTAAAACAATGTAACAAGTGAAATCCCAAAGGTTCTATTATACAAGGCATAAGATCATATACACTAAGAATTACTGATTGGCCTGAAATCTTTAGAAACATTTATATATTATTTTCACCTAAACCAAATTTTTTTTCTTTGTGTAGTGATCTTTCAAGGATACAAAATGTATGTCTTTTGTGAATTCTTGAGCAGACAAATCATTAGGCCTGATGTGTTGACCTTAGCAGACATCCTCATCTGCTAATTGTTTTTCCACCAGACAGCAGAAACATTTTTCCTGTTTGTCTTCATTAGGAACAGAAAACTTCAGACGCCTATGAGTTAGTTAGATAATCCTAGCTATTTTTCTAGCTTGTCTTTATAGAAAATCAGAAAGACAAGTTCAAAACGTGTCTTGTAACACCAGCCTTGTAACAAGAAGGCCTGATATGCAGGTGCCCATATATACTTGTTTCTTACACAAGTTGACAAATAAATGGCTTAAACTAGAGGGTGGACTTTCACATGGCTGTGATTTAGAGAGATTAACCCAACACTTGGGACCTAGTAGGCCTAATTCTAGGAGGGATAGCAAGGTAGCTACCTCTCAGCATGCCAGCTCCCGTAGCTAGGAGTGAACCAGAAAGTGATGCAGCTACTACTTGCATCTGCCTACACCTGAGCTGACAGACAGAATGACCAGAGCATCATTTACCTGTGAGGTACAGCCTTCAGGATACACCCAAACCAAGGCTCAAAGTCCTGATTTGGAATCCATATTGGAAGGCCGTATACACTATAGGACCTTCCTACTGAGGCCACCAGATGATCGGGTTTACAGATTCCTTCATGACAGTCTACCACATTCTGAGCTATTCTAGCCTACAGTTATAAAGATTAGCCTGATTCATGATGGGCCTTGTTAATCAAATATGGAGGTGCTCTGCTGAACTGCAATTTTGTTAGCAAGCAAGTAATTTAACACATAATAATGTAGTTGCAGCTGTTCCTGGTGTAGAACTAAACCTAGAATCTGGACAGAGCCCATCAGTATATGTGAATACAGAAAAATAAGACAGGAAGAATAGCTAGAACTGCAAATTCTCAAGTCAAATGGGGATGGCATTTGGCTTGAAAATGGTGTATTTAAATTTAGACATCCAAACGTAGGAGTGCAAATGTATTACTGGTGTCTAACCTCCCACCACAGTCAATGAAGAGGCAGTCAATCTTGTCAACAGGAGACTCGATTCAGCTGCCCACAGGTAAGCACCTAATGTTACATGAGACACCCTAGTGTATTCAAGACATCCATCTGTGGGTAGCAGATAGGAAACAGGATTTATGGGAAACCCTCTGCCTCTTCGAGCAGCAGCTGTAGGCTAAGTGGTTCAACCATGACCATTGTTAATATCATGAGGCGTCAATGTCAGGGCAACTGAATTGTCTCCAGAGTACAAAGGGTGATTCAGTTCACCGTGAAATAAACACCTGAGGTATGGTGCAGGTTCCTGAATACAGGTTTCTAGTGCATTTGAGACATCCTAGGGCAGCTGAGGCATCTTTCTGGACAGGCAGATATGACCACAGAATTTGTGGAAGATGCATTCCTCTCTGGAATGATAAATATAAACCAAGCAAGATACTCTAAAGCTCATGGATGGATGTATAGCATCCTATATTGAAAACCTGTATTGAAGCAAATGAATCACCTCCAAAAGAGTATTCACTGGATCTGCTTTAATTTTAATGACCATTCAGGCATATAATTTAGTGAATGACATTTTTCTCACTCTTTTCAGATTTAACCTTGGGAAATAAACTCTCATGGACTGAGAAAAGGGAAGAGAGTCAGCAGACTTAAGAGCACCTCTCTACCTTGGAAACATATTAGCTGGATCTCCAGCTGCCACCACCTGATGTCACTCTGTGGATATGTCTTGGGCCAGAATAGGTGGGAAACCCATCTGCAAAGTAGAAGTGTGCATGCATCACTTGGTTGGTGGCAGCTGGAGCTACACGGATGTACATTGGCTTCTGATAGAGTTGTTCCCAATGCTTTGTAAGGTACAAGTAGTTGGCTTTGTATCCTGGGAGAATGTGGGGGATTAGGTCTTCCCTTAGCCCTCCCAGGGCCATTCAATATGCCATTTCAGCATTCCTTTGGCCTTTGATTGTCTTGATTTAAGGTACAAGACCTGTGAAAGAGGATTGTTTGGGGTTGCACAGTGGAACAGATTCATTGTGCTTTGGTCAGGGATATGCAGCGCTGCCCAGAGATGGAATGATAAGGCTTGGACCACGCAGAAGAACTTGAGTTTTCTGTCTTGTTTGTATTATTACAGTAGATTCCAATTAATAGGTCCCCTAGTAAATGTCACCCTCCCTCACCTGGCAAGATTTCCTGGGAACAAACTCAGTATGAGTCATTTCATTGCCTTGAAACAATGAATAAACAGCACATCTAATCCACAGAAAGGGCATGTTAGAAGGGATGGCTTAACAGGCTAAGCAACAGATTTAAAACGTGTAGACTCTCTGGAACCATAGCACCGAATTCAAGTAGTGTCATTAGTTCTTTTTAATGGTTTTTTTTTCCCTTTCTTTCTTCTAAGGGTTAAACGAAAGGAGTATCAGCATACTACACAGCATACTATAGTGCTCTGCAGTACTCTGGACTGCTTTACAATCCTAGTTCCCACTTGCTCCGGATGGACCTTGAAAAGCATCAGCCATTTTTCATATAAGTGGGAATTTACCCTGTTGTCCTTGGACATATTTTTCCTCCTTCCTATTGTTATGTCCAGGACAGGCAGGATTTCAACACCAGTTGATATGACCTTTGGGTATGTAATTTGCTGAGTGCTTTAGGATCACAAGGGATGAAGGGCTCCGTTTAAATGCAAACTTTTTATTATTAGCTCCTGTGAATAGACTGCAGGCGACAGGTGTGAATTGGTGCTTGCTTAGCTAAGGCTTCCTGCTGTGCTCGCCTTGGTCATCTCTGCTTGGCCTCCAAGCACTGTCACTGCGCCCAAAGCTCAGGCTTACCTCCACAAATACTTTCATGCTTCCTACAATGGCTATTTTTAAAGGCATTACTGAAGTGGAATGATACCCTAAGGATTCCCCCTAGCCCCTAGGGATCAGCAGATAGAGAGGAAATCCTACCTCAGGGCTTTTCAACCTGGGTTTTGCAGATTCCTCATGGCCCACTGGCTACCTGGAAGGGGTCTGTGCAATGTAGCTCAAGGCCACAGTCAACAAGCAGGCATCTTCAACTGCAGCAGAAAATGTTTAAAGACCCAAATTAAAAAAAAAAAACAAAACCACAACACAGACAACGAAGACAAAACTGAAAACTACTGTCTGAGTGAAGGCTTTAAGCAATAAAAATGAATCCAAGGGGTCAGTTTCCCACTGTAAATTCAATCCTCCATCTTGTTGCAAATGTCCTGTGTGACCTTAAGCAATATTCCTCTTTTTTGGCAGTTAATAACATTTTTCCTGTTCTTTGTCCATGAGGATGAGAGTTAAGCTCTTACTCTGTATGTAGTGTGGTGCCATTATTAATTGATTCATTAGTAGTAGGTAATAAGACCTACTTACTAGTAGGTCTGGGAAAGTTCTGGTTCTAGTTCTTTTTTTTTTTCTTTCTTTTAAGTAGTTGGAAACCTCTGTTGAAATTGCATTGCTCCCTTCTGCCCTCAGCTGCTGGTAATTACAGCGTGATAGCATCAGTGTCAAATGACACAGACAGGCAGGCACTGGGAAACAATTCCAGGAACAGCAGAGAACTGACCTGGGAGTAGTGGCAATTTGTTCCCAGGGGTTGTCCCATGGGAGCCAATGAGAAAAAATTGAGCCTTGCAGGTTGAGGAGCCAAAACTGTTTGATGGAGGCAGGTATTTTCCCTGGGGCAAGTCTGCTTGCTCTAGAAGAATGGTATCACTAGATGCCAGAGCATGTCTTTGCTAGAAGCTACAAGACAACTTCCACTTATCCCAAAATCCTCTTTTAGCTTTTCTGAGGGATATACTCCTATCCTTGCTCAGGCTGTCTTCTGCTTCCCCACATACACACCCCCCCACACCTGGATTTCTCTGTTTTTCAGTCCTTTCTGTTTAATGGAGGCACATCAGAAAAGAAAAAAAGAGCATATTTCTGAGCAGAATTAAAGCTGGTGCAAATAACTATGGGTAGGGCATATATATTAGTGTTTGCTGAGGATTTACATACCCTCCAGAATGAGGATGGGTGAATACGATTAATCAAGAAGACAAGTATTGGAAAGCTGGTTCAGATGGCATCAGACAAGAATCAGCAGCCAAATCCTTTTTTTTTTTCTGTGGCTCAACACAAACTGGAACAACATAGGATTGGTCAAAATCAGTGTCCTAGTGCTGGTAAAACAAGGATGGGATAATTCTTTTGAATAGATAATAATTCGTTCTCCCAGCACCATTTTCAGAACAAAACTCTAATTTTTTTCTAGAAGTTTTGCTATGACCACTTCCCAATATTCCCAGCTTTGCCATAGCACCACCCTGGAGAACTGCATCCTGGGGATCTGATTCACGTGTACAAAAGCACTCCTTCAGACCAGGCTACCAGTCTAAAAAAAGCCTAATGATGAATCTGTCCACAACTTCATTTATAGCCAGGTTGCAATAAAAATTATCACATGACCAATGAGAGAGAAAGAATAATTAAGTCTTTTAGGTCATGTCACTGCCAGAGAAATGGGAAGAGTAAAAAGCGAGAAAGCAAAAAGAACAGAAGTATGGAAAATCACCAGTTTGGGCAGAAGAATAAGGAACAAAAAAATATATGAAAGACCTGGGGAAATTACAAGGAAAAGAACTACTTGAGCTCAGAAGTACATCAGTAAAGACTCAGGTTTATTATTGTTGTAAAATCCCAATAATGATGACACAAAAAGAACCAGAGAATAATGCAAGTCCATGATGACAGAACATGTTAAATTATAGTAAGATGCATTAAATAAAAAGTTTAACTGGCAATACTACAATTACACTGAATACACAACCGTTCTGCAGCACCCAAAGCCCATTGAAATCAATGGAAAGACTCCCACCATTTTCAGATGATTGTGGAACAAGACCTGTGCTTCTTTAAATAATAAACACGAGCAATTAGCCAAAGCCTTAAATGTAGGTCCTTTAGTGCTGAGGTCCTGCTTTAAAGCTGACAAACAGTTTCAATGGTTTACTGAATTTCAGACTAAGAGCTGCTGGGCATTTACATCTTGATTTGAAAGACTATTAACCACTAGTGCTACTAAACTATCATTCGTTCTGGAGAAATTGCAAGAAAAGAGCATAGAAACTGAAATGAGATAGCTAGAGATGTAAAGCTTCATTTGATGGCTCACAGATGCAACAGGCAAAGGTCTTCTCCTGCCTGCAACATATCCAGATGCGATCTCTCTCTCAAAGAGAGAAAAATGTGCTGACTGTGGTCATCATGCAAAGGAAAAATAAACTACTCTGTATGTCTCCATAAATATAAAAAAAAAAAAATAAGCAAGGATGCAACCAAATGTTCCAGCCTTCAAAGATGTGTATGATAGGCTGAAATTTATAGACGTGATTCTTTTCTTAAGATCAAGTTTTGTTCTGGATTCTTAGCTGAAGTTTGGTTTTAAGATGTGTTTATATTTGCTTCTCTGAAATTGCAAAAGCACGATGAGTAATAGCAGAAGGTCGGCACAGGTTGTTTTCTTCAGAGGCTCCAGTCTAACAGCACGTTGAGGAAAAGATGGGTAATAGAAGCAGTTGATGTGGGAAGAGCTGTATATGTTTTCTGATGTGACTGTTTTTGCATTCCTGTAGAAGGCTTCAGAATATGAACTTGGGTGGTATTTCCAGGTATGGTGGAGAAATGGAAAATTACATCTCCCCCTTATGGGATCATTCTCTTTTGCTCTGAAACAATTCTGAAGCGATGGGGACTTGTTGGGATAAATCAGCAGTTCTGAAACTACTAGATGAGGTAACAAAGCAAAGGTTAGATTTCACAGTGATGGAGATATGCCTCTGTTATACCCAGATGCATCTTGTAGTACTTCTTTGATACAATCTGTGACAGAGAAAAAGAGATCCAGTTATGAGATCTGAAGGTTTCAACAGAATTAATTTGGCCTCATGGGACTGTAGGCAAGGTGCAAAACCAAGAATAGATCACAGATACAAACTGAAATTTATGCTGAGACTCCATGACTCATTTGGTATAACCATGCATCTTGTCTTCCAGATGTGTCACATTGTATAGACACAGTTTTAGAAGTGCTGAAGCCAAGCTTAGCTTGGAGATACGGCTTTGTATGCCCCCATTGAAATGGGCAGGCATCTCGGACCCTGGCTTAGTGATTCATCTGCAGATGGCTCCTTGTTCCTTTGACTCCAAAGGGCCTGATATAAATATTCACAGTTTTGTTATATGTAAGAATGTCCCATATGATAAACTAAACCATTCTACTGGGAGAAGTAGTTTTACCAGGAAACAGGTGGATCCATCCAGGCCCATATTTCATTTTTTGTTAATGTTAAATATTGTCACCAAGGAGACAGGATTTGGTATCTGTTTAACTACAGCTTTCCCTACAGCATTGCTCAAGGTAATGAAGCACACAGTTATAAGGACTTCCCAAGAGCATCGTATGAGACTAATTCAGAGAGAAGTAAAAAGCTTGTTCAGTCAAAAGCACCACGTCCTCTGGAGAATTTCAGTGAAGATCTGGCCCCAAAACTGATTTGTTAGAGATCTTGGGAGCTGCAGTGTCTGGAAAGGACATAAAGAAAAACACTGCTCATTTATTCAGTGGAGTCCAGAGAGACTCAGTTATACTGTGGGGCAGGGAAGGAGCCACAGTGAAGCCCAAATGAGAAGGGAAGAGGCTGATATCAGTATATCAGTATATACATCTCCTTCACGATTTGTCAGACTTCAGGGACAGGGGTGTGATCCTGCCAGACGCTCACCCATGTACTCGCTCTGAAATGCTATCTCTGAAGTTCGTGTTCTCTTTGGTGAGTGTTGATTTCATAGGATCCCTATGAGGTATCACTTTGGGGCAGTGACAGAAGTTTTACATGAGGTCTCCGTTTTTACCCCTGTGTGTTTCCACTTTACAGCGCTACACCAGCCGATCAGAAAAAAGCAGAAATCTTAAAGGGATTTTATTTCTCTCACAGTTACGGGTTTCTCTGGTGGTTTCAGCATCTGAATTTTGAAGAATTTGCTTGTTAGTCTTTGCATTGCTACTTCAGAAAAGAGGATGCCAATTTTATTTCTTTTTTCCACTCAAATTTTGAAAATTGTCCTGTTTTCTAGTGATATCAGAATCACCCTTGTTCTCAATCTTAACTTAGGGAACAACCTAATGTATAATTTAAACATCAGTGACTACATTCTGGGCTTTGCCAACTTTGCTGGCAGCTGAGTGGGCTGTTTTTGTAATCTGGCCTTTTTTATTAGCTACAGCTGAAGTCATACAGTGTCTCCATGGATCAGTCCTTCTGATTGAAGGCCACTGTGGATGGGATCCATCTCATCTAATGGTAGTCATCAAAAAAAAAAAGACATGTAAATATAAGTTAGTCACCAAAGGTTTATGCTGAAGCCTGTGGAAAAATAGGCACTTCCAGACAGCAATTCCTTTGATGAATTTTAGTTACTTGTTTTGGTATGAGGTGAAATAGACACTTTAGCTGAAGATGTCTGGACATCAATCATCCTAGGAGCAGCAGCAATAATGTTGATACTTGGGAGCTCCTGCAAAAATATTTTCTTATGCACAGAAGACTTCACATTTGCTCTGTACTTGGTCTGTGCACAGCAAGAAGTGGAAATCACCTGGAGCTCTTGAAAGAGAATTGTTTGGATGTATTGTACATCCATGGTGAAGACTGTGCGTGAGTCCCTTGCATGACATGAATACTGTTCCTTAACCTGGGAGGGGATTTTGTGAGGACTTTACATGTAGGCAAATTTAGGAAAATTGGTGAGGTTTTCAGGAGTGCTCATAGAATCATAGAATAGTTTGGGTTGGAAGGAATCTTTAAAGGTCATCTAGTCCAACCCCCTGCAATGAGCAGGGACATCCTCAACTAGATCAGGTTGCTCAGAGCCCCATCCAACCTGACCTGGAATGTTTCCAGTGATGGGATATCTAACACCTCTCTGGGCAACCTGTGCCAGTGTTTCACCACCCTCATCGTAAAAAATTTCTTCCTTAAATTTAGTCTAAATCTGCCCTCTTTCCGTTTAAAAACATTAAAAGTTAAAAATAATGCCTGGATTTAGTTGTGTACACATAGGTGTCTGGTGCTGCACTTTACATGGTTGCTAGATGCCATTTTGGACAGATGGATGTCACAGATGCAGATTTTTTTCAATAGGTTCTCTAAAATGAAATAAAAATGACCCACTCATACCGAGACAGTGGGCTTTGAGTACAGATGCCTAAATTTACATGTCTATTATGCAGATGTCTATAGGTGAGCTAGACTACTGATTTTGTTGTCCGATTTAATTAATTTGTTCCATTTGATGCGCTCTAGAGCACCTTGGTTGGCCTTCATATACCTCTTTAGAAAGACATAGCCTCCTTTAGATTCTGTCTCATATCTGCCAGCTCAATGCAGATGTTGTGGATATCTTAGGTCATCTCAGTTGGCAGTAGATGCCTCTAGTTAAATCAGTGAATAATGGTCCTACATTTCATCAGTTGAATAGCTCTTTGGATCATACTGGCTTTACTGACTGATCTCCACTGATTTATAATGAGAGCTTAGATACCTACTGACATGTAGATATCTCAGTTTACATAGCTGTGGGCCGAGAGCTGAATCTTACCATGAATACGTTTGAAAAAACCATTCCGCTGCATGCTCACTAATCATCTACTTATGGTTTAGTCCTGACTATATTTCAAACTGAGCACACTGTGTAGGTGGACATGTGTTCCCAACTGAAGCTCAAAATATAACTACAAGCCATGACATCACATGTAGGAAACAGCTAACAGATGTCATAAATGTAACCAAACAATCTATGATACTAATATTAGACTTCCCAGAAAACTTTAAGGATTCATATATTTTAGTCAAGTCTGGCCTTGGATTCTCTAGTCTGACCTTATGTATAACACAGGTTAGAGAAAAAAAAATAAAAATAATCTACTCCACTCCAAATATGAGTTCAATAAGTTGTTTGCTTAAATAATTTTTTCAAGAAAATGATATAATCTTGAGATGAAAGCATCAGGAAACTGATGCTTCAGCTCTTCTCTTGGAAGATTATTATTGTGGCTAATCACCCTAATGAAAACAAAGGAAAAAAAAAAACAAACAAGAAAACCTCATAGAATCACAGAACACAGAATAATACAGGTTGCAAGTGACCTCTGGAAGTCATCTGGTTCAACCACCTGCTCAAAGTAGGTCCAGTTAAACTAAGATGGTGGTGGGGCTTTTTTTGTTTTGTTTTTAATTTAAATTGCATGGCTGCATCATTATTGTTCTTTTGCGGGGGGGGGGGAGGATCTTGGAATTAAAGAGGATTTTAGCACTCAGTGTTTTCTTTCCATGAAAGCCACTCTATATATTTATGAATTCTTGGTGACAGGAAAGATACGTATATAAGACTGTTGGATAATAAATAGAGCTACCAAGCCTGACAATGCTAGTGGAAATAATATATTTTGGCCAATGTCATGAGCTGAAACATTATTTTAATTTGGAACAAGTGAAATATTTCATCATAAATGCCTTAGTCATTCATATAAGTCTTTGAGAACTAAAAAAAAAAAAAAAAAAAAGGAAAAATGATGTTTGAAATCAAGTCATAATAAAAGTCGTTATTAATATGGAATTTTAGATGTATATACAATATCATTGACATTTAATACTGTTAATATGAGAAAATGTCAGCTGTATATGGTGGATTATATGTGTGTGTACCCCAGAGGCTTGGCCTCAAATTCTGGTTTCTAGAAGGGGCATTGACATATGTAACATTTAAAGCATTCTTCTTTGGTAAAATTGTTGAATTTATGACACAAATACAACATGTGGAGTCCCACAGGAGATCATTCTCCACCTAGTAAGACAGAAATTACGGTTTAAGACCAGAGGTTTGAATAGAAGGCAACTCTGCAGATGCTGACCCAAGGAATGAAAATTTTGGAGGCTTGGATCAGTTTGCTAAGCATAGATGTTTAATGACATTTCAGGCTTCCTAGGCTATTCGAGGCATATGCACAGGGTTGGAGACAATACGCAGGATATGTAGGAGAACCATGCTCTTCCGAACAAGCAGGAACCAGCCAGGGCATCCTGTGACTTCTCAAATATCATAAGACACCTATGTTTAGGAAACCAAGCTGAGTCCTTTGTGATTTGGTCATGGTGAGACAGGAAATTGTTGTCAAAATAAAGCTTGGACTCTGATTTCCTGAGCCTGCACCTGTTCATCCTAGCCATAAAAGTATCTTTTTCTTTTAAAGAACAAATAAATTTTGAAGGGTATGATTACGCTGAGACAACAAGAGACAATGTAAAGTCCTTTACTTGCAAAATGAAAAATAGAGAAGGAATAGAAAAGGATTTGTCAGACCCTAAGATACACAGGGCAGTCTTTAAGGTTCAATATTTTAGAATGCAGGTGGGTCACCCTGATGCCACTGATGAACTTCAGACATATTTCTGAAAACTCGGACAGAAGTGCCTGCACAACCCACATCTAAAACTAGATGAAGGTCAATTTGAGGCACAAGCTTCCTATGAGAGTCACAGGAGTGTGCAGGGCAAAGATGAGGAACATGCTGGTCTGGTCTTCAGACCACTCCTGGATCCCCAGGCAGATACAGATGAACTGAGCCTAGATCTCTAATGACTACAGCTGCAGCTTAGACACCTACAACACACGTAGATGTCTAGATTTAAATATTCAGAGGCATCTTCAATCTCAAACTGATTTTTTCTCTTGCAGTCAGATTTCCATTCCCTTTATTGTTGTGTTCTACTCATACTGTAAAGTTTGAAGTCCAGGGAAGCTGAGGAAAAATCATTGTTAACTGCTGTGTGCTTTAGATAATATCCTTTTTCCTCCCTCAATGTGTTGTACTGTTAGCATGGAAATCCAGGGACAGAGTCCTCTTGACTTCACAGGCAACAGGAGTTGGGCTGTCTGGCTCCAACCCAAGGAAGCTTGTAAACCAATCCAATTTTTATTTTTTATTTTTTTTTAATAAAAAATGAGAGGGTCTCTGGAATATTTATAGGCATCAATTCATCCCCAGTGTGTGAAATATACTTAGAATGAACTATGATTTATTGCATCCCTATTTCAATACAATAGTTTTACACATCTACTACTTTTTCTTTTTAGATACTCTAAAATAAGATGCATGTATTCAGAAACAGATAACAAACAGAACAAGAGACAATTGTTGCAGCCAATGTCAACATCTTTCTTTTTTCTCCCCACAAAACAAAATGTTGTACATCACAATTACAAATTAACCTTCAGCCGGGATATAAGCATCAGGAAGATGATTGTATATTAGAGAGTGTTTATATGAAAGAAGAAAGAAGAAAACTCATGGAAATACATTAGTGAAATACATATGAAGTAGGATTTATTTTGTGCTTCCATAATGTACAGGTTCATATTTGGTGGTTGAAATCCTGCCACACAGTGATAGAAGCTAGTAATTTTGTTGTTGTTGTTGAAAATCACCCCACGATTTCACTCCTTTAGAATTAAGACTTGGTTTTGGGTAAAAATCAAGTTCAAAGAGTCCAAAATAGTCAGAGACTATTTTTCTCTCTCTTTGGAAACAGTTTAATTACTTTTGAAACACTTCAGTTTCCATTAATTGAAATCTAGAGTTTTGAATTGAATTAAATTATCAAAATATATTACCAAAATTAGAGGTAATTATTGTCAAAATGGACACAATTGAAACAAATTTTATCCAAATTTTGGGAAAAAAAAGTGTTTTATCTACCTAACTGACTTTCCTCCCCTACATTTTTGTTTTTGAAATACGTATTATTCTAGATTTTTTTAGATCAATGAAGGATGGAAAAAGCAATCCCAAGTTTGTAGACTTTGAAGAGGTATTTAAAGTATTTCCACTCAAACCTAATTGCTCTGCTTAAGCCATGAAGACTAAAGAAGGTCTGAGTCTGAGAAAATAGCTTTATGAAAATTTGCTGCTTCTACATGTCTCTCATATCAGTCCTTCAAAGTCTTAAAGCATTTTGGATAATTTTGATCCATGTCTATTAGAACAAGGGGTTCATTAGACACCGCTGTTAATTAAGATGAGCAGTTTATGATGATGGTGTTATGACTGACAAGGAAACACTTGTTACTCATGACTTACTCTCTGCATTTGGATGTACAAAAAACCTAAAGTGACCTAGCACAGCTGACGGACGGTAACTCGTTAAACTGTGGCACCCACAGAATCACAGAATCACAGAATCACAGAATCCACCAGGTTGGAAGAACCCTCTGGGATCATCGAGTCCAACCATTGCCCTGACACCACCATGGCAACTAGACCAGGGCACTAAGTGCCATGCCCAGTCTTTTCTTAAACCCCTCCAGAGATGGTGACTCCACCACCTTCCTGGGCAACCCCTTCCAATGGCTAATGACCCTTGCTGAGAAGAAATTCTTCCTAATGTCCAACCTGAACCTCCCCTGACGAAGCTTGAGGCTGTGTCCTCTTGTCCTATCGCTAGTTGCCCGGGAGAAGAGGCCGACTCCCACTTCACTGCAACCTCCCTTCAGGTAGTTGTAGACTGCAATAAGGTCACTTCTGAGCTTCCTCTTCTCCAGGCTAAACAATCCCATCCCTCCACGCCTAGGAAGGTGGAAGCAGTGGGCTTTAGTGGTAATGCTACACCTGATATCCGCAAACTGGCCTTTTTAAAAGTGAATGAAGCAATGGTCACCGGGAAAGGACAAGGTAGGATTTCGCTTCGGTGTGAAATGGATGATCCTCTGTATTAGAAGCCAAGACTGTAGGCTGCATGGAGAGATTACAGGTTGTGGATTTTGATCAGGCTCTGGATTTTGATGTGTTGAAGTTACACAACAGGCTTTAAATAACAATAATGTAGGAGTTAGATCCCAGCTCTTGTTGCTTGGGTAGGAGGAAGAATATAGTACTTAGAGCTATAGAGCTTTGCTGTTTTCTTTTCTCCCGTGGTGGAGGGCAGAGATAGGTAGTTTATCATAGGTAGTTTAGATTAGGTCATACTGCTTTTGGATGGAAGGGAGTTTAGACTTATGGACACGAGACAGACTATTCCACTTACCTTTGGGGTTAGAAACCTGTTTCTTGCCTGTTTTATTTATCAGGATTAGTGTAATTTTTGAACCTGAGCTTCAAGTGGGCTAGGGGCAGGCAATACAGGGAGGAAAGCTCCTATCTAAGAGGACTCAGCCCTGGATGCACCTTGTGGTAGGGGCATAGCTATGCCATTTTCCCATAAAAGACCTGGAGTTTTAGCACAAGCCATAGAGATTGGTTCTTTTTCACCTTTATAGCTTTTTAATTTCTGCTGAGCAGCTGAATTTGGTCTACTAAGTTTCTGGGGTAATAATCTGAAATGCTTGAAACCTGCTCAACAGCAGCTGTAAACATTTTCCAAAGAAATTCAAGTCCAGTCTCCCTATTGATTCCAGTCCCTCACAGCTGGAGTGCTTTATTTTTTCTTTATCCCTAGTGGAGAAGCAAATTAGATGCTTTTTTGTTTCCTTTCTCTATGAACTTCCCTCCTCCAGCTAGATTATGCCTGAGGGAGAGAGGATGAGGACAGAAAGTACCACTCCATGAGGAGTCCTGGGAGATGTTGCAATTCAGAAATATCTTCCTGAGATTCAGTTCTCTCCTTGCTTCCTCTTATTTTGAGGAGTATGGGGATTTCTTAGTAATTTGACACTTGTCTCTGCTAGCTGTAGTTCTCAACACCCTGTACATTAGTTTTTCTGCATTCACTAGTGAACTGCTGGGTAACTACAAGGCTAAGGTCTGTCCATGTTGTGTGCAAAGCATGGAAATGACAGGTATTTCTGCTGCCTGAAAATTTTCATTTCAGGAAGCAAGGACAAGATTCTAGGGAAAAAAAATAGATATTTTTCAGCTCGAAGTAACCATTCACCTCTGTCTCGTGAAGGGTCTCTTCAGTAGGACTGTTCACACCATGAGTCCTTGCTTTCCCTTATTTCCCCTCAGAGACATAGCTTCCAAGTCACAGTCTGGGTTGATTATACCACCTGAAATATGAATGTGGTGGATTATTTTTTCCTTCCATTCTTAGGAGTGCCCTTGCAATAACCTGCCTGGGCACAGAAATTTTGAATTGGTGTCTAGATTCAGTGGAACTGGACATGGCAGAAGATCCTGAAGTACTGATTTCAAACCTGACTCATGGTAGACCATGAAGCCATGAAACTGTTCATCAGCAGAGCAACATCAAGCTATAGTAGATAATATTTCTTATTTCCACAAGAAATTTAGAATGTTAATAACGTTGCAATGCTTCAGAAAAAATGGACGACAGTGAAGCAAAGCACACTAATCACTCCTCAGTGAACGTGATTTGAAATCCCATATTCTGTCCCAGGCCCACAAACCTTTGTAGATATCTTCCTCATGGAAATCTGCTACATCTGCTTTGTCTCTGGGCTGACCCAGGAAGAAATTAATTGACAGAACCGGATTTGAAATAGGCATAAATTGTTACAGTATTTTCATCTCAGAGGACCTGCGAAGATTAGTGTTTCCTGAGGATCCAGTTCAAAACATCCATTTAACCTCCTGTCTTTTAAACTGGAATTAGCAAGTGTGAAAATGAATCGGAAAGTCACATACCTCAAAACTGCACTTGGCTTTGTCTGAAGTGCTTATTGTGAGTTGCGAGTTGGTTTGCTCCCTCCTTCCTCATGTTTGCAGAAGAAACTCAATACCTGTCATGGCAAGATATTTTGGGCTTGTTGTGTTTTTCCATGTCAAATCCCCTTCAGACAAGAAAATATAATAATAACACCAGTGTCACGCATCATGAATTCACACTTCACAGACCAATAGGTGAGGACTAAAGACTGCAGGGTCGAAGTAAAGGAGAGGCGACACAGGCTGTAGTTCAAGATCCTTTCAAGACATTGTCTGTTCTCAGCTGTAGCTGAACTTTTCATATTGCTTTAACAGAATTTGTGTCACTTTCTGGCAGGGCAGCACCATTTAAAAAAAAAACAAACAAAAAACAAACAAAGAAAACCCACCAAAACAAAAACCCAACCAAAAAAAATCCCTCACAACTTAAAAATGGGTAAAATGTTTGTTTTGCCTCTATTGACCACCCAGTGTAAATCTAATAAATCAAGTGATTAAATTGTTCTTAAAATATTTCCCTAAAATAAATTTGTGTGAACACAATGAGAGCTAGGGACCATGTTAATCATAGTAATCTATAACATTTCGTGCTTGTGTACTGTGAGGATGCCAAAATGTTTTCTGAGCATTAATTAATTGAGTTTCACCTTATGCTGTGTGAACGTGAGGATTATCCTTGCTGTATAGCCAGAGGGAGATGGATGAATGATTTGCTCAAGGCATGGATGAATGATTTGCTCAAGGCCACCTCACTCAGCAGTCAAGACTAAGGGAGCTGAATTGAGATAAGCCAAATGAGGTAATCCAGAGGCCGTTTTTCTGGAGGCAAGAAGTCTCTTGGGTATTTGTCAGTGTGTGAGCCCAGTTTAAGAGGTCCCTTGGGTCACGAATAATTCCTTTGACACCAATGTAGTTGCTACATGGTGATACTTTTATGTAGGATCCAGATATACTTACGCAGCAATACTTTGAAGGCATCTGCGTGCCAATCAACAGCCAAGGAAAGAAGACCTGTTGGCATGGGACAAACTAAAACAAGACACTTGAAGGATGGTAGTGCAAGATGCCAAATACCAGCCTTCTATCTATATGTCTCCATCTTGCTTTCCAGAAGTGTGATAAAAGGTACCTCCGATGTATTCAGCAATTCAGCAATTAAGTTCTCTGTCAGGAAGTCACCAGGCAGAAGAATGCTGCTTGGTGTTTAAATTTTGCAGATATTTTACAAAAAAAACCCCTAGCTTTGTGGTTGAGAGGTGGCAATGATATCCACATATATAAAATTCAAAGATTCACAAAGAATTTGTGAATACTAAAGAAGAGTTGTGTGTATGGTTAAGGGAACATGTATGTTTGTTATGGGGATGTTCAGTTGATTTTTTTTCTGTACACCCTTTACAATCAGAGCTGCTGTATTTTGGTGTTGTAACCATGCACAGTTGCCTGAGATGGTGGGGGACTGAGCTTAACATGTACCTTCTACCCCAACCCTCTCTAAATATGATGCATATCCCTGTCACTTCCTAGACTCATATCCAGACACGATGGCAACTATCCTTCTTGGTTGTTTTTCTGACACAATCACACTCCTCATCTTTTCCTTCCCTCTGACCTCATTCTTTACCATGTCACCATTTACTTATCCCACACACATACCTTTTGATGGTGGGAGGACAGATGGGTTGTTTTTTTTTTCTTCTTTTTCTCCACCAAGGCCAGCTCCAGGAACATGGCTGCTAATAGCTGGAATTTTCCTCCCTGCTTCCTTTCTGGCCTCCTAACTTTGGCCATGATGCCAGGCAGCAAAGTTTTCTGTGGGCAACTTGTGTAACTCTGTACACGTGCAACATGTTTTTCAGGAAGTCCCTTCCCCTCCTGCCAGCACTGAGTCATTGGCACTGAGCAACCATGCAGTCATGCCAGGAAGAAATATCCGAGCTGTGGAGGGGGAGAGACTTTTAGTTCAGTGAACCCAGTGACCAGCTCTGGGAAAATCATCAGGGGAGCAAAATGCAACAGGAGGACCTACAGAAAGCATGAACACTGCCAGCCAGGAAGGTTTAGCTGGTCCGATGTATTTACAAGCTTAGTTATCATGGAAGGGTTCATAGCCTATTGATGAGTCTGACCTGTCTTTGGACAGTAAATCTTACTTCACCTGTCCCAAGGTCTTGTCATACAGATTTATCTGATCATCAGATTAAAAAAAGCATTTTCATTTGCTGTCAGCGACTAGTCCTGTGGATAGTTACTAACACATCTCCTCTCTAGGAAGAGAAAAACAACATTTTTCAGTCCATACACAAAAAAGAATCCTCATCATCTTTTTTTTGTGTGTGTGTATGTGTTTTTTCTGAGCCCATTCCCTTGAATAAATTTACCTTGCTGTTATGGAGACCTGTCTCTGTTGATTTCAGTAGTATGACTGTGTCACAAAAGAAAAGTAAAGCAGTGGTGGATGATCCCAGTAAATGCTTCATTTTATTCAGCCAATTTAGGATGCTATTGCCACACTATTCACAGACAGTGCTACCTTCTCCCTCATATCTCTCCCTTCACAGTCCTGCTATTTCTTTTTTTTTTTTAGGGTCTAGAGATCATTGCATGGACAGTGAGTCAGAGCAGGAAACTAACCCAAGTGAAAGGTAACTCTGTCAAGAAAGAAGAAAGTAATTTTCAGGTAGATGGATGCCCTGCTTCCCCATGACAGATCTACACAAGAGGTAAAGTGAGCAGCAGGTACATTGCTGGAATAAGCACCCAGGATTTGGAAGAAGTGGTGGGACCAAGTTATTTCAAAGCAGGTTGGATTTCAGTTGATGTAAAGAAATCAAAATGCAAAACGCCAGGCAGTTAAAGTGATACTCTGCTAGCTCCTGTGTCTCCTCTACAGTCAGGTCTGTACCTCACGCACATACAGTAGCCTTTCCCACTCCCCAACACTGCATGCCACATGCAGTCACCAGATTTTAGACTCCTTTTCCTACCCTTCTAGGTGCTCAGTGCAGGAAGAGAGCTGTCCCCAGGACTGCAGGGCTGCTTACCACAGAATATCCATGTACCGCCGTGGACATGTGGGATGTGTTGGGATCGCTACAGACTCAGCAGAGGGAGTTTTCTTTAACAACTGGATGTGGACAGCAGGAATGTCTGAAAGAGAGCCTAGAAGTAACTCAAAAATTGCCATGCCAAATAGAAAACCTCCGGTAGAAAAAAAAGTTCAAGCCCATGCAAGTGCCTGAGTTAGTCAGTGGCAAAGATTTGGCATCAAGTGGGGCATAATCAAGCCAACAGACATAAACAGCTTTGAATTATGCCCTGTGTATGTCGTAGATACCACTTTGGGATTATTACTTACTGTTGAATTGCCAGTGCTGACTCCAAAGGAACGTGTAATCCTTCTGATGGCAAGACTTCCGCTCTCTCCTGGGAAGAAAATGCAAGGAGAAAGTGAGGCTAAAAGAGGGTAGACTTCCCCTTGATGATGAACCTGGCGTTTTCTTCTACCTGCTTCCTATTTTCTCCATGGTACCTCTCTGGACACATTCATCCTGCCACCAGGGCACCTCATTTGTCCTTACAACATTCCTCAGGGTGATAACGTTAAGAGTTGGGGTTGTTCAGCCTGAAAAAAGAGGAGGCTCTGGTGAGACCTTTCTTCAGCATTTCAATATGTAAAGAGGGCTTATAAGAAGTATGGAAAGAGACTTTTTACTAAGGCCTGTACTGATAGGACAAGGGGTAACACTTTTAAACTGAGAGAGGGTAGGTTTAGACTGGATAAGGAAGAAATTTTTGATGATGAAGACGCTGAGACACTGGAACAAGTTGCCCAGAGGATTTGTGGATGCCCCATCATTGGACGTGTTCAAGGTCAAGTATCAGCCAAATGGACAGGGCTTTGAGCAACCCGAACGAGTAGAAGGTGCCCAGGGCAGGGGGGTCGGACTACATGATCTTTAAAAGGTCCCTTCCAACCCAAACCATTCTGTGATTCTGTGAAATAGGTCTTCATATAAAGTCAGGCAGGGACATGGCAGTTGCCTGTGTAACAGGAGATAAGGAAAGATTGAGAAGAGCGTTTTTTGAGGAGAGAGGAAGAGGTTAGTTGCATTTCTGTGTCAGATGATGACATAGTTTGATATGTGGTTTAATGCACATTTCATGAGAAGAGTGTAGGTGGTTGGAAGGAGAAATCTGCCTTTTCCTGGCTGCTCTTCTGTGTCAGGCATAGTCCTATGGGAGAAGGAAGAAATTATTTCTTTCCTGAAAATACCTGAGCTGGCTTAGTTGGGAAAAGTTTCTGGAGAACAGGGAGCAAAGAGAGAGGGAGAGAGGCATCTGGCTAGGAGCCCAGGGCACGAGGATAGGCCAGGACATTTCCTGAGGGAAGCTGGAGGCTTGCCTCTGGCAGGGACTGGAGCCACAATGAAGCCTCAGAAGTGACGGGAAAAAAGGGACTTTCTTTGGGATTCAGAGGGGATGGAGTTCATGCAGGAAGTGACAGGAGGCAGTGGGAAAGCAAGACCGAGGCGAAAGGACCTCCCACAAATCTCTGAAAGGCACAGTAGGGAGGACTCGTTTGCAAATCTTTTCATTTAATGTCTCACGCCGATCTGAATTTCACTGTTTAATGAGTTACATTGATGAGATGAATTAGAAACCTAGCTTTGAGATTTGATCTCTTGTCTTTTGACATGCTCTATTCAAGAAAGGCATGGTCTGATCTGTCTCCAGGCTCTGACTAACCTGGGGGTCCACCACAGCACTCATAACCCAAGGCACAAGGCACTTGCCAGGAAATGAGAAATCTGTCCTCTGCCCCTGCCCCCCCACCTCCCCTACTCTTGGTTTTGCAAAAGGACTTGAAGACAATTTTTCTGCAGTCTGTGGGAAGGAGTTGATATGAAATCTTCCAGCCTTCAAGGTCATCACCCTAAAACTGCACTATTGGAGGAAAGTCAGGGAGAGAAGAAGGAATTGAACAAGGTCTAACAGTCATGTTCACTGTTGCTGCTTTCTAATGTTTTTAATTTCTTTTTTTGTTGAGAAATGGGAGAGCTAAAGTCAGCCAATAATGTCATCTCTTGGATCCCAGTCCAAACTATCTAATTTGCACCTTGCACACAAAAGATATCTGGGCAGCTCAGTCTGGCCAACAGCTAAATGCCTGGACAGGTGCACATGTTCTGGAAAGGATGAGGATAGTGGGGGAGGACCATCCACTTCTCTATGAGTTCCTCAATGCTTTTGAAGGTAGAACTGCACAGGTCCTGAGAATCCACTCTAGAGATGAATATAATTATTGCATGTCAATTAGATGGCTACCTCAACTATCAGCATTGAGGCAGAGACTCTTTTTATGGATCTAGCCCTAAGAACATTGAACCCATAGCTTTCCCAAAGATCCCACTAGGACCTTTGTCTACTGGTTCATCTTCTTTCAACTTCCAGTTGCTTCCAGTTATGTTTTTGAACCATCAAAAGAGCCCTCAGACTCTTTTAGTCTCTTCAGCAAAGGACCTGAAGAAGGTCAGGGCACAGCTTTTGTTGTAGCAGGAGATAACACTCACACTGCATACTTAACTACATGTGTGTCCAGGGGTCCTCTGCAACTATACACCATCAGAAGAGAACTGATTGCTTACCAAGCACAACCCTCCCTGTTTACACCAGAGACATCACTCCTGGTAGATGATCACAGCTTGCATTCCCAGCAGTCTTGTCTCCTCTCTGGACTGGTCAGACCCCCTCCTTTCCACAGGTGGCAACTCAAAAGAGCACTGGTGTTTGGCTAAAGTGGTCGGAATCCCTTGTGTGGTCTCTGTAGAGTCCCTTCCCCATGTAGAGGTGTTCAGTTATGCTTCAAGCCTAGGTCGGCCACACAAATCGGGGCAGGTCTCTCTTCTCCTTAGCCACTAAACGAATCCATAAAATGGCCTGTTGACTCTGGTTTTCTGAGTGCTCTGAGTCAGGAAAAGGACCACCAACAATTTGCAGCAAATGATGTGAAGTGTACGTTTGAGAAAAGGACTATTTTGCAGCAGCGTGTAAGCTCTTAATGTCCTTGGGAAAAGCCAACATAAAGCATTTTTATTGCAATAATAAAACTTGAAACTTGCATGTGGTGGAAGGAGGAAGCAGAAAAAGGAGTCTGTGGCAAGTGCTCCTATGATACTGCTACACAGGCTACAGAGGAGAGACATATCAGAGGTGAGAGACATACGTCCCAAAAGTGGTTGCTTGGGAATAACCTTCTAGGAGTTCTTGGGAATCTAGGAGATTCGTTGAAACCCACATCATTCTTTTCATGGAAAATGCTGTCTTCTCAAAAATCTTTCTCTTCATCCTTAATCAGCGGATAAAAGCAAATATTTGGGGAAAAAAGAAATCTTATGAGGCAAAAAGTTCAACACCATGTTTTGGAAAAATATTTTGTCGTCTCAAAATGTCTTGTTTATTCTATCTGTTTAATCTTTTTATATTATTTTAGATTGGTTCATGTTGCCTCAGGTGTCATGCACAAATGCCTTGCTACTACAAATGGACGTCATAACACGGCCTTCTAGTTTTTAGAATAGTCAATTTTATTTTACATTTAGGGTAATTAAGGACAGCTGCTTCTTAGTACTAATGCAAACATCCTTTTTTTTCCCCCCTAGATAAATTTCCTCTGTTCATCTTATCCTGAAATAGTTTGACAATTCACTTTTTTTCCCAGTTAAGTTCCCTGAAAGAACTAAAAAGAGAACTGAATACTGTTCTTCAACTTGACTTCAGGCTATGGGGAAGGAGGAGTGGGTACTTATGGTACTGTACTGAGAAGTTTATTCATGTCATGAAGTCACCATAACAAAAGAAAATGACACAAGGATGCAGGAGGGGAAAATATGGATCTTACACAGGAGATTAAGTGTTTGTGGGAGTTCTGGCTGAGATGGTCATTCAATGCTACATGCTAAAGTAGCTACACGCCCTCTGGACTTGAACAGTGTTTGGGGACTCTATGCAAAGCCTTAAGCAGCGCCATAAAAACATACTATCAGGGATGTGATGGTGTGTGTGCCCTAAGGGAATATGCCTGGGAACTGTCCATGGACCGAAAGGTTGGTATGTGTGGTGGAAGCAGAGGGAGGTGACTGAGTGTATCAGATTCACCCAGGTTACCTACATCTCTTTCCCAGAACTTTTTGGGGTGCAGACACCAGAACTACCCATTTGCCAGCTCATGCAAAGGCAGGTCTTTGAATTACCATCTTCTCCCATTCCTTTTTATGACCCATCACTCCACTTTTCAGACACATTTATCACAGCCAAGCTGGACTGCAACGCTTTTCCTTGGTGTTGGTGTCCTTAATGTGGGGGTGACCTGTAGACATTTATTTCCATCATATGTTGACAGAAACTCTGTCATAGCCTGATAGGCTGCAACGGTTGCAAGAAAAGGCATGAGCATGGATTTTTAAATTACATTTTATTGTTGTTCAGCTTCTTTTTTTCCAGGATTGAACTTCATAAGATGTCAAGAGCTCACATAGACATACGCATTCATGTGATTCCTCCCATCTTGATGGGGATTTTGGGGATAGCAGGACTCATGAGCTATTTCAGCTGAGGATAATGTAGCTTGCTTTTAAGGCCCCCTTGTTAAAAATAAGTCACCTTGCATGTGATTCTCCTACGTAGGGAAACCAAATACTTTTGTTGGTCAGCTGGAAATCTGCTCAGCCACCTGAGATTCATTGTGGATGAGAGTGTTTACAATGCTTGGTGTAAGTATCTCCACTCAAATGTCAGCCAGGGGCCCTGTTAAGTTGACAGGAGCTTTTTCCATTGACTCCAGTGTCCTCTGAATGAGCCTGAAAGTGGTGGATGTTTCAATACCTCATTGTGTGGAAGCCTGATTTTGTAGTTAAGGCACTGGTGTGGACACAGGAGAACTGTGCTGAGTCCCTAACCTGTATGATTAAGGCAGAGACAGGGCGACACAAGCATCTGATTTTCATCATTTTGACAGTTCATTGGCAATTCCGAAAAAGTACTGGATTAAAAAAAAAAAAGAATTTATTAGTTATTTTGATGACTCAGAGAGTAAAAATATATGTTTTGCTTAATTCAGAGTGATTCATCATTTTTGCATTGCAGAATTTTATTCTGCTTTCTCAAGTCAGCAAAGCCTCTGTGGATCCACTGTGTCTGTGTGTCCTTCCATCTTAAAATTCAATCTCAGGCAATTTAAGAAAATGCAAAAAAGGTGCTGAAAACTATAATAAATTGGCATTTTACCATTCAAAACTGTCTTATTAATGAAAAAAAACCCTATATTTTGGGACACAGAAGCACATTGTAGGATCCTTTTCAATTCACTGAATTTCGAAAGACCCAGCTGTTCAGTGCCAGGGTTTTTCCTAAATGACACATTTCCATTTCTTGAAATGTAAAATACTTTCTCCTGATGGCATTTCCAGTATTTAAAAAAATACTTATACATCATTTCATAGAACCCAGGCTGGTTTTCCTAGCAGTGAAAGTAAAGAAAGCAGCTTTCCTACGTGTGCTTGATATGTGACTTTGCTGTCTCAGAAGACGTAAGATTTGGCTGAAGCTTTTCCTGCGGTCGGGACATTTTCAGTGACTCTCTCCCATCTGTATTATTTTGCATTAATGTTTAAAGCCATTTCTTACTGAGTATTCATTCTGGGTCTAATACAATGGGCTCCCAACCTCTCTTCAGCCCTATGGATGTTATCATAACTTACAGAAGAGCAGTCACAGCTCATGATGTCCTTGTTTTTTCTCCCTCTATTTTACTTTTCATAACCTGTCTATAAAGCAGGGTCTCTGCAAATCTAAACTTAGAAAGAAAAACATACAAATTGAACAAATGTAACTGTGATGGGAGAACCCTAGCAGCTCAGGCCATAAAACATTTCAGAGCTCAGGAGTTTAGTCCTACACACATACACATGCTTTACTAAGCAATAAAAGTGAAGCAAACTAACAAACAGACAAATCTTCCACTTTAGCATCTGTGGTGGTAACAGATCCCTTGAATCAGCTTCCTGTTGCTTATATCTGAAACATTCTTGGTTCAAGGCAGGGAACAACATGCCCATAACTTCGCCAGGGGAGGTTCAAGTTGGACAGAAAGCCCTTTTCAGAAAGGGTTATTAGACATTGGAAGGGGCTGCCCAGGGAGGTGGTGGAGTCACCATCTCTGGAGGTGTTTAAGAAAAGACTGGACATGGCACTTAGTGCCATGGTCTAGTTGACAGGATGGTGTCAGGGCAACGGTTGGACTCGATGATCCCAGAGGGCTCTTCCAACCTGATTGATTCTGTGTGATTCTGTGTGATAACTCTTGGGTGGACCCAGGAATCTTCCTTGGACCCTCCAAGTCTTGTTCTTCGTCTCAATACCCTGGTGCTACTCAGGGAATAACACTCTGGAGGACCCAGGGATTTAATTGCACCAGATCCAGGCTACATCAACACAGAGGCAACACACTTTGTGATTCCCACACAAAAGACTGTACATGAAATTGTCTCTAAAGCATTATGTTTTCTCAAATGTCATCTTTGGGGAAGGGCTGGACTTACCAAATCAGCACAGTACAGCTGGACTAATTATCTCATTTTAATTCAGTAAAGCAGTGTTTATAGAGTTCATACAGACTCGAAGACATCACCTGCTTAAAAAAAAAAACCTCAGGAGAATTCCCATTAAAATGTGTGTTTAGAATATAAGTGTTGCATTTAATGTAAGCTTAAGTTACACTCTATTTGGTATTTCCAAAGTTTACATGAAGAAAAATATAAATTCCAATGAAGTATATATTTTTCTTCAACTCAGCACCTCTCTATAAAGTGTGATTTTATTTAATATTTTATTGAGAGTTGAAAATAAACCATTTTTTAAAAAAACGCAAAATGAAAATTATTTCAGTTTTTCCTAAAGAAAAAGTTTATTTTCCTCTTCAGAAAACAACTTTTCTTGTGGCAATTATTTGCTTTAATTGAACTTTGTTTTTTCTATCCATATACACAAATAAATTATCCCAGCTGCATTTAGATGGGCTGTTTTGTGACTTGTGCTAAAACCTCAATTTCCACACACATAGCGTAACAGTTTAAAGTAATTATCCTTGTAAGATAACAGCAGAAATGGCATGTAGTACTTGCCATACTCACACTCAAAGTGAGCATTAAGAGCTTTGAAAAAGGAGATTTCACCTATGATCTCCAGTTTAAGTTATACCATGTTTGGACCCCGCACTTCAAGAAAGATGTTGAGGTGTTGGAGTGAGTCCAGAGGAGGGCGACCAAGCTGGTGAAGGGTCTGGAGGGTCTGACCTATGAGAAACGGCTGAGGGAGCTGGGGATGTTTAGCCTGGAGAAGAGGAGGCTCAGAGGTGACCATATTGCAGTCTACAACTACCTGAAGGGAGGTTGTAGCGCAGTGGGAGTCGGCCTCTTCTGCCAGGCAACTAGCGATAGGACAAGAGGACACAGCCTCAAGCTTCACCAGGGGAGGTTCAGGTTGGACATTAGGAAGCATTTCTTCTCAGAAAGGGTCATTAGACATTGGAAGGGGCTGCCCAGGGAGGTGGTGGAGTCACCGTCTCTGGAGGTGTTTCAAAAAGCCTGGACATGGCACTTAGTGCCATGGTCTAGTTGACATGGTGGTGTCAGGGCAATGGTTGGACTTGATGATCCCAGAGGTCTCTTCCAACCTGGTTGATTCTGTGATTCTGTGGAGTATCTGGGCTGACCTCCAGCTGCTGCCCCAGGAGGGCACGAGTCTCCCATAGGTCCTCTGTCCCATCTGCCATTTCCACATCTATCTCCTGAACACCCCTGAATATCTCAAATGTCACTAGGTACCACATTTGAAGTATCTGAATGCCTCTTCATACCACCAGTATTATAGGAACAGGGTTCTCAAGCACTGTCTTTCTTACTGCTAAATGACCAGGAACAACTGTGTTAGTTATGAATTGGCACATATTTTTCTTAAAAAACCTAAGTAAATTTTTAACTAATGTTCTTTCCCAGTCTCAAATATGATTTGCTGTACCCCACAGTATATAACATATTAGAAAACATAAATATATGGCATTTTTTTCAGCTAGGAAAATGCACTGATATGTGCACACACACACATCCCATGCAAATATACAGCAGCAGAATCCCACCAAAAACAAAATGAAACAGAAAAACCCCAAATGAAAACACATGAGAGAATTACATCCCAGAATACCCTAGTCTGGCTGTGACTTCAATTTGGCAATGAATGACTTTGTATCCTTCAAGTACCTGCCTACTATATCACAGCCCAAATGGAATAGCAGACTTTGAAATTGCAGCATAATTAGGATTACTACTAACGAGAATGGATTTTAACATACACAGGGCTGGATCATTTCAGTGCCTGGTAGAAGCCAGGGACTGACCCAATTTTATGAATGTACATGTGTTTCTGCACGTGTTTGTGAGCAGGTATCCAACCTTTCCACTTGAGTAGGGCTTTTGTGACCAAAACAGCATTCCAGTAGCAAACACCGACTACCCTCACTGGAACCACATCCTCACCTCTCTCAACGGTGGCCAGAGGCGTGCTGTTTGCCAGATAGAAGTGGTTTCTGTGATGCACCTTATGAAACAATCAGCTGTTCCCTCCTGGTGACAGTCAGGACAGGAGAAACCACCAACACCTGTCTTGGCAGGAATATGAATGAAATTCTTTCCCCTGCAGCCAGAGGAAGGAGGAAGAGTGTCTGCTTTGGAGGTGAGAAGATTCCCAGTGCAAGGTGTTTAACGAGGAGCACTGAGCTTAAGTTGGGAGTGATTGAAAGCTGGTGTCATCAGTGAGGTTCTGGGGGCCTTTTCCAAATGACCTGAAGGATGCAATCCTAAGTCCCACAGGAAAATAGTAACATCAGGACTAGAGTAGTTCAGTCCAGATGTTGAACTGAAAAAGAAAGAAAAACCCAACAAAAAAAAGGTCACCCTGAAATATTTCTTTTTTTTTTTGGTCCCAGAAATGAAAAATCAAAGCACTCTTCTACCAGCACTGAAACATTTCGTTTGGCTTTTTTGAAGAACTGCTTCCACGTTTCGTGGGAGCACTGCTACAGAAGCAAGTGGGTAACCATGTACCTTTTGCAGAACCAGCACAGAGGGGCAGAGCTTCCCTTTACTAAGCAGTTACAGTGCTCATTCCAGCTATGGCAGACCCAGGATCAGTCATCATTTCTGCCAAAGTAGTTCAGATTCTTCCTACCCTAAATGATAACAGAGTGCCATCACTCTTGTGACAGAAGAATGCCAAAGCACCATGTCCAGTAAGCTTCAACCCTTTCTGACTGCGAGCTCATTTCTAGACTGTGACTACACTTTCAGGCTCATGGCCAAAGTAGGGTCATGACCAACCCTGGAAACCACTGCCCAAGCCTATTCTGTGAGACTCTGCACTTAATCTTTTTGGAACCATTTGGGTTTGCATAATATGCTTAAATACCTTTTGAAGCAGGCAGAGAGGGACTCGTTCTCCCACAGGTTAAGTTTTCCTAAGGATTACCCAAATCAAGTCAAAGCAAGGGTTAGACTGAAGAGGTTCTACCTCTCAAAAGAGTGTCCTAACTATAGTGTGCAAGAGGGTTTTTTCAGAGTTGTATCACAAGATCTCTTTTTCACTGCATCTCTACCCCTCAAATATGAAGAAACAAAAGAGGAAGAGAGAGGACTGATTTTTTTCCAGACAGTACTTACCCTGCAAAGACATGACTGACTGGTAGTTTTTTGCTTCAGCACTTCTTCAAATGATTTATACAAAGTGCCAGAGGGATGTAAGCATTGGGCTATGGAGATGTAGGGCTGTTGGACCAAGGATCCAGCTGAACATCAGTGTCTTTCTTTGTATCAAGGCTGTGCTGGCAAATGATGTTTCTACAAACAATAATCGGTGCAATGCATGTAAATCACACCTTCATCTTGTTAAAGGTAAAGGTGTAAAGAATTCAAAATTCTGTAAAGAATTCAAAGATATCTGCACCACAGTTTGCAGAAATTAGTTGACAGGTTTATCCATAAGGAGTAGCCAAATTAGTGAACCGTCTTACTTCATTCCCTGCAAGTCATTAACCTGGGCTACACGAAGGAAATTAACCTTTCAAGCATTTTTCTCAATAGTTTAGAGTTCTCATAAATTGTTTCACATACGGTCCCTATGCTGGAAAGACTTTCTTACCAGACCTTTTTCTTTCTTTGCTAAGAACCAATTTTCTTCTCCTTTTCTCAGCATATTTTTAGGCAGGCTTGTAATAATACTGGCAGGTTTCCAAGTGTTTAATTTGGAACATGATACCTTTCATTAAAAAAAAAAAAGAAAAAGCAAAAAAAGTCTAACTGAAAGATCAGAAGAGTTTACACCGGAGCTGCAGTGAGCTGCTCAAGTGAGATTTGAACTCTGGTGAACAAGCCCCTGAGGGCTGGCTGGGAAAAGCAGTTTAGTTCATCCTTGTTCACCTTTAAGTTTTGGGATAAAATTGCAAGGCTGAAGTGGAGAAGCCATTGAACAGCTGTTTGCTGGAGGACATCAGCAATTCAAACCAATGCAGGACCTATGGATAATGATGCTGTCTCTGCTCCCTATGGGCCACCATATGGAAAGGGGCATGAAGGCTGAGAGACACCAGCCAAAAAACAGTAAAGAGACTTCAAACCACATAAGACTCTTTCCTTTGGGCGTCTGTTGGCCCTTGACAGTAACCCCCATCCTCTGAAGATTTGTCATCGTAGCATAATCACCAGCTAAGCAAATGGATTCTCCTGTATGAGGCAAAATGGAGACATAAAGAAGTTTGTGTAATTTGACCTATTTTCTGTGATAGTGTAAGGATCTTTTTTTTTTTTTTAAAACATTCTCCCTCAATTTCTTTTCTCCCCATGAGGAAAACCTTTAGGTTTGCATTTCTCTCTACAGATTTCCCTCTTTCTCCCCAACCTTCCAAGCTTTGTTTCACTGGAAAAACTAGTTACAGAAATTCTTACTCCTCTTGGGTGCATGACACTAACTGTGCATGTGCAGTCAGTTTGTACACAGAAATACAAGGTCCTTCTCTTAACAAGTAATGTGCCGGGGCTGAATAGAATCGTAGAATAACAGGACAATGACCTGGGGGTCCTTGCTCTTCCCTTCATAGTTGGTGAGGGGAAAGCAATGGTGTCAGACCAACCTAAAGCCTTCCCCATAGGCTGTCTTGGAAGCTCTGGGTGAACCCTTGGTTGTGATATCAACCCTCCACTTTGATAATTTTCTTTTTACTTATTTATATTTTTGGCCAGCCAAACAGTTTGTTGGGGAGAAGGCTGATCCCAAAACTGAGTCTTGAATGAAGCAGAAAGAAGGTGAGAGCTGATGAACAGGAACACTTTGCATGAATATTAGATTACAATGAGGAGTTCTGGTAACTACAGACATATTAACACAAATTAGACAATACCAAAAATGCTTTTCATTTGCACACCTCCCCCCATTCAGGGAGCTCAAAGCATTTTGCAGTAAATATTAATCACACCTTAAAACAGTTTGCTGATCCTTCAAGCATTATCAAAACCCTTTTACTTACTTAAAGACCTGTACAGAAAAAATAAATTGCACATCAAAACTACAGTCTGGTTAAAGGAAGCCAGAGTCTCACCTTCCTGCCGTCACCAAGGGACTTAAGTACTATAACCACTAGATTTTTCACTACTTAGAGTTCAGTACTAGGTGCAACGGCATTAAATAAAAAATAACAATAAAAAATAATAGGCTGAGGTTCCTCTTCCTGAAAGCAGAATGCCTTATAGTCAGTGGAGATCTAGTTAGTGGACCGTGGGGGTAGTTAATTGCATTATAAATTGTATGTCTAAAGTATATCTGAATTACTTCCTAAAGGTGCCACTTTCTCTGTGTCAAAAAAGGGAGCCTGAGGAAATTTGTTCAATTAAAAAAATCTGCAATGTAGACACCTGAGGTTAGGTGAGATAAAAATCCATCCCTAATGACTTCACTGAGCTTTCAGACAGGCCCTCACTCCGGTGAATACAGTAATGTCTTGACCGTGTTTTGCAAAATTAAGAAATTGAACTGAGTCACTCCTGGGATTTAATTTTTATTTCAGGCCCAGGAATAGTGATTTATTCTCCTTAGAGGGCCTCGTTCATTAACTTCTGAGGAGATTTCCTATACGCCTGGACCCTTCCTGGTAATATGGTCATGTGAAATTCCTGGCAATCACTACCATTACAGCACATTTTGCTCTGTCCCAGGGGACCAAAACATCCTGTTTAGCTGTTGAGCTGTTCCTGCGACACCTCTGAAGGACCTTTAGACCACTTAGGGCGAAGCGATTCCAGTACAGCCTAAGAAATGTATCCTGCTCCTCTGTTTATGCTGGTCTATTCTTTAGGTGGGCAAAATTTGCCTCCTACAAATATTTTGTCCCCAAGTATGTTCGTGATTCATCAGGTCCCAGCAGTGCTCCATAGTGCATCGACCTCTCTTCTCTCAATAGAAGTCTCCGGTCACTCATCCCCTGATATGTGCATTATGAGATGGTTTCTGCTCTTATAGGCACACAGTGTTAGTTTGGGGGTTTTTAAGATCTCAGCCTCGTTCAGTGTGTGAAGACAAAGAGGCTGAGACCCATCTCACCTCATTTTAGACACCTACAATATAGATCTCACCAGCTGACCTAGTGATCACAAGCTCTCATGAGAGGTAACAAGAGAAATGGTCATCTCTGGGCCTATTTAATGAGAGATATCTACTTTAGGAGGAGATAATGTGAGCCTGAGTTTCATTTCGTTAGGATCATGATTCAATTGTCTACATACAGCCCTTGATCATCCTTCCTTCTAGTTGTTATTCTAGGAGCCTGAAGGTCTCCTCTGTCCTATCCACCAACTCCTTTTGCATGTCTTGGACACCCTAGAGCATCTCAAATAGGCATACAGATTCCTGTGTGTGAGTAGCTGCTTTTTAACCTAGGTTTCTACGCACATACAGATGTCTTCAATTATTCGAATGAATATGAGCCTGACTGAATAAGGAAGAATGTTCCAAGAAGTTGTTCATTTTTTATAGTAATGAAATGGGAAGAAACAGGTTCAGTTTTTGGCATCAGCACAAGCTTCCTATCTAATGGTGGTTTGGACTATCATGATGCTCGTATGAAAAGTGACCAAATAACCTAATTTCAGAATTACTCCTCTTTATAGTCCCTGACCTTGCAGTCTTAATTTTCCTTTATCAATGTGTTCTTGAAGAAGCCAGTCTGTGTTCTCCAGTGTTGAAAAAAATACTCATAGTAAGTCACATTTCTAAGACATTGTGTCCTTCCCTCCCCTCCAAAGTAAGAATGCTCTGTTCCCTCTTTCAGCTTTCCCCAAAATGCTCCTTCATGTTTGTGAAGCTGTTCAACACAAAAGGAAATAATTTTCAGGCAATGCATTTTCAGTTATTGATAATTGTTAGCTGTGCCCTCTAATGTAATTCTGAAACTGCAAGACTGTTGGATGCATTAGCAGAAAAGTGACGTTGCTTCTTTACTTACGAATGAAAGTGAGGGTAGAATTTAGTTCACTGATTAACACAGATAAAATTCAGTGTTTAGTTTTCCATGTCTAAAAGACAGCTGAAGGATCTAAGCTCAGTGGAGATCTAGTCAATAAAATAAGATACATGCCTTTGGTCGACTAAATGACTCCTCAGATTTCACAAACTGTGCCTAGGACTTGATTCAGCTGCTTTAAAATAAGTATTTAATGCCATTATAGCTATGACTTCATCATGATATAGATATCCTGATCCAGAAGGGAATGGATCTCCTCTACACTCTATTTCATATTTCAGATGAAACGGTTTTAGATGCCTATGTTAAGGTCCTAAATCTCCTAAAACCCTCAGATAAAAACCTGGATACAGGCACTAAATATAGGTGTCTGGGTCTGTGAGATGAAACCTACTTTGAAAATTGAACGCAAAGTATCTGAGATCAATACTTAGACTTTGCATGCTTTAGGACTGACCCCAGGAGAGCTTTTCTCATTTACTGTGTCTTTCAGCATCTTCCTCTCCCCCATCTCCCCACCCCAAAAAAACATTTGGACCCGAAGGCAATGAAGTCTCTCAATATATGTATTTGTTTCCCTTTCCCCTCCCAAAATATGAACATTCATTTTCCCAACATGCCAGAAACATTCATGGACATTTTTTAGGATTTGTATAAAGCACCCATTGTAAAAACATCTGTGTCACTATACACAGATGAGCAATAATTAGAATAATCATAGCTTGGTCATATGGAGTTCTAAGCTATTATTACACACACAAGAACCAGAGGGAAAAATACCCAGGCCAAAATAAACAGATAAATAAAAATGCAGAGTTAATGAGGCAAGGAAAGCTGACACTGTGAAGGAGAGAAAAAGCTGTCTGGAAAGATTTCCACCATGTACCTGAAATGGTCACATATTACCATAGGATCTCACAATCAAATCTTTCATAAATTTATCTTACCACACAGTGCAGGTCAAGGAAGCTGTCATCAGTCATTGTTTATGAAGGAAAGAAGTGGTTTGGTGGGATCTTGGGGGCTAGAGTCAAACTACAGGCATATGGTTCAGTTGTAGTGACGATAGTGGTGTTTAAAGTCAAAAAAGCAATGCACAGTTTGAAACACATACTATTCAGGGCTGGCAAACTCTATTCTTCCTTTAAAGATAATGGAGAGAAGTAGCCATGGAGCTGATGAAGAGGTGGGTAGTCTCTCCTTTCACCTGAAATGGTTTACCCTGCACTCCTTCCACTAGCTGTATTAAATTTGGACCAGGGCTACAGTCCATGTGATCCTTCTACTTTGACTGTGCTGAAGCTACCCTGTGATAGCCCTGGCCAGGACTGTTTATGGTGGTATCTGATTGCCCTAACAGAGTCAAAAACAAGTCGTATGTCTTCTTGTTGGCAATAAGGTCGTTGTGAGGGAGGGGGTAATGTAAAGAAATAGCAGGCACTTTTGCCTGTACTTGCCATCCCCAAGTAGCCACAGGATGGCTTACAGAGAAAGGACTGACCTCCAATCTGGTGTTAAATCTACTAATATGTTGGTGGGATAGAAACAGTAAAAACAGAGATTAAATTTAAACATCCACCTGTATTGTTTGATTGAAATTAAATAGGAAGTATATGTGCCTACATCTATAGCTTTATCTATAAACATGTGTATCTGTATCCTCATGCTGTGGGTTAAGGGCTGGGGTTAAGTGCCTAGGGAGGTTGGGGATGACAATTTGAAACACAAAACCACCTTTGCAGAGATTCAGGAGTATAGATTGAAGAAGGGAACTAGAGGAAGGACAGTCCTACAGGCATCAGAGCTTTCGCAAACCGTTTGTACTGTAGAGTGGTTACACAAGGGCAGTGGGTTTGTTGGGATGGAAATGTCACGCTGCGGGAAATCATGTAAACACACCTACTTAACACATGGTTACTCACCACCCTGTCCAGGAACAGGGTCATTTACTGTTCATACTTCAAGTACAATTTGTGCTGGCTGTCCTGGCTCTCAATGTCCTGGGATGGCAACGGGAACTGCTTTACCCACCACCTGGGGCAAAGAAATGTCCTACTCCAGCTAGCAAATGCAAAGCAGAAGTCTGTTGGTGGTGTTTGTGTTTGTGTGTTTCTGCCTGTGTTGATCTGTGTGGCCAGCCATATACGTGTACAAGTAGACACATGTGTGTGTGTGCGTGCCTACTGAAAATACATGCTCAGGTTCTTCACCATCTGGAGCTTGGCCCATGGAGCTCATCTCTGTTGGGCTGCCAGATTTGAAAAGTCTAACAACCAGGGAGTCTTGTACTGAAATGCTTTGGCTTTATTTTTAATTTTTTTTTTATTAAAAATGCCTTTTTTTTAATTAGAGATGCTTTATTTTTATTTCTTCTCTGAAAAATCCTTGTCTTCATGGAGGACTTATGTATATCTGCAGGTACTATGAAGGGAAGTTTTTCTTTGGGTATTCTCTTTGCTCCTTTATCCCAAGAACCTGTCTATTCTAGTTCATCTCTGTCTGATTTCCTATCTTTCTTCCTCTGTTTTAGGATTCCCTGAGGGTATGGATTAAATGACATCTTGTTTGCAGGTGTTGGCACAACAGGGTGGTTAAGCACCATAGTTAAATACTTTTTTCTTTTTAGTAAAGGAGGGTCTATGAGGCTTAATCAGCAAAGAGGATACATTACGCTGTGGTTTGGATGGAGACATAATCACATATGCCATGATTTACAACGTGGAAGTCCTAAAACCAGAAAATTGCAATGCTCAGGATGGGGGACACAGACCCAAAATGTGCAAGCCAGATTCTATGAAAAACTCTTAGTAGGAGAAGTTGTCAGAGTTATCCTTTTATCTGCAATTTAAAGGTATTGAGGTCCTTAATTCCCACTGATTGCAGTACTTGTGTGAATCAACACTATAAGGGAATAATACCTGAAAAAAATCATACATAAAGACATATGACATACTCAATTCTACTTATGTTTAAACAATATGGTCTACATATTAATCTGACTGTTGTTTTTTACAATAAATACTCATAAACCTCTCAGTTTACTCACAATGAGAAATTCATTTATCCATGTCTCAGAAGAAATAAGCATTGAGGTTTTCCTACACCTGAGGTTCCCCTACCTGAGTATGAGGCTTCTCAGTGCTAGAAAAGACAATAAAAACCTTGTATGTGCTACCACCAATCTTTAGTAAAAGGAAATAAAACTGTGGGGATTTCTATGGAGTGGGAACGTAGGGAAAGCTAACCAGCAGCAGTTCCATGCAGCCTCCGATTTGGAAGATGTCTAGCAGCAGCAAACAGAAGGCAATGGGAAGGAGAAGAGATGAACATGATTTCCCAACGTACTTCATCCTGTCTTCTTTTGTCTAAAGAGACATCAAGCGTTGAGAGGCTAGGCACATATATTGTTATAAATTGGAATCATCTTCACCAAGGAACAGAATTTTTGTGTACTTTTTACATTGCAGTGCTATTTATACTCAAGAAAAAGTTGTGCAAAGTGCTGTTATCTAAACACAACTATTCTAGAGTAAACGACGTCTGATCTCACATGGAATCCTCTGCTTCAAAGTAGTTTGCACAATTTTGTCATGAGATAAATGAACTGGGGGTGTTTAGATTGGAGAAAAGGAGGCTCAGGGGAGATCTTATTGCTGTATACAAGTACCTGATAAGAGGTTGTAGCGAGGAGGGTGTTAGTCTCTTCTCCCAGGTAACAAGCGATAGAACAAGAGGAAACGGCCTCAAGCTGTGCCAGGGGAGGTTTAGATTGGATATTAGGAAAAACTTCTTCATGGAAAGGGTTATCAAGCAGTGGAACAGGCTGCCCAGGGAAGTGGTGGAGTCACCTTCCCTGGAGGTATTTAAAAGATGAGTAGATGTAGTGCTTAGAGATATTGTTTAGGGATATTGTTTAGTGGTTGACTAGGTAGTGTTAGGTTAATGATTGGACTTGATGATCTTAGAGGTCCTTTCCAACCAAGACGATTCTGTGATTCTGTGAAATGTGGCCAGCACAATGCAGGCTGTTACTGAATTGAGAGCAGTCTGATGGTGTAGGTGGTTAAGCCTGCATGGAGAAATATACCACAGAGGAGTTAAATTCATGTTCATTTAGCTTGCCTATAACTTCATTGTGTACCCTCTGCCTAAGACACATCAATTTCACACAGACTTAATGAGACAGTCAGGCCCATGAGATTCACTTCAGAGACATGTCATAACAGTTTCCAAAGGGAGAGGGGAAACATATAATTACTTCAGTAGAACTAATGCAGATTCAATAAGCAAAACGCTGACAATTACTTAACCACAGAATCTGGAGAAGTTAGCAAAAAAAGACACTAGCAATTATTTAATCATATCGTCTGGAGGAGCTACCTATCAGGATATCAACAATTATTTAACCACATCATCTGGAGAATCCAGTAAATTTGAGCTCTTTTGAGTATATAAATGCAGGTTCTAGGGAACTGGTAAAAAAGGACAGCAACAGTTATTTAATCACAGTGGCTGGAATATCAAGACAACTGGCAATTTGGCTTTGGGATTTGGAGAAGCAATGAAAAATACCATCCCCCAGATCTCCCTGGAGTATGTATACCCTTTAATGTAGAACCAAACCTGAGCAGAGGACTCCGTTCCCCACAGAGTCACTGGCAGAGATTTGTTCTGGCTGCAAAAAGAGGGAGTTTTGATCAAGGTACATGTAAAAGAACCAAATAAACATGGCTTTTAGGATTTTTCATGTATAATAAGTCTAGGTAAGTCTCTGAAAATCACTTTTTCTGTTTTCATATCTGTACATTGGTTATAAAAGTACAGGAGAAGGGTACAGCAGTTGCTTTAATGATCTTGTTGCTAGCCTGGGACTTCAAAGACACAAGATCAACACTCTGCTCTACCAGGGTGTTTCTGGGACATTGTGGCCAAATCACACAAACAGTCTATGCCTTCATTCTGCTGAAGAATGATGACAGTGCAGTCCTGCCTTGCAGATCAAGATAATACAGAGCATGAGAGATGTGAAGTGCACTGCAATGGAAATCTCAGAGATATCCAAGACAGTTTGATTGGAAGAGTGCAGTTGACCAAGATAAAATGGCTCCCAAAACAGAATTAAAATTGCATCAGCGATACTTTGGGCTGAATAATATGAAAAACTGCCAAAAAATGTAAAAGATTTCCACTAGGAACTTATCTTTACTTCAGCAGAAGGAGGTCTTCAATTTATATGGCTTCTGTATCAGAGCCAGGCTTAAATCCCCAGCAAAAGGGTGCAAATATGAGCAGATGAGCACCCTGAGCCAGATGTGCTGACTTGCACTTATTAAATTTGAAGAGTTTTGTATATCGTGTGGTTAAAAAAATGACAGAGGACTCCGAGTGTGGATTAAATATCCCGCTCCCTTTGAGAGTTGCTGGGAAATGAAGACAAATGGTTTAAAGCAAGACAGATTTTACTATAAATGCTTAATTCACCAAGGCAGATTTCAGGTTGCACCTATATTAGGAGGTTGTTTAAATCCCCTTACTGGAAAAGTTTCCATATGAAAAGGTCTACGAGGCATTTCCATTTCTGATATGGAATGTATGTACCACAGCCTATGTCCTGGCAGCACCCATTAGTTCAGTGACCTTCTTATCCATAGAATCACAGAATCAATCAGGTTGGAAGAGCCCTCTGGGATCATCAAGTCCAACCATTGCCCTGACACCACCATGTCAACTAGACCATGGCACTAAGTGCCATGTCCAGTCTTTTTTTAATCACCTCCAGAGATGGTGACTCCACCACCTCCCTGGGCAGCCCCTTCCAATGGCTAATGACCCTTGCTGAGAAGAAATGCTTCCTAATTTCCAACCTGAACCTCCCCTGGCGAAGCTTGAGGCTGTGTCCTCTTGTCCTATCGCTAGTTGCCTGGGAGAAGAGGTCGACTCCCAAAAATCTCCTGTGAAATTTGCAGTAGTGATGTCCCTTATCCCAGCCATAGATCCTGATCCATGATATGTCCTTATAATAGGTTGATTGCTGCAAAAGCAGCTGTCAGGGAAAGACTGATGATGTACTTCCTTACACACCTTACACCTAACTTCCATTAGCACTGTGCTCAGGGCAATGGGCAATATGAGTGTGGAGGGATTCTTCCCTCCTCTGCCTGTGCGAATGTGAAACCCACATCTATAATCTTAGCGTCATTTTTTTCTACACAAAAGGTGTCCCTTCTACTCCTTGAAATTAATATAGAAGTTTAAAATGAACAAGGTAAAGTTCAGTATTTTCAACAAGAAAGGTTGACTACTTGGAGTAGCAGTCTTGAAGACAGCTGTGGTGGAAACTCAGCGGGACTTTCAGTGAAGCAAAGAGGAGTCGTACAAAAAAGAGACACTGTCTCCTCTGCATGCCAAGAAATCCTTCCCTTCTGGCTCCACCACCACCACTTTGGCAATTCATCAGCAAAGGAGCAGGATGAGCTCTGCAGACAGTGCAGCTAACCCAAAATGAGCCTAAGATTTGCTTCTTTACTGTTTGACTCTGTCCTGTGTGTCCTCCTCTTTCTTCCCTCCTTCCTTTTAATCACATTTCTGTCTTCTGTGGCCCACAGCACACGAGGACAGTATCCCCCAACGATGACTGCTGTGCTCTGTTCCCTCTCTCCTCTCTCTGCCACTTAGCACAGTGCTTCTGTCAGACACTATTGCTCCCAGATTAAAACAATATATGACAAAATGATACCCGCTGACTATTGACACTGGCAATTATATAAGAATTAAATGGGCTGTGTGTTTTGGACGAGCTTCAAAGGCTTGTGGGATTCCCACACATGCTCAGAAAGCTGTGGGGTCCTTTTTAGTTCGCAGACATATGGCCACTTCCAAGCCTGCTATTTCCTATTAACATGAAACTATTATTACCCACTTACTAAATGCTTCCTGTCGCTATCCAGCCAGGAAAGAGAGTGTCCAAGATAACAGCATCAGAAACCCCAAGAAAGGGGGCTGGCAGATGGGTTTGTTTCCTAAGAAGCCACGTCCAGCAAGATTTATCTGACTTTCCGTTCCCCTGCCGGTGGGTGTGGTAGAAAGGGTGATGTAATTCCTATCAGCGCTGGCTGTTGAGCTGAGCATCTGTCATAACAAGTGTGTGAACTTCTTGCACCGGCTCAAGGTATTGCACATGCCACGGGAAAAGTTCCTACTCATTAACAGGCAAGTCTTAAACCTGCCACAACCCTCAGACTCCCTCTTGGCTCTTCCTTAGTGAATTATTTTGCAATGCTAACTCTGAATGCATTTAGACCACTACATTGGTGTTGCTGCAGAAAAAAGTTCCTACAAAGTGTCTTTCCAATAACTTTTTGAGATGTGAAGGGCTATGTAAGTATTTTTATACAATATCCCTCACTTCAGCTGTTTAATATCTCAGGGACCTTTTAACAAAGAGTGTAAAAGGTGAGAAAAATGTTATTCCCTTTTTTAACAGAGGCTAACCTGAAGCCTGGATTTTCTGCTGTATTCGTATTCTTAAGTTTCATGAAATTGGTGTGTGAGGCCAGTTAAGGATGAAGAGCTCAGTGAAATGATTTTTGAAGTAGACAGCGCTTTGTGTTTCTCTGCTTTGTACAGAAGCTTACAGGTCGTAACCATTTTAATGTCTCTCCAATTAAGAGAGGGCACTTAGATGCCTGCTTTTAGAAAATCTAGTCCCTAAGGCTTTGCCTAAGAACATGGTGAAACCATATAACAAAAGCAGGTCTTGAAGACAATCCTCCAGCTTTTTCCTACAAGGGAGTCCCACGTCTTGAAATAGATTGAAATATTCTTCCTTTTTTTTTAAAAAAAAAAGAGGGAGAAAAAGAAAGAAAAATAAACAGATTTTTTTATTCCTAAAGGGCTTTTGGGTTCAGGGAGAGACGGGCCAGAGCTACACGGCAGGGGTGCCAGTGTTGGAATGGGCTGCCCAGGGAGGTGGTGGAGTCACCATCTCTGGATATGTTTAAAAAAAGACTGGACATGGCACTTAGTGCCATGGTCTGGTTGACATGGTGGTGTCAGGGCAATGGTTGGACTCGATGATCCCAGAGGTCTCTTCCAACCTGGTTGATTCTGTGATTCTGTGAGCTTGGAGAAGGACCCACCGTGGTTTTGATTCAGGGCCCTCATTATGGTTTCAGTGGTCTATGCTGAGTCTTGCTGCCCAAGGGCTGCTTGTGGCCAGTCTCCTCGGAGCACATTGTCCCAGCCCCTCCTGAACTGCACAGCACAGGACGGATCACTCCTGGTGCTCCCCCCAGGGAAGCAGGCAGCACTGAGCCAAAAAACATGGCTTTGCCCTCAGTGACTCTGAACACATCCCTTCCCAGAGGTCAAAAGCCTCCCTCAAACAGCAGGCTGAGACCATAAGGCAAACAGAGCGGCTCAGCTGCCATTGGTCCTTCTTTTATTCTGTGCTTCTATTCTCAGTCTTCTCTTTCCCTGCATGGACTGTGGGGATTAACCTGGATGTTGTCCATGGAGCTCCAAAACTTCGTGTTTACCAAACCTCTCTCAGGTCACAGCGCCTTGGTGGTACAAACAAAAACAAAGCACAGCCTGCTCATGTGGGGAGCAAGAGAGAAGATAGAAATGTCATCATGGCAGTGTCTGCACAGAGGGTTTGGGCAAAATGCTCTGTTTAATATCTCAGCCTCCGTGCAGACGTGTAGCCTGTTCCCGAGGTTAACCAGCCGATGCATGATGTAACCCTGTTATTACTGCTTCTGTTATAGGAAGGCCTGGTGTCCAGGTGAAATCAGGCTTTCCTTACGGCACAAGGAGGGTATGTGTGTAGCAGGAGATGGCCTTCTCCGCACTCTCACCTCATCCACAGCACCCCAGGAAAATTGACAGAGAGACGAGGAGGAGTTGAACCCGGTTGAACCAAGGTCAGCTGAGGAGCAGTGACTAGTACTTCACAGAATCACAGAATCAACCAGGTTGGAAGAGACCTCTGGGATCATCGAGTCCAACCATTGTACTTCCAGACCTTGTACCCACAACGATACATCAGGGCACAAAATCCTCTGGAAAGAGCTTTTGGGAATCAGACCACGGTCTGTCCTGCCGTGATCTGCTGCTCTCTGGGACCTCTACCAGCACTGCCACTACTCCACATATCTCACCCTCTGAGAAGATTTTAATTAAAAGGCAGGAACTGATTTGGGTGGGAAAAGCCCGCTTGCCATTTATTCAACAGTTATCTCTCATTTGAGTGGCACTTGTCTTTGGTCTATGTGACCATATCAAAGCCTCATTGTTCCTGAATAGGCTTCAATCTTAAAGGGATACATTTCCAAAGGGGATTTTAGCTACGTGATGGCTGAAATCCAAGAGATGTTGCTTTGAAATTTTACCCAGTTGTATATATACCATGCTGCTCTTGCAAGAATGTGTATATCTCCACACACAGAGCAAATCATCCAAAATAATACAAAATTGCCATAAAAAGTGTTATTCTCATTAAAAAGAAAATCAAGTTTCTCTAGGAAAAAAAATTGGTTAGATGTTTTCTACAGGACTCCTATGAAAAATCCTGCTGAAAAAAATAACGATTTAAAAAATGTGAAATGTTCATTGGTTTAACCTCATAATAACTCGAGGGGAAATCATGAATAGTAGCAATCACATCCAGGTCAAAAAAGAATTGACTTTTACATGGCAACATCTAAGCAGTAAATATGTCTGCAATTAGTACTTTTAGTCAAATACTGCCTAGTGAACCTCATTGTCCCAGAAATCACTAGTAATATAGTAACAAGAAGTTGCTATCCTCTTCCACCTCTCCTGTGCCTATTGACACAGCAAAAATTTCTGTGTTGTGAAAACACTTTTAAATCTTTTAATAGGAACACGGTATCAGAGAGTCTTTAAGTTTGGCAGGGACTGCTGGAGATCACCTAGCCCATTCTCACTGTTCAAAGCAGCGTCAGCTAAAGCAGGTTGCCCAGAACATAGTCCAGCTGAGTTTCGAATATCTGCAAGGATGGAGGCTCCACAACCTCTCTGGGTATCCGGTATTCAACAACTATCTCAGTGAAAAAAAAAATTTTTCTTGTGTTCAAATAGAATTTTTTGTATTTAAACATTTAAAATTGTTTCTTGTGTACATGGTGAGGCATGTGTGGGTTAGTTTTTTTCCTTGGCAGGTGGCTCCTGCATTTGAGTTTGTGTTTGTTGGTGAGAGAGCAGTGAGATATCAACATGGACATCCAATTCCTACCTCATGTATCTCTGTATGAAGGATAAGACTGAGGAAGAAGGGGCTGAACCGAAGCCTGAGGAATTTTATGGAAGTATTTCAAAGGGGTCTGGAGAAAATTCTCAGTCTTTGTTTTCACATGTTTATACTTGGAGACAAGTATATTGCTTACTCTAGGCAATGAAATCTTAATGTTTCATTAGCCATCTGATCAATGCTGTTAATGATACTCATAACCATATCCTATAGAAAGAACTCCACTCGCTCCTTCTTCTTCTTCTTCTTAGTAAAAACACTAGAATAATACAGCTCCTTTTTTTGCCTTGTAAAAGAATAAAAGACTGGACGAGACCTTCTGATTGCAGACATGTTATTAACCCCTTCATAAGCCAATTAATTGTTGCCTCAATATCCCAAAGGATTTTTCCACCATTAATATCAGAGGGAACTTCTTTCTGACTCTAAGTTCTGGGTGGTTATATTGGTGCCACTGCTCTCTCTTGGGTTGTGTTTGCATCCTGTTTCATTTCTGCCCATCAATTATGGCCCCTCTGAGCCTGCAGTCTCTTGAGTTATATAAACCAACCCAGTCCAACTTCTCTGTTGTAGCCACTTAACTCACCAGGGCATGTATTGGCTTTTCTTATTTCCTCACCTCCCTAGTCACAATCCACTGGGTTGCACCGTGCTCCTGACTGAAAGGGAGGTGATAATCTCCTTTTTGGATTTGGAAGAAGAACTTCTATGCCTGAAAGGTGTTTTTTTTTTTTCCAACTTGTGGCAATTAATCTAATAAAAGATATTTCATCATGCCACTCTTAGGCTCATTGTCTAAAATTCCTCCATATCAAATGAGAAGAAGCAATCATACAGGGAGCATAATTCATTCCTACACATTGGAGACGGGAGAGATGAATTCCCCTTCAGGATAATCTCTGTCTCTCTCTTATGATCATAAAAGTAGTGAATGGAGATCTAGTTAATGAATCCTAAAGAAAGATTAATCTCCCTTTTCAGAGGATGTCCAGATGTGGTCAGATGAATGCCTCTCTGAACTCCTCTGCCTAGGTCACCAGTGTCTTACCATGGGAGCTTGCTCATTGGTGTCACATGGAGACCTCTATCTGTAGACACCTTTAATGATATCTGAGGTGCTGTGGGAGATCAAAATGTTCATATGTGGATCATAAACATGGCACTGGACCTGTGGGAGACCAGTACCAATCAGGACTGGAAGCTGAGCCAGAAGGGATACACTTAATTAAGCTTCTACTACATGTATATATGTTAATTCAAATACTGAATCCCACACTTATGGTGCAACATTTTATTTGTTTGTTTTCTTAAAACAAGCCTAAAAAATCCCACTGATTGAAGAAATGTACCATAGTTGGTGCTGCAGGTAATAGGGTGTTGGTTTTAATTAATGGGTATATGCAACGTGTAAAGCAAGAGAGATAGGTCTAGGTGTTCATGTGCATGAGAGTGTCTAATGATTCACTCGCTTCTCTGTATTCTGCTTTTTCTTCAATTAGATATGTTTTGCTCTAGCTCAATCTCTACCTTCAGTGGCACCCATCAGTCCCAATGGGACCTGTCAAATGCCAATATATGAAGCTTGGGCTCAGCTGATTGGCCACTGAGGGAAGTAAAAAAATTTTTATTTTTTGTGAAAAGGTGACTGTTTATTCTCACTATGTTTTTCTTCCCTCTTTTCAATCTGTTTTTATACAGCCGTAAATTGCAGCTCTTACAAACCCAATTATCTGGAAATAGCCCAAGCCTGTTCCAGTCTATTACAATCTACTGGGAGACAAGTGCTGGCAAGTTTCTTCCAGATACATCATCAAATTAATGGCCATCAGAGGCCTCTCTTGAAGCAAAAGGGGAGGGGGTGAATGTTATAGACCCAGACAGGACATAAATAATATAACTATGGCAGAAAACAAACCACCATTTGTTGTTAGTTATCGTCTTTCAGCTTGAAAGGGACAAAAAACAAACAAAATAAATTTGTTATGTACATTGAGGTTGGAGGAGCGTAGGAACCATGCAGCTCTTGAGAACATTCAAGGAAATGGGCTTTTGCCAAGTATACTGCCGCCATAAATCTGTATTTCTGCCTGCTGTTTGCTTATTATATCAGAGGTTTTATTGACAGAGTGGGGAAATTCAGGGAGATGAGCCACAGAAAAATTAAAAAAAAAATAATGAAAGCAACCTTTCTTTCTCTTTCCTTAAAATTTATGAAGGGTGAAGCCATCCCCAAACTGAAAGGGTGGGACTCAACAGGAAGCCAACAGACTCCCATTACCCCACATAAGGTGCCGGGAAAGTTATATCCAGTAACCTTAGGGTAAGGCTTTCCAAAGTGGATGGAGAGTGAAGTACTTCTCATCTAACTTCAGACACCTAGAAGTGAAACATCTTCAATAGGTAGTCCTCAATCACCTCCGGGAGACACTTCATTACTTATGTAATTATCTAAAAAAAACTAGGTTGCTCTTTGGAGGTGCTTGTGTCTCTCTGTTGGCAAAATGGGAGTCTATACTCCTAGTTTAAACTAGGTTCGTAAAAGTTAAGTGATCAAAGTTAGGCAAGGAAAATCTTGTCTTAATTGAGTGATGGTCAACACTTCCTTGGGTGCTTTTGAAAGGTACCTAACAAAAGCAGAGCTGGATTTTGCTCTCCTCAGTCAAATGGTGCATCACCATGTGTGGAGACTCTCACTAATCCAGTGGAATACCTCATGTTGTGAACAGTCCCCTTGAGCCCAGTGAAATTATCACTTTACTGGAGTAAGCTGCCTTCAGACTGAAACACAAGTGTCTACTTACTTGGGGTAAGATAGGTCTGTATCAAAGTTCCTGTATCTACCCCTTGATTTTCCAGAAGTGCAGAGAACTTTATAACTCTGTATTCACTGGGGACAACTGAACAGCAACACATTCAATGTAGCTTTGCTTAACTTCAGTGCCTACAAGTTGGCCACATGTCCATTGCTGTCAGTAGAGATCAAGGGTGAGACACTAGGTGCCGGTAGCTGTCTCAGGTGTCACGAGACCTCTATATTTGGGCAACTGAGCCACAGCCCTAGTCAATAAAGCTAATATATCTCAAGGAGCAATTAATCTCCTTGAGGTCTATACTGCTCAGATGAATCACTTTCCCAACTCCACTGATTGCATTAATGAGGGGTCGATTGAGCCACCCACACACAGATGTTTCATGGGATTTGAGATGTCCTACAGTATCTGAGACGCCCTATGGTATCTGAGACTTGCTCACAGGGCTGACAGATATGACACAGTGCTTGCAAGGCAACTGTACCATTCCAGAGGAGCACCTAAAGGTCCTTTGGGTTTCAACCTTATGAAGGGTTTCAAATGGCATTAGATGCCTGTTTGTGAGCCACTTTTTAGAGGTATAGATCTCCATTAGTTATAACGGGACTGAGACATCTATGTCTTACAAAGAGGAATGCACAGCAGACTGAAGATACCTGTACTGCATGGTAAGATGCAGAAGCCCACCCCATAGGCATCTGATGCCATTTTAGATGCCCTTAGCTCCTCTGGATGTCCTCACGTGTAGATATGACACAGAGTCTACAGAAGATGCACATTGTTTTGCAGCAGGAGACTCTACAGTGACTAAATAACACTAAAAAATTATGATTAGGCAAATGAAATACACCCATAAAGTGTATTCATCTAGAGATGAATAACAGCTTAAGAGTCTAGGCTTTAAGCCAAACCAGCTTCCCTGTGTAATTTAAAGTAACTGTGTTTCAACAACCTGGAAAATTAAGATTCAAATTCTCAAAAAAAAAGAGATTTGGGGAACAGGGAGATGACTGCTGGTTCTTCCAATTTTTGCACAAGGGAAAAAAACCCCATTAAACCAGTGATTTTTCATTTAGTCTTAGGTTAAGGAATAATAAAATAAAGAATTGAAGAGAGATTGGGAAGGGAGCGGTGGAAATATCTCCTCTGTAAAAGCACTGAAGACACAGAAGTTCTGGAGTGGTGCATGGAGAGAGTATTTGCCCAGTTTGTGAGGCCACTACTCAGAAAATCCCATCATATTGATCTTGCCATTTAGCTCTGCTGGGGAAGAGAGGTGTATAATAAATAGAAATCTTGTATCATTTCAGGGCATCTGTGACCTAAAATTCAACCAAATGTGAAGGAAAAACATTGATAAAAATATTTTCTCCACTTTTTGGAAAAATGAAACAGGTTCATTTTAGTTCAGCCCTAAGAATGGAGACAAGGATCTTGTTTTTTCTAAACTACTTTGATGAGGTTTAATGGCCTAATTACAAGGAAACACTCTGAAGCAGAAGGGAGTAAGTGAGGATAGAAGAGAATTCATTTGCTTCAATATTTGTTCAGTCCAAAACAGAGCAATAAAGTTAAGACCTGACCATTGTGCCACCAAACAACACCCTGTGCATTCAGGGCAAAGCTCCACTTACTTTCCTGGCATAATATTTAAATTTTATCCTCATGTAACTGAGACCAGAAATGACTCTGTTTTCTCTCAAAAATCGAGTCTAGAAAAGTCTTGAAAAACTCAGGACTGATTCAAATTAGTTGCAGGTCACAACTGATAAAGAAAAACAAGAAGTGAAGCTCTGGATGAAGAAGGGAGGTACTTAACTAAAAAAACCATATGCAGCACAATATGTTTCTACCAGAGCGTTACACAGGCATCCCCTGTTAGAGACCTGCTGTTTTCTTGCTAAGTAGGGATGACTGGAAGTCCCTATGGAAATACTGATTTAGGGCAATGCCAAGATCTCAAAGAAGAAAACTTTTAAGAGCAGCTAAAATCATGAGTCTGGTCAGATGAAGAAAGAAACACTGAGCAGAGAAGTTGAAGGAATCATCCTGGAGGTGGAAGACGAAACCTGTACAAGTGTTATTCCACCCCAGAGAGTTCTGCACATTTAGCTGCTGATTACAACTATGTGTATCAAGGATCGTGTTTCTTACTACATGCTCGTTAACTTTAGTCACTCCAGTGGAGCACTTCACCTGGGTGGAGTGGTAGGTTATTCAGGATCACGGCTGCTTTGCTTTCCAGATTAATGCAAGGGTGATGTAGCTCACCAATGCACCTGGCTCACTGATGTGTAAAGTGCTTTTGAAATCCCACAGAGCAAAATGAGCCGTGGAAGTGTCAATCATCTTATTGAGCATATAAGCAAGCAGGTACGATGCTGGGAATTTTCAGAAACTCGCTCACAGCTGAAGCCTGATGCCTGCAGCTATTTGGATGGAAAGCGAAACAATTTGTCCTGCTTTTATATAGAAGTAGAAGTGACATTAGCCGTCTTTGGCCAATTCACACTCTCCTTTTTACATGCTTTCCTTGGCCTCTCAAACACAATATTAGCAGTCAGTTTCCCATACTGATTCTTCAAGTCAAGTGGCTAAAAATGATTAGCACCAAATGACTAATGCAAATGTCAGTGAATCAGTAAGTTTCTTATGGCACTAATATACTACAGCACTAATAAACTACGAATGGGAACAGTTTCTTTAAAAATAGTGCAAAATCTCTTCCTCCCCCCTTTTTCTTTTAACAATATGGAGAGTTTCAAGCCTGTGTTCCCAAATCACACCCTGATGAAATGCCAAGGTCTGGTTTCACCGTGCATATGATTCTCATTTAGGAGACACACACTTAGATGTATCAACGTCAAAGGCTCATTTAAACAGAGCAATTCTGCAATGAGCTAATAACTCATGCACAACAAGGTATTTCATTTGCTAGCTCTAAACAAATTATGAATGTTAAATAAACATCTTCTTCTTGCTTAAACTAGTCAAAGGGAGAGGAAACACCCGGCTGCTTTTAATAAAAATGTTGTGTAAAATGAGAGAGTCACAGATGGCAAGGTTTATTTTTTTGTTTTCTAAAGGGCGATTTTAATTTTGATTGAAGCTTGGTAATTTCTTTTCTTATTTGATTTCCCTAAAGCAATGCTCCAGCAAACATATTTTTTCCAGTTTGGATACTTAGGCAGTGCTGAGCTGAAATTCTCATCTGGAAGAGTTTTTCAGTCATTCATATAATATGTGATCCAGTGCCCATCAAAGTCAATCGAATTCTTTCTACCAATTCCAATAGGCTTTGGATGAAGTCTGTGGGGTTTGAGCTAAAGCCCAGTGAAATCACGGAAAGATCCTCTTGACCTTAAGAGAAGGTGGCTGAGATTCTTGCATTCTGCTCCACTTGCAAAGCAGTGCAGACTTTCTGACAGAGGCTTCACCCAAAATAAAGCATTCAACTTAATGAGAAATTGTATTTTAAAATTGTCCGATTTTGAACTATATGAAAAAAATATTGGTTTTGTGTGAATTTGTTGTTTTTTTTGAAATTTATTACCCTTTTTTTACCCTCTGATAACAAAAGAAGGAAGATGTGAAAGAAAACAGTGGGAAAAGTTATGATTTATTTTTTTTTAGTTCATTGTCAAAAAAAAAAAAATCACTGAACCAAAATACTTACTTCCATAGTTCCTTATTTTACTCAAGATTAATTTTCAGCAAGAGAGGAAAATGAAGTATATTAAGGGTATAGAAAGTAAAAGAAAATGATGATTTTTACTTTAGGTCTCAGAGCTCTTTTTCAAATGGTAAACTGAGAGCTAGCAAAGCTCTACTGATGCCTTTTTAAATCTGTCTTGCTTTTCCCAAGTTATCCTCTTTACCTGACCATTCACTTGGATGTAGTTTCATGAAAGATAGTAGAGAAGCACATATCAAGTATTGTAACTGTAATTATTGAAATATTTCAAAATAAAGTTGGAAAACGCTTCTGTAGGAAGATTCTTGGGGCAACACACCAAACTGATTAAATTTTGTTTCTCGGTTTTAAAATGGGGAAAAAAAAAATACCAAAACCAAGTACTTTCACTTTTGGTCAAACAAGTTTTTTATGCTTGATACAGTAAACAATAAAAATGATGATTGACAATGTTTTTCAAGTCCACTGAAATGCTATTTCAAAGCTTTTTCAAATACTGACAGAAACTTTTTTCAACCTCCCAGAACAATTTAAAAAGGAATTTCTAACTTACTGTTAAAGTAAACAAAAATTGATTATGTTACCATAGAATTTAAATTCCAGTTTCTGCTTAATATCTCTAAGGTATAAACAGCACCTGGATATGAAATTTAACCCTGGTCTATAGAAATATATTCAGCTGGTGAAGGGTCTGGAGGGTCTGACCTACGAGGAACGGCTGAGGGAGCTGGGGGTGTTTAGCCTGGAGAAGAGGAGGCTCAGAGGTGACCTTAGTGCAGTCTACAACTACCTGAAGGGAGGTTGTAGTGGAGTGGGAGTCAGCCTCTTCTCCCAGGCAACTAGCGATAGGACAAGAGGACACAGCCTCAAGCTTGGCCAGGGGAGGTTCAGGTTGGACATTAGGAAGCATTTCTTCTCAGCAAGGGTTATTAGACATTGGAAGGGGCTACCCAGGGAGGTGGGGGAGTCACCATCTCTGGAGGTGTTTAAGAAAAGACTGGGCATGGCACTTAGTGCCATGGTCTAGTTGAGATGGTGGTGTCAGGGCAACGGTTGGACTTGATGATCTCAGAGGTCTCTTCCAACCTGATTGATTCTGTGATTCTGTGAAATGAGTTTAAGCCTTACTGTGCTGCAGGATGGATGCACCTGGCTCAGCACAAGTGGGTGCCTTGTCCTTTAGACTGCCAGGTCCTGTGTAGTGAGCCATGTACAAACCAACGGCTCTATTTTGTGATGCCGACTTTAAAATTGATATTCCCCTCCCACCCGCTACTTCCTAGGTGACCATACACATTTTAGCAGACCTTTGATCTCTTTGGCTTCATACAGTTCTAGCTGTGAAGGAGGTTTGAGAGGAGCTGTCTTGAAGATCATTCTGCTGTTGTGATGATTCAGTCCCCAAGACTACTGGAAAGCAGCAGTAGATTGGTAAAAGATACACTGAGATCAGGAGGGAAGATTGCATGAATCTCTTTTCCAGCATGAAGGAATATGTTGGCTCTTTAGCTTTAGCTAAAGGACAAGCAGCTCATAGTTGTGCTGCAAGAAGAATAAATCCACTCCAGTAGATATAAGAAGGTTTCTCAGTTACAATGCAAAGAAATGTGCAAAACAAACTCTAGTCTTCTGAGAGAAATAAAGTTAGATGCTTAAAGAAATAAAACACCATTTTTTCAAAGATTGACCTTTTATTTCACATTTTTTTCAAGTTCTGTTTCAAACTGCCAGCTAGGGACAAGTGGTGTTTAGAAAATACTTACAGTTTCTCTGTGAGAAAAATGCAAGTGAAAAACAAATAAGAATACGAAAAAAGAAGTTATTCAGCTGAAATATAGGAGGATTTTATTTGATCTAAAAAAAAAAATCCCTTCAAGAAAAAAATGTTCCGTTTTTTGCAAGAAGCCTTGTCTTGGGCAGGAGGGGACATGGATAAAAATGAAAAAGAAATAAAATGTTGATGGAAACACATTGAAATAGCTTGAGTAATAAAAACATATGCTTCTATTGGCATATGCAGTATTGTTCTTTTACAGCATATTTAATGGTCCCAAAAGAGATGGGGGAGGCCTTGCTCCACTGGAGTCCAGATCCTTGGTATCAGGCAAAGAAATCCCACCCAGAAGTAGAGCATTAGTAGCTGAGAGATGTCACTGAAAAAGGGGCTCTGCCTAAGGTATTAATAAGCAGAAAGAGTGAGCAATAGGGGACCCAAAGGAGATGCCCACCCAGAAAAACTGTACATCCTAAATTTCATTCCCATGAAGGCTCGTCAAGATAGTCTGGAAGCCGATGTGAACAAAACCGAGGCGCTCGCTCTCTCTTCCTGCTTTAGTAGTTTGTCTGGCCTTTATTTTCTCTTTTGTTATTTGTGGCTTTTGGTAACCTAGGAAGAAGCGAGCACAGGGGTAGGAAGGGCACTTCCCCATCTCTCTGCTTCTGATTGTTCGGAGGTGCCACTCCCATTGGTATTAATAAGTGTAAGACCATCAGAATTTAGCTCTGGCTCCAAGTGAAGCAAGATCCTGCTCTGTTGCCTGGAAAACATCTGCTGGATGGAAAGAAGGAGCAACAAACACAGGAGAGAGGAGGGAGAACTGGAAGATGGAGGATGGGCAATTGGTAAAAAGCTACAGACCTTTCAAAGTCTGATCCAAAGCCCACACTGAGTCAGTGACTATCATGACTGAAGGTCAAAGAGCTTTGGATCAAACTCAAGAAGGCTGTTTTAAGCTTTCTAAAGCTAGAATTTTCAACCTGTGGCTTGCAAACACGTGATGGGTTATGATCTGGAAAAGTCAACTAACAAATTGTAGCAAAAGCCTCAAGAAGAGGCTTAAGTTCATTAAAGGATGGGGGAGGTTAACTCCACATGAAAATCCTGAGGGATCTGTAAAACAGAAGAGGTAGACCACCATCACAGAGCATTTCACTGTGGTTTCCCTGTATCGCTCCTCTACTCCAAAACCCAGAAAAATTGCATCCATCACCTTCCTTTCATCCACTAAGTGGGTGACCTTGTCATAGAAGGATATCAAATTGGTTAAACAGGACTTTCCCTTTGTGAACCCATGTTGACTGTGCCTGATGATTGCATTATTCTTTAAATGCTTTTCAATAGTACCCAGTATAATCTTCTCCATAATTTTTCCAGGAACTGAGGTTAGACTAACAGGTCTGTAGTTTTCTGGGTCTTCCCTCATGCCTGTAAACTGGAACAACATTGGCTAACTTCCAGTCAGCAGGGACCTCCCCAGAGTCCCAAGACCTCTGATAGATGATCAAGAAGGGTCCTGCCATAACACTTGCCAGCTCCTTCAGTACTATGAGATGAATCCCATCAGGCCCCACCGAGTTGTGAACATTCAGCTGATGCAGCTGGTCCCTTACAATTTCAGTGTCCACAAATGGAAAGTCACGTTTTCCACACTCATAGTCCTCCGACGCAGGGGACAGAGCACACCAAGGTCTATCAGTATTATTAAAGACTGAGGCAAAACCTGCATTGAATGCCTCCACTAATACAGTAATCCTGTAGTTGGAACCACATATATCTTTCTTTGTCAGGACTGCATGTTCAGATGTAGCAGCCTTGGAGCCAGTGAGGTTTCTCAGCACCATGACCCAGCCAGACCTGTTAGGGTCTAAGTAGCTGAAGCCACATCAATATTAGCAGTTCTGCCAAGAAAATTTTCACAGCATGGAGGTGCTGTTGTCAGGGAAGTGCCACTATAAAGATCAGCTGTCAATTCCCACACCAAACAAGCTGCATTAGAAACAGGGAATCTGGCTGCAGGAACAGTTCCTATGCTAAAGCCTTGTCCTGGCATAGTTATTCCAGATGAAGATCATCCACCTGCTTCAAAGCTCTTTTACAGAGTCTGTAGCAGAGTTTTGATGATATGTGTCTATCTTTAAAAAAATCTCTAGTGTGTAGCAATGGTTAGTGTGGGAGGTTCAGGTTGGACATCAGGAAGAATTTCTTTACAGAAAGGGTTATTAGACATTGGAATGGGCTGCCCAGGGAGGTGGTGGAGTCACCATCTCTGGAGGGGTTTAAGAAAAGACTGGACATGGCACTTAGTGCCATAGTCTAGTTGACATGGTGGTGTAGGGGCAGCGGTTGGACTCGATGATCCCTGAGGTCTCTTCCAACCTGGTTGATTCTGTGATTCTGTGGTTTATAGTCAGATATGTGTTTACCTAGTGCAAGGAGACCTCTGAAGAAACCCTCATGAGACCTTTGAGCAACGCTACTGTGACCACACCATGCAGTGCAAGGCACATTAGCATTGGATGAACTTTGAGTTGAAGCAATTATACTGATGCCAGTTCTCAGCCTGCATAGTCCTGATGTTGTCTGGTAGAAACATACCTGGATTTATCTGCCAAAAGTCTTTGGAAGGAAACTACTGGGGAAGTTACAAACTGCTCAAATCCCATAGATCTTTGCTCTTTTGACTTTCTTACAGATGTTGCCAGACAGCCAAAAAAATGAGTTTAGGAATCAAAATCCCCTGTACAATTGAGTGCTGGTGGATGGCATAAAATTGCTACTATAGGACTTCAGTATAAGGAACATGTTACTGTATCAGGAGTATCCAGGCACTAATGTTGTTTGTGTCATGTCTATGCAGTCTGCAATGCTTACACACTCTTCTCGCAATACTTTTTGAATCCTTTGATCGACTACTGTCAAGTTTAACACAAGACAGGGAGCTTTAAGCTTCCTACAGCTATGATGAAAAAATATGGTTAGGAAAGGGAAAGAGAATCTATGAGTGCCTTACCAAAATAAACCGTGAACTTGCCCCATATTAGGCACCAAGGGGTCTACAGAGGCAGGAGATAATACAAAAACCCTAATTTCAGGAGATTTCTTTTAATCTGAACTCACACTTTAGTAGATGCAGAAGACTCCAACCATGAAACCTTGTGCTATAGGAAACAAAACATCTGTTTATCACTCAGGACTTAGTAACTCTCTGGCTAAAAATATTAATTCTGCTATTTCCTTTCCTTATTTCTCTTGACAAGTATTGTTTGGCTTTACATGTTTGTGTTTGATTACTCTCGTCTTTCCCATTTCCAGAGTATCTTTGAATACCAGGTCTTTGAACAGCACTTCATGAAGCAATTGCCCATGTACTTTGGATTTCTCTGTTCCAAATGGGTTGGAGTCAGCTTTATTTTAAATCAAGTACCTTTTAGGATTCCTCCCAACTGCTCTATACTTCTGGAAAGCTATTTCTTGTCAGAAGCCCAGGGACTGTGATAACTCTGTGCTTCAAGTTTTATTAAACAGTTTCATGAAGAATCATGATGGCCATGATCCAAAAGAGGTTACTGTGATGATGGACATTTGGTTGAAGCCAATTCACTTAACCCTACTGTCATACTATGCTGAATTCAAGCACAACACTGCCACTGAATCTCACATGACCAGGCCTTCATCAGTCTCTTAACTTGTTTTTATTTCTGTTAAAAATTAAAATCAAATGAATGGCTTTTGAGAAGACACTTTCAGGAAAACATTTCCACTTTTAACTAGAAACAGGTTTTTCTGTTCTTAACGACAGCTTGCTGTCTTCAAAAGCCAAAACTCTTTCAAAATTGAGATTTTTTTTTTTGCCTTTTCCTTTAATAAAATCAAAACAATTCCTAAAAACAGAACCATGCCCAAATGGGACCAGCCCAGAGGTCTAGCTCCATGTTCCATGGCCAACAGTGGATACACATTAAACCATGCAAGTGATGAGGTTTAAGGTACGCTACCTGCTGAGACAAGAATGTCTCACCACTCCAGACCACTGCAAGTGGACTGAAGAGTGTTTTAGAAAATGGTCTGTAAAGAATTGCATGCAGAAGCAGAGAAACCAGATGGGAGGTAGACCCTTTGTCCAGAGTTTCCACATCTAGACCTCTACCTGCTGTAGTTAATCTAAGCTGAACCAATGAGTATCACAGGAGTGAAATACCTTTCCCTCAATCTTCCCATTGGCATTAGCTTTGGAAAAGAGTCAGACCAACACACAGGGAGGTAACATACCAGCAGTCATCCCTTATGATAATAGAAGACTAAGTTTTCTTCAACCACTCCAACCCACCTTCAGTAATACAAGATAAATCTTCTTTCCAGTCCTTCTTGGCTCTTCCCTCTCGAACCACAGTGGCTGGATAGATGGCTGAATGACTTACTCTTTAACCCTGAAAATAAAAAATAAATCTTCTATATGTGTGCCTGCGTGTAATCTTCATTTTATAACCCTGCCTGAAGGCTAGATCTTTCAGGCTTGCAGTGTTTAAGAAAATAATTTCTGGGATTTGAAGCTACCCACTCCTGCTCACTGGGGTGTTGCAGACAGCATCTCTGGTCTCATAGTTTACTTTGACCAGATTACATGCAGTATGAGTTCAATGGGAAGAAGCACACAAGTTCAGCAGGATACTATTTGGTGTGCCTGACATTAGTCTCTGGGTTAATTCATGAGGTAGTCATAGCACAGAGGGGAAACCCTTTCTTTCCCTTCCCAGCAAGAGTCATATGCATTCTGCTTATCCTTTTTTTCTGAAAGACCAAGAAATGAAGTCTACATGGCACACAGCCATGCAATGCACTACTAATGTGGGGTCACCCTTAAGGTCCCATGTTTATGAAGTCCCTGTTGGCCCTGCCCAGTCAAATATATTCCCCCATCATCTTACCACATCTGCAATGATTGCCTGGGCAGCTTCTTTTTCAAGGCACAAAACATACCCTTCTTTGACTTATCTATGTGTGGGCGGTTGTTGGAGCCTGGTACATTATTGCTGGGTGAGGACAACGTTTATGGATCCTTTTCCTGCTCCAAGACATCCTGTGATGGAGCTCAATCTGGGCAGGATCTGCTTCTCCTGATGAGGCTGTGAAGGATGTGGATAAACATGATAGCAGACAAGTCATTACAGGGATGTTTTTAAAGCTATCTGCACAGCATTAAACTCCCAAGCTTGAATGCCAACAATGTGAGGACTTAGCTCTCCTACACATCAGTACAAACAGGCCATGAGGCCTACTGTTTTGTTGGTAGGACCAGGGAAAAGGTTGAAATTAAAAGACCTGTTTTCCCACATGCTGTAGCTCTCTGTGACATGTTGTCCTTCACCCAAAGTGCAGGTGGGGACCTGTGACGTCTGTGTCTCAAAGTGGGGAGCTCTTGTGTCTGCTGAAGGTAAGTCCTTACTATATCTTAGCAACTACTAACACAACCCTACCTGCTTCTCCCAGTAACACACACACAGACATTACCCACAACAGCTCCTTTTGAAGCTCCTAAATTTCCTAACCGTGCCTGGGGTGCGGATTATCACAAAGCTCCCTCTATACCCCATTTTCTTCTGATTCACAGGTGGCAGAAAGCTCTAGATTTCATCTCTTCCCTCTCCCTTGCTCAGCCTTTACAGTAAAAGACGAATATGCAGTCAGGTCAGGAGTGTAGGTGTAAGACAGCAAGAGAGACAAGGAAAACAAAAGTGAAACTGTTTCAACATGCACTTTGCGGGACTGTTGCCCAGGTGCTTTCAATATCCCTTTTCTAGAATCCCTTCAGTATTTTCTAGCTGTAGAAAGAGGACTCCAAAGTGCCACCCCAAATTGCAGATGACTTGTAGCACCACAGAGCTTTCTTTCTGTTTTACCCTACTTCTGTTTCTGTGGAGTTAGGTATGGCACACAGATGAAAATGCCTTGGATGGCTCTAGTTGGAGCCAAGACTGCTGGACACTTAAAAGCAATTTCCTGTCCCTATTTCACACCTAATCAGCCCAGGGGAGTGTGTGAACTATGTAAATGTTGTTGATGGCACTTTGCTTTTCCAGCTGCAAACAGACTGGCTGCTACTGCTTGAGCTAAGAGCAATGTGGTGTGGCTGTTAAGACAGATCCCTTATCCTTGACCTGGTATGGACATCAGAAGGTATCCACACATATTCTTTTCCCCTCACCCTGACGTGCCTTTGGTTGACTCTTCCAGGTCTGTTCCCCTGGTGATATATAGATCTTCAAAGGATAAAAAATTGGCTTTAAAGACACATTATATAAGAGATCAACTTAGTACCTGTCTCATCAAAGAATGGTCTTTTGCCTACTGGTAGATGGGACCTCTGACTTGGGTCCACACAAATTTGTTCTGTAGGATATTATGAATAATTTAAGGAAAAATAAGAGAGGGGCAGAAGATTCAGCTTAGCAAAGGGGTAAGGGGAAGCAGAAAGGAAGAAAGGATTCTAGTTTGGAACGTAGTTCCACCCCTAGCTTACCATTTTTTATTGAGACCAAAGGCAATAGGTTTAGAGGATCAGCTTCTGTGAGTGTTTATCTCCTTCACAAGCTATTGAAGGAGGCTGTTTCTAGCCAACCTAAGTGACTAAGTGAAGATATTTCTGGGTCCTAAACAGCACACACAGTTAGGAACATCTGAACAGTTGCCAAAAAATAGATATGCTGATCGAGAAGATACTTGAACTCCTCAGTGTGGTACTTGTAAAAATAAGGGTCAGTCTGGGTTTGATGATGCTGGATTTCTAAATTTTTGGATTTGCATCAGTGCATTCCCCCACCAAATGCATATAAAGTCAGTCCCGCCAACCAAATGTGGAAAATGTGATGATAAAGAAAAAATAAAACAAATAAACAAACTGAAAAGCACAATGAAGAAAGCAGAGCACCAGATCTGAAGCGTAATGGCTATGGGATGATGTGGGAGTGGAGTGCAAGTTTTCAAGCTATTGATAATGTTGTGAAAGACTGTTTGAATTTTTAAGACAATTTCCTTTAAAAAATATATTCTCCAGCATGTTTCTACTCTCTGCTACTCATTTAATAGCTTGAAATGATATCTGCTGTAGGCTTAATAATAAAAGGAGAGAAATATGACCATTCAGTGGCAGGGGGGTTGGAACTAGATGGTCTTTAAGGTCCCTTCCAACCCAAACCATTCTATGATTCTATGATATTTTAAAAATATTAAGAAGTTTGTTGAAAAAAGTAAGTGGTTAATTTCAACTTGAATACCTTTTTGATAAGTAAAGGTAAGTGAATTCCATCTATATAGTACAGAATTTTGCCTCTAGGCTTGACTTTGACTGCCTGTTCCTATAGGAGGCTTGTTAAATACATCCATAAAGTCAATTTTGTCCCTGACTGCTTGTAGGAATAACCAAAGTGTCAAGGCTGGAGCAGACCACCCAATAGCTTAAATCTTCAACCTTGAGGCATCATTTTCAAACTGTTGGGTCCTAGGACACACTTGGTTTCCCACATATCTTATATCTCAAAGCAGTTAATATCTTTCTGTACCCTTCTTTACATTTATTGTCAGGTTGTGCCAGGCACCATTTTCAAAGCTGTCCTCTGGCTTCTCTATTTGAAAATAAATCACTCTTCTATCATAATTCACAACCCTTCCTTCCTCTGTTGACTAATATTGTTGGGGTTAACTTTTTTTTCAGTGAATAAGCTTAAATAATACCACAGGACCCTCACATTCCATGCAATACCTCACATTCAGAAATTTCACAGTAACTGATGTGCACCTCTGAAAGTCTGAAGAGCCATTTTTTATCTTGACATTGAAACAGACTAAACCAAAAAGGAGAGTTTGTCCAAATATTCATTGTCAAAGAAAGTGTTCTATGTCTATTGCTACTTGCACTGATCTCAGATCTTCCAGTCCCAACAGCATAGCTTCTCCAGTGATGAGTTCACCCCTCTGTCTCTCTAGGTGGCTCTTAGACTGTGGCAAATCAACCATTCCTGTCTGTGTTCCTTCCTCATCTCTTTCTAACTCCCTGTTGAACTCTGAGGGGCAGGAAGCCAACTGGAAGTGTGGGTTCCTTGTAACTATAAACTTCTTGCATGCACTACAGCAGCCCTCAGGCTAGTTTAGTTTGGCAGAAGCAGACTGGCCATACCAAGAGGTAATACCAACTTTAATCTATTTTCACATACAGAATGCTCTGGCTTGTGTACATGATGTTTATCAGCAGACTCTCAAAACATGGCTTGAAGTACTTCTCTACAGCTCTTTAATGACAAAGCAAATGAGGAGGATAGTGCTAGTTCAACACGTTGGCTTTCAACTTTTTCTGAACCGTCATTGCCTTATACGTTTTCATTTTTGGCAGGTGTTCAGGATCTGCACAGTGAATTAAAACATCCTGGCAACAGAAATGGCACAAGATTCCCCACTTCCTCAGAGGAGGCTCCAGGAGCTCTGTAAGTCTGTCATCAAACCTTGTGCCCATCCCCCAAGGACTTTAACAGTCATCAAAAGAAGATGCTGCCTCTTGCAATCACTCTCAGGTCAATTTTCTTATGAGTCCTTCATAGATTTCCAAGACAGCCATTGACTCCCAGGGAACTGTAGGCCAGTGCTTGTTCTGCTCCAAAGGGACACAAAACCAGCAAACAGTGGCAGGAGATATCAAGTCACAGCGAGGACCTTTGAAACATTACAGAAAGCAGACTGATGAAAATGAAAGTGTGTATTCCCAACACACAGTAGTGAACTCCAGCAGAGCTAAGGTTGGAGAATGATCCAAGAATTGATATATGATTTTTAAGGGAGCTTTTACTCCTGTTTATGCAATTAGTTAAAGTGAACTAGTTACCTTTGGGAAAGAGAGTGTACATTTGACTTAGGGTTTCTTTTTATAAATGGAATCTACCCAATTCCTTCACAAAGTTTTGGGTAGTAGGATGGTTATTTGTATGCAACAGTGTATATATTTAAATGTGCATGGCTATGTAATAGATTCACAGATTTCAAGGTCTAGAAGATCCACTGTGACCTACTTTACTGATCTCTAACTTCACACAAGACTTACACATTCTTTATACTGAACAATAGTTATAATTTTGGATTCTGGGGGGTGTTCTAAGATTGCAAGATCTGTTTTCGTTCTAAATTATGATGAGAAGATTAGTTCTTCTTTCTTTAACTAAATGGAAATGCATCTGTCAAAATGTTTTCCTTCAACATTTTTTTACGAAAAATAAGATATTTCAACATTCCTCGAAACTGGAATGTTTCACTTGGATTCACTGATCTGACCGGAAGTATTTTATTTGACATTGGTTCAATGGTAATCCACTTTTATAATTTTATATTGTGGCACATTGCCACTTGGAAGCTCTAGTCCCAAGCCTGCTGGTGTCATTATCACCTTTGATACAGGTTTTATAGCTGGGTTGTCCTTCTTTAGAGTCCTTCCTATAATTCTGTAGAAGCACTGTACAATCTCCATCCTTGGACATTCTCAAAATTGAACAGAGCTTGTTCTAGCTTTACAGTTAGCTTTGAAAAGGAGTTAGCCTTTGAAAAGGCGGTTGGACGAGAGACCGCCAGAGGTCCCTTCCAACATAAACTTTCCCATGATTCTGCAATTAAAAGTCTGTTTAAGAGGTCTGGAGCTGCTCCTTGTACAGATCTGGTAAATCTAGTTTTCAGCCTTCAGTCACACATTTGACCTCTGCTGAGAGCTGTCACGTGTACAGATCCTTCATTTGTTACACTGGTACTTTCTAGTCATACTTGTTCTGTACTTGCACTTGAAGACATCAATCAGGCTTCAGCTATGAATGAGTACTTAAGATATGTTGCTCACAGCTCAGATTAGGTTGACACAAGATGGTTCCTTGTAGCCTTAAAACATATACAGGCTATGCGTGCTAAGAGTGATGGAGCCCTATGCTCTCCCAATTTCGTTTCTGTGCTTCTCTCCCTCTATTTCTTGCTTTTCCCTGGGGCATCTGGATGTTGCAGTAGGGTCTAGGAAAAGAGTAATCCCATAACTTCCCCTAGTGCTGATGCCAAGTTTGCACCAAAGACTCTTGCAAGAATGTAGCTAGAAAATGTTGAGCCAGAGCTTTCTCTCTGGAGAGTTTCCCAAAGTAATTCCATCTAACGGAACAAAAGCTCCAGAAAAGTACTGTGTTTCTCATAAAACAGATGTTTTAATGCCTTGCCAATGCCTAATAAATGGCAATGTATTCACACTGTCAAGGTTGTAAACTTAATAAATTACATTTAATACTGATATAAATACAGAAAACCACATTGAAAATAGACAAGAAAAGTAACCGTGTCTTATATAAGAGCAAAAATGGTGGTATGAGATTTCACCCAGGCACATGTGGGTGTGTATCTGTATATATCTGTATCTACAAGCAAATGTTACCAATTAGCTGAATAGTTCTGGGTTACTCAATCAAGACTCACCTGCAAAAAGAAAAAAAGAAGAAAAAAAAAAGAAAAAAAAGAAAAAAAAGAGGGGGATTTGTAATGTCAGGAGGATTGGGTTATGTTTTGCAAATTGCCATTCAAAAGTCAAAGCTAAAGCCTTAGTACTGACTAATGGTTTCCACAATTCATCTCATTCTTTTCAGCTTCAGTATTCTGACTTGTGTTACAGAAGTAAAATGAGGACTAAAGTTATTTCAGGTAATTCTGACAGCAACAAAAAGACAACACTCACAGCCAGCACTTTGAGGAAGTAAAGACTGAGTGACTGCCTAAACACTTCCACCTCCTGGCTTCAGAGACTGAATTCTGGAGACTGATTCTCCATCATCTTGCAGTGTGTATAAGAAACAGGTAAAAATGACTGATAAAAATAGCTACTGTTCTGCCCAGCTGTTTACTCTCATATTGGACACAATTTCCATGGGCAGGGTCTCATAGTTGAGAAGTCTATTCATGCCTCAGACCTTTCAGATTGGACCAAGTGAAGGGGATGTGTAAGTAATAAGTTTTTTCATGCTGGCACATGGTTGCTCCTGGTTGTACACGTGGGGTGGTGCTATCAACGTATTTATAATTCTACTCTCCGGTGACTCTTGAGGTCATAGTGAAATCTGTCCATTACCTGTTGTAATCGTCACCTCAGAAGCCAGACTGAATCTTTCCAAAGCCCATGAAAGTCTTTTTTGTTGGTTTCAAGAAGGCTTGGATGAGATCTTACACATTTATGAGCATAATTTGATGCTGTCATTGATACCTTGGCAAAGTACGTACCTAGATCTGTCGTTGTGGCGTGGGGGATATTTTATACCTACTTTTCTCTTGTTTAAAACCTCCTAACAGCTGTGAGGCCATAAAAATCAACTTCATCCCAAGTCAAAACTGAAATGCTGAAACTCAGCAACAGCTGTATAAGGGAGTAGAAAATAGATCTTCCCCTTTGTCCTGAGACTTCGTGAGTACCAGTAACTCAGCACTTTCTCTGTCAAGGACTTCCCCCTCCCTCTCGCATTGGAATTTCGTCCTCTTTGGCTTTTGTCCAGGGTTTGTCTTCTTACCTTCAGGGTGAGATATAAGGTGCATTTATTTGCTTTAGCTTTTGACTCCTTTTTTTAATTATTTGTTTTCCTTGCTCTAAGGAATATATGTTCTTCAATTCTGCAAATAAACATGTCCCTGCTGCAAAGAAAGGTGCTGCACTGTGGAGCCTGGTCCATGCAGCATGACGTACAATCTTTCCCTCTATCAGCCAAACAGATAGAACAGGATCCGGCTCTGGGTGAGATCCTTAGTCACTGTCAGTGACCAGCATGTGCAAATTTGCCAAATAGAGACCCTTATATCTTTCCCCTGTTGTTCTGACTCCTTCTCTTGTTTGAACTACATCTTTCACCTGGGCCTGAGGTAGGTTCTGCCATTCTTTTTATGGATCTGGATACATAATGCAGTATTACACAACTGGTGAGGTTGGGAGGGGCCTCTGGAGATCATCTAGTCCAATCCAGATGATGAAGGATGTTGGGAGCTGTGTCCAGTCACGTTTTGAATATCTCTGGGGATGGAGACTCAACAACCTCTCTGGGCAACCTTTTAATGCAGCCCAGGATACGGTTGGCCTTCTGGGCTGCGAGTGCACGTTGCCGGCTCATGTTGAGCTTGTCATCAACCATCACCCCCAAGTCCTTCTCCTTGGGGCAGCTCTCAATCCACTCTCTACCCAGCCTGTATTTGTGCTTGGGATTGCCCCAACCCATGTGCAGGACCTTGCACAAAAGAAGTACAGATATAGGTATCTTTCTGTTCAGCGAACCGCCTGTTTGCCATCTTCACATGAAAGCTGTGTAACCACGTAAACAGAGTTGGGATTTTTTCCTTGATTGCAGCAATATGCCCATTTGTTGTTTTTCCTGTTTTAACCTTCCAGTGATAGAGCAAAGAGATTAGGAAATGAGCTACATGAAAGAATTCTGAATGATATTCCCTATCAGATCTGGCTGTTCCTGAGGTATGTTAGAAATGAGCCTTTCAAATGGGGGGAGGGTTATTCATCAGAGTCCTTTTAAACTTGGAATTCACAGGTCAAAATGAATGTGTGTCTCTCCCTCTTTGTCTTTCAAAAGAGTATCTGAATAAAAGGGGACATGTTGACCTTGGAAATTACCTCCTTCTGTTCCTGAAGGAGATGGGAGGCAGAAGGAAGAGGTTAGAAGTGTGAAGCGCTTTGGGGTTTGGATGTTGAACACTTCAGCCTTGTGTTGCAACACGTTTGCTGAAGAACACAAGTGATGAAAAATAGCATTTTTCTGCTCACAGCCCCTTTTCAGCCTTCACATCTGACAACAGAACGGCAAATCATGACTAGCTATTAACAATTAAACAGGAAAAGGGGTAACCTGATGACCCCCATGGTGCTGGAAGGAACCTTGCAAAACATCTAAGGCTTGGCTTGGTGCTAACCACTGCAGATAACAGCATCTGTACAAAAGGATCGTGTCAAAAATAACCAACATTAAAAAAAAGGCATTAGTTCTGAGCAAACCTAATTAACAGCAGGCTCTGTTTCTCTCATTTCCCAACCAGCCTTATGATAAGCCGTTATTCGAACTCCAGACAAGCCAACAGAAAGTCTTCTAGTAACTGGATACATGGATACTTTGGCATGTCTGGCAAACCAGACAGTGCCTACTGTGGCAAATATTGCCACAAGAAGATCATTGACCAGGCTTTGCAGGTCTGACCCAGGCAAATCTGCCATTGGTTGGGTCAGAGGCAAGGGACCAGCTTTATTTTATTTTATATATTCATAAATATTTCAAGTGTCACTCAACAAGGGCAAGTCTCCTGAATGCTCTCATAGGCTCATGTGGATATCTCAGATACTGTGTATGAAATGACCTGGAACACCCATGTTTAGGGGCCTGAATCACATGGTTTCCAACAACATAGGTGTCTATGTGTGAGCTCTGTGTGCTTGACTGAGTCGTCCACACTTTGGTGGCTAGTGTCATTTGAAATACCCTAAGGCATCAGAAACATCACCATTGGGCTCAATGATAGGACACAGGAGCTGGAGGAGAACTATATATATAGTTCTGGACAGCAATTGAAGGTCATGAGGTATATCCTGGAGATCTCAACTGGAGCTAGACACCTGTGTGTGCAGAACTGGATTGAGCCTAAAGTGTGAGCTCCTTTTACAGTCAAGAAAGAACCTAGTCAACACATAAATTTAGATTTCTTAGTCTGTGAGCTGAATCCCATGTTTTGCTTTAGAATACATAATATAATAGGTATTACTACTTTTAATTTGCATAATAGAGACAGGCAGCTTGCTAATGAAATTGAATTTCCAGGCTCACTAGGTAGTGTACTCCAGGGTTTGGAAAAAGCAGTATTTCCTTTGTGCAAAAGTTTCAGGATAGTGCTGCTGCAGTGCCAAGATGCATAGGTTGATGTAAACGTACACACACTGAGTACACTGCAAAGACAATCTTATATATCATCTTGGCCTCTTCAGACCCAAAGCTAATACTGCCATACTCCCATACAGCAACATACAGTTCTTCTTCCAAACTGATAATAATTTTAACTTGTTTAGAATTTGCCCAACCAGAGCATGACTCAATCTTGCCTGAGTTTAGTTGCCTAAAAGCTGGACATCTATTCTATACGTATCTTCTGAGCTGTCTATAAAGTCAATGGAAAGGGACAGATCTCATCTACAGGAGATGAGTCACCCCACCAATATGTTCTTTCTCGTAATGCCCTTCCCTTGAGCAGAGGGGAAGACTACCAGTTTGGATTTTCTACCTTACTGCAAGTTCATGATTTATTTGCACACCTGTAAGTTTCTAGTGTCATGTGAGCTGCTCAAATGCAACCCAACTAGTGTCTAGCTGCCACTCCAAATGAATTGCGCCTTGTAAAATTTGGAGGTATTTCAAGTTATATGAAGACCATCCATATGACAACCCTCATTGCTGGGTTATGTTGAGATGCAGAAGGTGTTTGCCATGGTGCCAGTTTCACAGGTAAAGTCGTATGAATGACTAAGGCAAACACTGAAATAAGAAATATGAAATCCCATGGAGTCAGGCTGATATATTACAGTCTGACTTCAAAGCACACTATGCACTTAGTAAACCGTGGAACTATCTGGAGGCATTTTATAACACAATCCAGAAAACCAGCTGTGTGGAATTACCTCAGTTGTAAAATTAAATGAAGAGGACAGTTCCCAAAGATTTCTCCCAGGACTGCTGTGAACAGTTTAATTGTCAAAGTGAAGGAATTAAACTAGCCAAAGGATTACTAGCACAGAGGTAGAATAGGTGTCTACAAATATTTGCAGACAAAGGCAAGGAGTGACAGCAAAAATAGTTAAATTCCATAAGGAGCAGGTTAAAAAACTGAGAAGAGAGTGAGCAAAACATCCCAACATTGACATATTTTTATTATGTGTAAACTATCAGCAGACGTTGCCACAGAGGGCATAAAAAATTGGAAGAGCTACTCAATATACTTCCATATACCACTAAAAGTTCAGACATTTTAAAGTAGGTTTCTAGGTTCAAATGGAAATATTAAAATATTTTCATTACATTTTATCAATATTTTAATGGATTTAATTTTCTGTGCTCCTTTAAAAAGATTGGATTTTGAGGTGATGGAGAATGTCAGTCATTGTGGTTATTTCCTCTCTAATATTATGAAGGGAGAATAATAAACAAAAGTCACAAGAGAATAGCAAATAAAGATTTATGAAGAAGGTATTAATTTAGAAATTCTATTTTTATTTAAAACAATCCAGTCTGAAAAAACTTTACCTGCATGTAAAAATGGACTTGAAAGAGCAGCAGGAAACTTAATAGAAAATACACTTTCCCAAAGGAATCTAGATGACCTTTTCCTGTTCTCTTTTGGACTGGGTGTCCAGATACTCTTTTCTCGTTACTTATGGTGATGAAAACTAAAATTACATTTTGATTTTTATAACTCCAAATCCAGAAGACATTACATAATCCATGAATTTAAAAGTGCTTCTGAACTATGCAAATGGCAGAAATTTAAATAAACATTTGGAACTTTGAAGATTGTTGTGCTTTTTCTATCCCTCCAATTCTCTTGTGTTAAAAAAATATATATAAAAAGAACTAAATTTAAATGCAGAGCAAAAGTTCTTTAACGTACAAAGGAAAAGGAGAACAAAATGAGAGAAAAGATTTTGTGTCATCAGCGAACTTGGATAGTAGAGAATAGCAAGAGACATTTGGATCAAAACTAGATATTGAATTAGTATTTTTAATAAAATATGTTTTTATTTTACCTATTAAAAAACAAACAAACTCAAACCCTTTCCCTCTTGATAAAACAGACAGATAAAGAAAGAAATATAGTATTCTTAAAATGAGCTTGAAAAAAAATAAACAGCTGAAGTTTTAATCATAATGGAAAATGAATAAGAATGGGATAAAATCTAAACATTTTTAGTGCTCTGTTGTACTGATAATTAATGAGAAAATTCTCAAAGCTTCAAACCATAGTTACTGGTGGAATTCCCCTGATTATTTGTAGACAGCTACATCCAAGCTAATCAACTAGGTTAATAATCATTTGCAGTTGAAGAGACATTTAATGGATTTAATGTACGATTTGTCCAAAGCAGAGTGATCTAGTGATCCAATAACATTTATCTGAAATTTGTATAAATTTTGATGCATTCTGTAAGTTTTGTTACTTTAACATTGATTTGTTGCAATTGAAAAATAGAGAAGTAAAAAATAAACTTAATGGTTGCAAATTGCCCCTCTTTTTTTTCCAGTTATCTGTAAGAACCAGGAAATCTGTCTGAAAAGAGAGACTGAGTTACGTAGTCCAAGGCAACTTGTACAACTCATTCCACATCTCTAACGAAAAGGATCCTTTCCAGACAGTTGAAAGTGGGCAGATTCATCAAGCTCCTGTTCCTCATGCCTTTTCTTACAAACAAATCCATCTCCAGGAACCCAGGGAGCTGACGAACTTATGTAAAGAAAATGACTTAGAGAATTAACCCATGCTTCCTAGGCCTTCGTTACTGGCAGGAGAAGTGGAATCTTTTGATTGCACCACTATTAATCAATTTAACGGCAATACAGTCAAGCACTTGGTTATGAGGTCACCTTGGGTTACTAGCTGAAGCATGGAATGACCTCAGACCTTACTAAACCGCTAAGGGGATTTTGGATAACATACTTACATGTTTTCATTACATTTTGGAGAAGCCCAAGGAGAGGCAGGTGGGGGGACAGATTTGCTGAGTGCTTTGTCTATTGGTTTCGCTCTTATTCTAATTCGGGAAACACTTGTCGTGCAATTGAAAAGTTTTCCCATAACTAAAAGAAATGCGACAATTATTTTTTTCTGTAAAACAGGGAAGGAATGGCTTGGAAAACAGAAAGCCAGCAGCATAAATCTTATCCCTTCCAATATCTCAGTGGGTGTAATGCTTGTTGCAAATCGTATGAACTCAGAATTTTGAGTTTAATTTTAGATGTTCATTTGTATTGGGTCAGTTCATACATAAATGCTGTGACAGAGTCCTGGCAAATTAGCTGATCTCCTGGATGTTCTGTTGGATTAATTATAGTCGAAGATTTTTTACTGGTTATAAATGCAATTTGGATTTCAATGCCCTCATTTTGTGGATGTTAGCTTTCTTAGCTCATTTGAAGAAATGCTTTAAAATAGTTATATGGGTCTTTGTTTTATTTCACAAACGTGCTAATAGCATTCATAATGGTATCTATTATTCTTTTAACCATATTAAGATCTAACCTTACAGGTTTGTTCAGTTTGTTTTTAAAAGAAATAAAAGAATCTCACGGAAATCATTGTGAGGGTTTTTTTGATAAATATTTTGGGGTACAGTCTTTTATTAGAATCATAGAATCATAGAATAGTTTTGGTTGGAAGGGACCTTAAAGATCATCTAGTTCCAACTCCCCTGACACAGGCAGGGACACCTTCCACCAGACCAGGTTGCTCCAAGCCCCATCCAACCTGGCCTTGAACACTGCCAGGAAGGGGGCAGCCACAGCTTCTCTGGGCAACTTGTGCCAGTGTCTCACCACCCTCACAGCAAAGAATTTCTTCCTAATAGAAAATGTTTTCTAATCCTCTACCACTTCCATAAAATGAAATTTCCCTAGAGGAAGCTAGCAGGAAAGAAACATTAAAGACTCTCTTTCCAGACTTCAAATAAATTGGGAAAGATCCTTACCTGAAATATATAAGCATAGAATTTATTTATACTGTTGGAAGAAAGTTGACATTGTAGTCCATTTTGACTTTTCCCATTAGTTTTCTCTGTATGATACACAGAGAGCCTAGAGAAAGATTTCTCAATCTGCTTCAACTCAAGACAGATGAATTCAGGGGAAAAAAAAGAAAAAAAACAAAAAGAAAAAAACATAAACTAATTTCTGCGATACTGACATAACGTTTTCCATTTGCAACTAAATAAAACTTAGAGTAAGCTTTAACACTTTCTGTATCATTTTATATTCCATCTTTTTTTTTTTATTTTCTCTGTTGTGAGCACATAAAGTATGCTTGTGGTTTTCAAAGCAAAGAAAGAAAGTAAATACTGTGCTTTCATATAGATAGGTCCTAGAATTCAGATCTTAATGTCAGCATTTCTACTAATTTTGTTTGCATCTTCTGTGGGCTCCTATAAGCCATATCAGATTGCTTTGAGAACTACACATGTTTTTAAGATAGTGCCTTCCCCTGACATAGCAGTGGAGTGGAAGCATACAAAAACTGGCTGTATCTGTTAGAGCAACCTGGACCAGGATCCTCTCTCCAACACAGAATGCTATAGTGAGTACAAAAGGAAAATATAGAACAAACTCAGACAGTATAGAATTACTTTTCCCTACCACACCCTCCCAACTTTCAGCAATCAACTTCATAGACTTCTTCAGAAAATCATGTTTAAGTCTCTGCTGGATTTCTCCTCTGTGATGTGGCCTAACCCTGTTTCAGTGCATTTATGTTTTTCCTTTTAGAACATCTGGAAGCAACAATTTGCTTATTTTTTTCAGTGTGAAAAAGAGCTGCCTTTTGCCTCCTTATCACACTGGCCACCACTAACCTGCTAGTGCTGATGTGCCAAAAAGGATTTCAGAATCCACTTGCTTTATACCCTTGTTTGTAATCCTGATCCACCTCTATTTTCTTGGCCTTGAATCAAAGTGTATTTCATTGGCATTTACACTGGGATTTTCGAGTGAGTTGAAAACTATGAACTAGATATCTCTGATTTTAATAGATGTTTTTATATTAAAAAAAAAAGACAAAGGAAATTAAGAGGTATTAGTTTTACAAGGTAAGGCTTGGATTTGACCGTAGAGTGCACTTTGTTTCCTGGGCTCCCTTCCACATGAACTCACAGGGATGCTTAACCAATATGTCATTTCACACTAAATATCACCTGAAACTTTGCTTATGTCTCACATTGAGCACAATGCTTTGCTGGAGCTACCACCTTCTTAGAAAGGATGTCCCTGGGGAAACACCCATCCTCCTCTCAAACAGGCACTTTCTCCCCGAAGAATCACATGGGATTCATCTGATGAAACAGGAGCTTCTACAAACGAAGTAGTTATACCTGAACCTCTGCTTTATCTTTATATTTGGAGAACACTGAAGGAATCTAGTCCAGGCAATCTCAGTGTAATTCATCTCTTTACAGAATTTGTATTTTAAGTTTTTTCAGAAGTGCTCAGTAAGAGGGATTATTTTCATCCAGTACCTATAAGGAATCTCAGGTGTCCCAGCCCTGCTGTAAGTACTCACTCTGCAGACAAGAAAAGCAAGATTTTTGCCTGGATTACCACCCCAGTTGACTATTCTGGATCTAGTAATTCCTTTCTTCCTCTGTCCCTGTCCTTTAATCCATCTGTTAGCACCAGCATTTTCACAGAGTAATTCTGGATGGTTTGTGCATGGATCTCCAGAAAAAAAAAAAGTGATCCCTCATCCATCCCTTTTTCCAGACTCTTTCCAGCAGAAAGATGATAGGGGTATGGAAGAACCCAAAGCCACACACCAGGAGTCATATGATTACTGCTCTGTCACAAAAACTGGACAATTAATTCAATTCCCTCTTTATAGTCCTCTTCCATGCTTGCTCCTCTATGAAGCTCCTCATGAGGCCCTTCTCCAGAAGACTTGTTCAGAGATCTTCCCTTATTCCTTGACTCTATTTTCCAATGGGAAAAAGAGTAATATTTTTCCCAGCAAGTTTTCTGGTATGTGGCTTTTATCTCTCAGGTGATGACCCCCAAAAAGCTCTGATGCAAACAGCAGCGGGGTCATGCCAACTACTTGCCATGTAGTTAGCACAGCTCAGTACTGTGACCTGGGATTTAAAGAGTCAGCTTCCTAGTGCCTATTGCTTTATCAGTTTTTCAAAGAGCCATACAGCTGCTTCAGTATGCAAAAATGGAAGCCTGGCATTTGTCTAACTGCAAGCTTCAGGGAAAAAACAATCTGATTCAAATCATCCTGGAGAAATGCACTGTAACATCATACGGTAATATTTTATGTAGTAAAACTACTGTAACTAGAGACTGAATTTGTTATCATTTAGTGGCGTCTTACCAATTTTTTTTCCACATTTTTAATCAAAAGGTCTAGATACACTACTCCATATTACAGTCTAGTCCCTGTGGATATTTTCTTGATTAAGCAAAGACATTTTTAGCTCACCACTTGGCAAAAGAAAAATCGTCTGAAACTATCGATCACAGAAAGCTTAACAGGTTAGAAAAATGTTTGGACAAAAGGAGAAGGCAATAAAAATAAATTGCATCTGGGTTGATAACCTCCTTGCCAACATCTTCAGCCAGCTGGAATCAGAAATGGCAATGATATGAAGCACTGTATACACAGCAGTTACCAAAACTTAAGGCAAAAATAACGTACAGTAAATACTGAATATATGACTTCGGGATCAGAGTACTTTTTTTTTAGAAATCAGAGTCTAAGGGAGTGCCTGTAAAATACATATTTGCAATTTTTTTCTGTAGGAAAAGCTAATGCTGTTGCCCATGATGTGTGAAAAAGTGCCACAGCAGGCCATGGATAAGGGGTCACGGTGGAGATGGCAGGTCATACAATGGAAACATTCATGGTGGCAGGTTGCAGCTGTCAAACATCTCCTAGCAGGGCTTCTTCTTCTGGGTAAAGCTCCTTTAGCAGGGCCCAGCGGTGCTGCACAGAGCTGGGATCCCCCTGCTCATCTTTCAAGAACAGAGGAAGGTAAGTCAGACATAAATTTTGTGAGTCTCATACTCAGTGTAAGAGACTTGGCAGCTCCAAGCTACTCAAACAAAGTACATTGCTCTGGTATCATTGATGCCCCAGGTGAGTGACACTCTGCAGTACAAACCAATGGCACCCTGATGTCAGTGGGATTTTAACATGTTATTAACTGCTGTGTGGTTTCATACAGGCTCTAAGCCTAAAGCCTTGTAAAGCCCTTTCATCGGGGCATGTTTATTATCTGCCAAAAACTCAAAAAAAAGAAAAAAAAAAAAGGATGGCGGGGGGAAACTAGTTAATAACATCACGGAATAACTTCCTAGAGGATATCTCCCTTTCCACTCACTAGCCATGGGAGAAACACCTTATCCTCTCCCACCTACTCACCCATTTGTTGATCCATCTTCCTGTGCCTGTCATCCACCAGTCTGAGCAAAGCTGGGACCAGCTGGGATCTGTTAACCACTCTGTGCCGCTGCAGTTTCACACACGTGGTTCAAGTCAAGCACACGCTTAAGTGTGCTGAACAGTGGCTGTGACCTCTAACACTTGATCTTACATGCTGGACAATCGGAGCTGCCATTCACCTCGGAAACAGCAGCAGTTTTGTAATAACTGTTAGGAAGATGTTTTTTCATGCTGGAAAGCAGACCCCAGCTAGTTCAGACTCCTGGAAGGTGGTATAGCCCACTGCTTAGGGAACCTGACCACAGGCAAAGAAAAATAAGTCCAGAATGGGCTGAATTTTAAGTCCATATTTTAACTGGTTAATTAATTTAATGGTTTAATTTAAAAAGTTTAATTCAAAAAGGAAATAGCTCTGGTAATACACTGCACAGGTTATGGCTCTGCATATATATACCCGAGCTAACAGAAACTGCTTCTTAAATCCAAGTGTTCGGTGAGTTTGAGCATGAACTACTGCACGCGCTCAAATGCTTTATTTTTCTTCCTTCAATATAAAGCTACTTATCTCCAGATGTGGAAAACCATTACTGCTATATGTAAAAGCAAGTGCACTGCAGTTTCAATAGGCAAATATAAGTCTGCAGAAATATGCTTGGCATGGCTGTTCTTAATGCTTTAAATTTTAAAACCAACTTGCTCATGATACATTGCCACTGCTGCCAGGAACAACTGACCTCTGAGATGAAAGCTCCAGGTCTAATTTTAAGGTCAATGCCTTTTCATTTTAAATCCCATTTTGTTTAATTGAAACCACGTCCCATTTCAGCTAAATCAACTCTCCAAAGTGGGCAAACATACAAAGAGAAATAATAATAAATTATTATCATCACTATTCTTATTTTGATTTTGTGGGGGTAATTACGTCATGCCTGTTCTCATCACGATATCTGATCAAAAATGGCCTTGAGGTGACCAAGAATAATGTGGACTGTTTCTCTAACACTGATTAGGAAGCCTGGAATAGGGTGTGGGTAAGGATTGCCTAAGCAGGAGGTATACGCTGCAAGAGAAACAGAGATCGTGTTCGTGTGGGCATTGTGTCCTGTGGCCTGAATTTGGCCTGCTAGAACAATTCCTGCAGCTCTGACTGGATCTCTGGCACTTCTCCATGTGTCTTCTTCAGCACATACCCACAAATGCATCTACCACAGGACCTGCAGTTTCACACTCCCACCTCCATGACAAAGTGGAGGCTGGTCCTATGCTAGGAGCGCACACGCTTATCCATGTATGTGATGGACATGGCACAAATGTCTTGAGATATCACCAAAATCACACTTTTTATACCACTGGCAATACTTGCACCTGAAGGGACATCCTTCCAGCCACATGGAGGGACAAGGATGCATGTCCCTCTTCACAGGACAAGAGGACATAGCCTGAAGCTTCGCCAGGGGAGGTTCAGGTTGGACATTAGGAAGCATTTCTTCTCAGCAAGGGTCATTAGCCATTGGAAGGGGCTGCCCAGGGAGGTGGTGGAGTCACCATCTCTGGAGGGGTTTAAGAAAAGCCTGGACATGGCACTTAGTGCCATGGTCTAGTTGACATGGTGGTGTCAGGGCAATGGTTGGACTTGATGATCCCAGAGGGCTCTTCCAACTTGATTGATTCTGTGATTCTGTCTCTGTAAAAAGCTAGGACAGACCACAGTTGGGATTCATCTTCCCCAGCAAACACATCCATCTGATCTGGTCACCCTTGGCTCCCTTTATACTTCATGGAGACATAATTAACACTGTGAAAGGAGCTTAAGTTGCAGAACATCTCATCTTAAAGACGATGTTCAAAAGAGATCAGCTGAATCACACCCAAAAGTGCACATTTCTCTCCTTCAGCTAGAGAGGCTGGGAAGATGGTTTTAGATGTAGATATATTCAATACAGACATATGTCTGTCTTTGATCAGCTAATCCCACTGTATTGAGTAGCACAATAGCTATTACTCACATCAGAAAACTAAATGTCATCAAGTTGTTTGTATAACTTCAAGACCAGGAATGCTGTAAGGGAGGCTTTGAAAGATCAATACAGCACTTTTAAAGATGTTTGCTGGCAGCTTCTCCTGTACTAAGGACAGCACGGCAGAAATTGCATGTTCATTCTCTAAAAATACAGAAAGCAGTAAATGGGAATGGATACAGAAAGCAAGAAGCAGCTTCATCATACTTAATTAAACATTATACCAACACCATGTAAACATGGATATAAAAACTGAATTCTCAGCTTCTTTCCTGATTGTATATGACATTGATCATAACTGAACACCTTTGAAAAATTAGATCCATTTGTCCTGTGCTAACTTTAAAAGAGTGAAACAACTGGATATTTAAAAAGACTCTTTTAAGAAGAACAGTGTATTCGTCCACATTTTCTGCCTGAGCCAGGGTTTAAAGAGAATATATGTATTACTTTTTGTCTGGAGAACACATAGTACTTTACAAAACTTTGGCTTAATCTTTAGCTCCTCTAAGTCAGCATTGCTCCCCTCGTAACAAGTGCTCATAATGTTAATTGACACCAGCTGAAAATCCAGTCCTTTGGGTATAGCTCCTCTGAGATTCATTCTGTCTTTGTAGTTCAAAACCAAGCAGGTTAGAATGTGATGTTGATTTTTCCACAGAAAACAATTTTTTTTTTTTTTTTTAAAACCCATTCAGCTGAAAAATGAAAGCTTTTGGCTAAAGCTTGAAAATACACGTTTGGAAAATGTCTAGCAGTTTCTCATTGGACTGAATACCAATATTTTCTGTACCCACTCACTTCCCTGCACAACAATACCTCATACTTTGACCTCCCTGAGAACATCATGAGACCACTTGGCACTGCAGCATCATGGGAGATGTAGTCTAACTGAAAGATTTGGCCCAGACCAGGGAAGGGCGATTTGAGGCACCAAAACTACAATTCCCACAAGGTCCTACAGTGCTTTGTCCTTGGGGACATTTGTGGTCTTCAGGTATTTCCTCTTACTGCACATATTGAAATACGCCATGGAAAGCAAACACTGTTTGGAAGGATGAAAAAGTTCTTTTGCCAAGAATCTGAGCATTCTATCAGAGAGCAATTTGATTGGAAACATCAATTTCGGTTGGCAGCAGCGGCGGCAGCAGCGACAGCGACAGCGACTGAGGTGAGGGCGTGCGAGGGTGAGATCGGGCCGTACCGGGGGGTTCCAGCGGCCCCGAGCCCCGTCCGGACCCGGAAGTTCCCGTCTGACCCAGAAGTTCCCGGCAGCGAATCAGGCGAGGAGGGGGCGGGGCCAGAGGCACCGCGGGAGAGTTGAAGGGCCCCCGGGGAGCGCGAGTAGTTTGCGCAGTTTGCGCAGTTTGCGCAGGCGGGGCGGTCAGGGCAGGCGGGCAGGGAGGGGCGGTCTCCCTCCCATCGGGACAAGAGCACAGTCCAGGAATGGTTTCTCCTCGGCGGGGCCCTCAGTCCTCTGCGGGTGCCAGAAAGGACACGGCAACCCAAACAGAGCTGCCGCGGAAGCCTGCGGAGGTGCAGGCGGCAGCTGCAGGGAGTGCCCGAGCCTGGCCCTGGCACTCGAGGGGAACGCAGACCTCGCCTGTGTGAGGAGTGAGCAGGTCAACGACCCGATCTCCTTGGTGGCACGGCTCAAGGAGGAGGTGGAAAGGTTAAGGAGCACAAGAGCATCCCAGGAAGGGGCTGGCGGGCAGTGCTGTTCCCTGCCTGCCCTGGGGAAATGGACAGGCCTAATGCTCCCCGGGTAGTGGAGGATCCTCTTCCTCCTCCACAAGGAGCAGGAGGAGACCGAGGGGGTGGGGGGGAATGGAGGCAGGTCCCTGCAAGGATCAGGACCAGGGTTTTCAGCCTCACCCAGAAAATGGTGTTTCCATCCTAATGGTACCCTCTGGGACTTCTGTTACATGGTTCAGGTGAATAGAGGCCTAGCTGGGACATAGATCCTCTCACTGCTTGGGCTTTCCATGCCCTCCAGGTGTTTACCAGCCAAAATGAGATTACAATGTCACGGCAGGACATGATGTTTTGGCCGTTAAGTGATCAAGAAGTCTCTCTCCTTAGAAACTGGTGCACTAAGACTCACACGAATGCTGCACAGGGCAATGAAATCACTCTATGTTCAGAGGAGACTTCTGTAAGCCGGGTTCAAGTATGCCTATATTAATATTGACAGATGTTTATCTCACTTTCTCATAAAGACATCCGCTGATGGAAACCCCACATCCTTTCCAGGAACACTCATTATGTTTCTCGCTCTTCAGCAGCAGAAAGATCCCCTTGGTATCTCATGAAAGCATGCTATTCTCAAAGGGTCTGTGTCTGGAAGAGCTCTGTGAAGGAGGGTGTGTTTCTTGGATGCTTTCTCTGTCTAGGAGGTAGAGAGAGGAGTATTTTTATTACAGCTTTTAAGTATTCCCTTGTTTCCAGTCCATATAAGATTCCTGGATATGCAACCTATCTTCCGCTTATCTGAAAAACCACCCGCAAAATCAAAAAGCACTAATTAATTTCCACTTCTCATAACAGTCAATTAACTTGATTAAGGGTCACCACACTTTAACCAGACCTTCTCTCATTGCTCTTTAGTCTGGCAGTGATATGATTCCTGGTGAATCACAGCACAGAAAGCAGGTGATGTGGATGGGCTGTATCATTCCAGAACTACTCGAAAGCTTGCTGAATAGAGATGGACTGCAGCCATGAAGTTATGAAACATGATTACTGCTTCCAGGAAATATCCCAAGACAGAACAAACTGATCAGTCAGCACTTTCACTATGATCTGAGAAGAACAATTTGGTCTTTCCCGGTTTCCCTTCCACATTCACAGACATTATAAGGAGCCAACAAGCTTCAGGATAAGGGATGAGGTCATGAACGTCCTGTAAAGCCCTCTCTTGCAGTTGTATTAAAACCACTGCCAAGTAAGTTGACTTCTTGGAGATGCCCAGCACCTACCTCCTGTAGGTTTCAAAAGAAGTCATACGATCTCTGAGTGTTGGGGTTCTGACAGCAGCATCCCACTAGTGTCCCTGGTTGTCAGGATATGGCTCCTTCTCCCATTCCCCACTGGAGTATTGTCCATGACCTCTCATTTCCTAGATCGGAGGAGAAGATGACAGATTTTTGGGTGGGGAAGAGAGTTAATGTTAAGCAAACTTAATCTACAGTATAAACCTTGCTCTGTGGGTTCAAAGAGCATGTCAAGGTGCAAGCTGGAACACAGGAGGTTCCATATAAATATGAGGAAAAAACTTCTTTACAGTGAGGGTAACTGAACACTGGAACAGGCTGCCCAGAGAGGGTGTGGAGTCTCCTTCTCTGGAGACATTCAAAACCCACCTGGATGCGTTCCTGTGTGACATGATCTAGGTAATCCTGCTCTGGCAGGGGGATTGGACTAGATGATCTTTCGAGGTCCCTTCCAATCCCTGTGATTCTGTGAAGGTGTGTTTGTGACACAGTGATAGCTCCAGGACAGACCCAGATGGGACTGGTGTACTGCTTACAAAGGTAAAACACATCCTGGCCTCGGCAGTGCCTGCCACCATCACATGATAGGAAACGGATTTTCTGCTGGTGCTTGTAACCCAGGCCTTTTCCACTTTCAATCCCTTGATGACAAATATATTTCTAGACTTCCAAATTGTGCCTGTCAGCTCTATGCATTATATTTCTAAGGTGTGTCTGAAGAGTGGGATCGTTATTCCACTTTTACTTATTGCTGGGAAACTTTCTCTGTGGGACAAAGCAACTTTTGGTTCTCTCTTTCCATATAGGTATGATACACATTCTGGCTACATTTAGAAGAAATTGGACATCCAGCACATGAGTTCCAAATTCAAGACCAGAAATGCAAGCCCTCAATATCTTGCACATTAAGTATGGGAAAAACCTTCTCGCTGGGATCTGTTGTGAACCTAAGGGCTTTCTGCAAGGAAAGGTGAATTCATCCTAGCAATGGAGTACAGAAAGGACTACTAGGACTCACTGGAAATGGAAAGGTGAGTGTCTGGAATGATACAGGAATTTTTGTCTTCTGTAATCTACCAGTGCTGCTGAGAGGCAGTCTGGGGTTTGTTCATGAGTAAATTAGAGCATTGAAGAGGAAAGCCTAATAATAAATTGATCTAAACTGGTCATAAGTTAATGTAGGCTGTAAGTTAAGAAAAGCTTCCTAATAACAGGAGTGAGTTTCTGGAAGAACTTCCTCTTATAGTAATGAGGGAAAAACAAGTTGAATGGGGAAAAGGTGGATGATATTGTGTTACATTAACAGAGGTCCAAGGATTTCCATTTTAATTCTGTGGTCCTATCAGGAGAACCTTCAGCTCACCTTCATATGACCACTTTAGGGTGCAAGATAAGTCATTATTAGATACAACTGATGAAATATAACAGCAAACAAAAGATAGCACATTAATAAAGAAGAAGGATTCCACTAGCTCTGACCATGGGCCTGGCTTGTCATATGGACTTGCCTGGAGATTCCTGCTGGTGAGGCCACTGCCTTTGCTGCCTCTACTATTGTGCTTGGTTTCCCCTTCCCGTAGGGAGCAGCTGGCACTCGTTGCACCCTGACCACAGGATATCTGAGTTTGTTGGAGTTGTCTTGTTCTGCTAACAAAAGGCTATCTGGAAAACCTAGCATGCATTAGCAGGACAGAGTTAAAGCAGAATATTATCAATTTATTCCACCTGGAGTTCCCCCTAACACCAGGAAAACTTCAGCCCAGAAGCCGACTCCTGAAATCCTTACTCAGATTTACAAATCACTCCAGACCAAGAATCTCTGACTAACTCTTTGGGAAACTTCTCTTTCTCCATGCTGGAGTTTGATTTGGACATTGGTCTCTGTTCCACGTTAATCTGGCAGTATGATATCAAAAACTGCCTTAATTAGGCAAGTGGACATCTACATGTCATCAAGAAACTCAGTGAATTTTGTGACTATAATATTTATATATTTCTGTCAGTGACACAAATGAAATACGAACAAAAAAAAATAATAATTCAACATCTTGTCAAAAACAAAATCTGTTATACCTGGAGTGGTTTAATAGATATCTGAAGTTAGAGCTTACAGACTTTCTAAACCAAACTGGGTTTGGTTATTTTCTTTTGGGAATAACGTAGGTAGAGTCAATCTGCTGGATAACATAACTCAACCATCCATCTGGCAGTAATAGCTCCCTGCAGGGGAAATTGAGTGTAGCAAAGGCAAAGCAGCACTTTGCCTTTCTGTCCTTTCCTTTGTGGACATGTTCGGTTGTACCGTCAGTGAGCAGCATGCTCTGTACGAGCAGGGCATATGACCTACAAGGAACGGCTGGGAGGTGGTGGAGTCACCATCTCTGGAGGTGTTTAAGAAAAGACTGGACATGGCACTTAGTGCCATGGTCTAGTTGACATGGTGGTGTCAGGGCAACGGTTGGACTCGATGATCCCAGAGGTCTCTTCCAACCTGGTTGATTCTGTGATTCTGTGTTAGGTTTACGGTTGGACTCGATGATCTTAAGGGTTTTTTCCAACCTAACTGATTCTATGATTCTAAGTTTGTGTAAATATCTTTACAGCCATTAATGTCCCATTTGCTGCCTAGTTCTATTTTCTGGTTTCCTGGTATTTTTAATGCTAAATGCAAAGGAACAGAAGACACAAGGATCAGTGAGAGGGAGCCCTTGTGATGGACTCTTCAACATCTGAGTAGTCTTTTCTGGGTTGGATTCACTTACCTTAATTTCAGACCTCTGACAGTTAGGTGTCTAAACCACAGCCAGTCATCCTCGGCTCCTAGTTGAAATTATTGGAGAGAAAAAGGCACTTCCAGCGAGCAACTTGTTGAATTTATGGTGGAATTGCCATAATTTTTTTCCCTTCATTAACTTTAAAGGAGGTTTGGAGTAGATGGTTGAAACTCATATATCTCACTTTAAAACTCCTAAACTAGATCAGATTAACCCCTATCAGGAAGTGTATGCCCTGAATTGCAGGTTCTCTCCCCCTTTATGGTAGCAACCACAAAGCCCCCTGATTGCACCAGCCACATGGTCTCATGGAGGGGAAAAGTGCTGTGTCACTGGTTTCACTGTGAGAAGGTGCGAGGTGGGAATCCCTCACGTGAGCCTCCTGCTGAGTGGGTTCACCTCTCAAAAGCACAGCATTTTTCCTCCCAGAAGGCATAGTTAAATAAAACTAACAGATTAAAACCCCCTGTATTTGGCCACTGTGATTTCTCTGACTACAACGGAATTTTAGAAAGCAGGAGGAAAAAAAAAAAGAATGAGAGAGGGATTTGAGGAGGGATTTGAGAAGAGTGGCTGCTTGTTTTCACTTCTCCTGAATTATGGCTCATTTCCTTTGAAGTTCTGCTGACTTCGTACTGCAGTTTGTTACAGTGAATTAATCCGTCTTCCCCTTGCGTGCTGTTGAGGTGCACTTCACTCTTCCTTTCTTTCTTCACAACCCCACCCCAAAGTCACTCACCACCTCCTCTCTGACTTGCCCTGCTTCATGTGAAAGTAGAAAGCAGTTTCAGCCTTTAGCCAAGAAGTGACTGGACTTCGCAGGATGGATGGACTGGTTTACAAAAAAAAAAGAAGACAGCGGGGAGAAGAAGGTGCTATTTTCTTTATGGGAAGCAGACCTTTGCACAGCTTTTCAGGGAAGATAGTCAGGGGACGCTTTGCCATTTAAACTGACAGCTCTATAGCAAAGACCCAGGGAAAAAATACAGTGATAAACTGCTCAAGATTTTATAGGATTTAGGTATGAAAAATAAAACAAAACAAAACAAAGACCCCAGCAACCCTGCAATGGTTAATACTACAACTGATGTGACTTAGGTTTGCCTAAAGATCATGAGAGTTATGCAAGCTCTTCTGTATAGCAGGGCTTATTTCTGAACAGAAGGAGAACTGGCAACTGCATTTAACCTTTCCTCTGTGACTGCTCCTGAAATTAGGTTTAATATCACCACAACTAGTAGTGACAAGGACGAGGGGGAATGGTTTTAAAGTGAAAGAGGGTAGATTTAGATTAGATATTAGGAAGAAATTCTTTACTGTGAGGGTGGTGAGACCCTGGCCCAGGTTGCCCAGAGAAGCTGTGGCTGCCCCCTCCTTGGCAGTGTTCAAGGCCAGGTTGGATGGGGCTTGGAGCAACCTGGTCTGGTGGAAGGTGTCCCTGCCTGTGTCAGGGGGGTTGGAACTAGATGATCTTTAAGGTCCCTTCCAACCCAAACCATTCTATGATTCTATGATTCTAACTCTGGATGTGATTTGCAAGCAAATCATAAGCCAGGTCTGTCTGATTAACAGCGTGCAGATGCCTCATACAGTGGACATTTCTTGAAGGTTGATCTGATTTACCTCTGTGAGCCACTGAGAAGAATAACTGGATGTTTAGGAGGACACTTACAATAACTGCCAATGGGTATTTTCACTATTTTTAGCTGTTAGGTGCTCTGTGGAAAAAGGAGGAAAAGGGAGGAAAAGGAAAGAAAGATAGACTTGTGGAAAAGGCTTTAAACCGTGCAAAGTCAACACAGGACTGAACAGTAGAAGAACAGACTCAGCCAGGGACACAGGACACATTTTACTCACTAATTACATTCACTCTATTTTTCCCTTATTGGTGCAAAGGTGCCAGTTTACCGCAGCTGAATCCAAAGACCTTTTCAGATTCACAGACAACCATATTGAAGGAAGGTATTGAGCACAGATACAGTGATCGCAGAAACTGAAACTCTTGTGTCCCACTTATTCCACCTTGCCAATGAAAAGTCTGTATATGACACTTTAAATTAGTTTAAGGCCAAATTCTGAGGACTGAGGTGGATTCAGGGATTTGGGTTGTTTCTCTAGATCTGCCATGTATTTGCTGGGTGTCTTTGAGTTTTTCCTGTTTGTTCTTCCAAGTCTTTAGAGTTGTTAGGTTTCCCTGCAGTGAAAAATTCAGTGTACATGGCGGGAAAAAATTAAAATCAAGGAATAAAAGGTGCTACTGAATTCTTTCTTCCAACAACATGCTACTAGTGGGTGATATAGTGCTGTTACAACAGCTGTTGACCCTACTCAAGGATATCAATGCAAATTCATGTTCAGGACATATCAGTTCTATCTGTGTAGTAATGAAAAGTAGACTCCATGTTTTTTGGGTGCCATGTTTTTATCTTATTCAACAGGGATACTGCTGAAACTATCAGCTGAAGAATCAAGCCTGACTTTTCATATCAAGCTATAGCAGCTTCAGAGTTTAGCTCATGAAGTCTCTGATCATGTTCCTAGTATGAAGTTCGTCCTAATTATACAGTGTGGTAGGAGTCTGATGACCTCAGCATTTAAACAAATCCTGTACTCAGGGAAGTGAAATTTGGGAGAAAATAGAATAGGTAAATATAATCAGTTGGGTCTAGCTAATATTTTTGTCCTTATGCATTGCTATCTTGAAGTTTTGAAATGCAACCGCTGACACAGCCTTCCTGTGCATAGCATCTGCTCTCCAACTTTTACCTGGCAGGATGGTCACAAAGGGGCTAGTTTAATTTCCTGTCCTGGACAAGACTTTTTCCCAGGTCCACCTTTTCTAGCTCCAAGCATTTAACTAAAACAGTTCTCACCTTTGATTTTTCCTCACCTTTGATTTTTTCCACTGTTAGTCAGAAAGGAGCAATGCCAAGTATCTCATGGGTAGAGTTGTCTGTCTGCTTCTAAGAGCAAAACTCTCATGGGCTTAATCCAGATGTCTGTGATTTTGGTCTGAGATTCATGCCAGTCATGCTGGTACTTACTGTAGAGCTGATGGACACTTCTTAACTGAGACACTTCTAAATCAAGACACATCTCAACGTGATTTGCCTCTATGTTCAAAGTCATTTTGGTCATTATTATTTGGGGGAGTGAGAGGAGTGTCTGGTAGCAGGAAAAAAAATCCCCAGGAGGAAGTTGCTCCCTTAGTCAGAACTGGAAGGCACTTGGTGCAGATAGTTTTCCCAGAAAGGTGGGTCCACAGGCCTTTTCTAATCCATCTGACTCCCTGGCAGCTCACAGCTTCAGGTGTGAGGGATGTCTTGGTGTCCATCACAGCTTCCATTTTAGGATTGTAGTGAGAACTGAAGCAGTGTGTCTTACTAAAAGCATTGTTCATGAAAAGGGTGTTTGGGTGAAATAAAGTATTGTAGGAGGAGTAGGAGATATGATTAAATGATGTAATTCCACTTAGCTCTTAAAATCTAAGAAACTTATCTTGACAGCTTCCTTATGTCTTTGTAACTTTCCATTGGGCTAACGTTTCCACAGGAGAGTTGTCTTCTGCTGCCCTAGAAGCTTTGATCAAAGAGCTAGAAAGAAACTTATAAAACTTGTGTTAATTCTTGACTCTATTGCCTTCTTTACTAATCTTATGCAAATGATTTAATTTGCCTGTGTTTTAGTTCCTACTCTGATTACTGAATAAGGCAATACTTTCTTCGCTACTGAGACTAGGAGTTTCACAGGACAGGGATGGCCTGTTGCAAATTACAAATTTTGTACAGAACTTAGCATAATAAAATACAAATCTTGTGTGTAGAAGAGCTTCAACAATAATTATAATTACAATGTGCAAACAGCTTCTTGGGAGGCTGCAATGCTAGACAGTTGGCTGCAGACATTTATCTTTGACTTGCCTTTTGGGATAGAAAATGGGTTGGAGAGTTCAACTCACGCTCATCTTGACTTACCAGTGATTGATCCAGCAAACTTAAAGAATATGATAGGAAACTAATGATTATCTTCCAGGCTCAGGGATTGCTTAAGTGTTTCTGAACGTGTTTATGATGGGAAGTTGCACGCTAGTAAGATTTATTAAGCCTGGCAGTCTCTGCGCATGTTTGTTACATGATTAATACAGTTAACAGTTCTGAATCAACAACATCCAAATATTGTCTCAGAACTTGCCAAGGAAAATCTGAAACTCCAGCCCATCCAGAGAACAGTAGCAGCTTTTATACTACTGTATTTCAGCATTAGCAAGTTGTCTTGCAATGTCAGTGATGGTGGTGTGGGCTGGGGGAGAAGAACTGAGGCACTCTTGGATAAAAAAAAAAGCCAAACTACAGATAAAGATTTGGGAGGGTGTGTAGAGAAAGACAGATGAACAGAACTGAGCAGTTAAGACTGTCTTTGATTTAAAGTCCCAGTGGTGCCTGCGCAACTTCTTGTGTTCCCCATCCTCTTTCAGAGAAGCAGAAAATTAACAGAGGCTAAACTGTGAAAAAAGCCAATCTAAACCACATTGATCTGATTCTTTCTCTCTTTCTTTTATTTTCCTTTCTTTTACCATCTATAGAAAATGTTGGCAAACCTCAAGTACTTTTTATTCAATTTAGCTATGGAGCAGCCTTTCCTAACACTGCAGATTACCCTCCCTAAAGTAGAGAAGGTCTACCAAACCTCAAGGTTAGGAGAAGACTTGAACAAGGTTAGGAGTGATCCTTTTCTGTAACTCCTATACACAAAAAGCAAGACATTCCAAAATCATTCAAGGCTACAAGAAATTGCTGACAATACAATATTGGGAAGGCAAAGTAAATATCTCCTCACTTGCCTCTTTCCAAGAACCAGCAAAAGTTGAGGACCATCCCATATGTGTGAGACTGTTCTGTAGAATAAGTTTTTCAGCACTTTAATAGCATTCAAAGCCAGGAAAGACCATTATGATATGCTAAAGTGACCTGACCTCCATCATTAACTAAACCACGGAATTTTACCTGATAGATTCTGAATATAATCTACAAATCTGCTGTTGAACGCTAATATGTATTACAAGATCAGAGTTGAAAATCAGGGATAAGTCACAGCTCCATGAAAACTCCTCCCACAATAAATTATCCTCACTGATTTCTTACTGCTCTAAACCTCCTGACCTCACATACTAGTATTTTGGTATTATGGATTAAAGAGCTTTCTGATGCAAACAGGTGTATGCTACAGAAGGAATAAAAGATACTTGCTATGAAGATCTTTCTTCTATCTCAGGAGCAAATTACCTCGCGTGCTAGTAAATTAGGTCCTGTCGCAGACACAATAAATATCCTTTGCATAGATCTTGAGGACATAGCCTCAAGCTTCACCAGGGTAGGTTCAGGTTGGACATCAGGAAGAATTTCTTCTCAGAAAGTGTTATTAGCCATTGGAATGGGCTGCCCAGGGAGGTGGTGGAGTCACCATCTCTGGAGGGGTTTAAGAAAAGCCTGGACATGGCACTTAGTGCCATGGTCTAGTTGACATGGTGGTGTCAGGGCAATGGTTGGACTCTGTGATCCCAGAGGGCTCTTCCAACCTAGTTGATTCTGTGATTCTGTGATCTTGCAATTACATCACCACTACTAGTAGAAAGTAACTTCAACTGTTCACGCTGAGGGTGACCTATCAAGTGGATCATAGAGGAGTGTCTTGTCCATGAATGAATATGGAAATACATGTCATTTTCCAGCCCATATGCAGAATCTGGCTCTCTTCGAAGGTCTGCAGCTCAATACAGTCTGTTCCACAGGACAATCAAAACACCAGCCTCATCTTCCTTTCAAGTATAGCTCCCTGCTGACCTCCTCAAAGGGCAGCATCTCAGGGCAGAAATATTTATGGAAAACAGTTCTGCTTGTTTGCACCGTGATCACAACACAGCGGCTCCTCAGAAAGCACTGTGTTCTTGGCTCCTTGTCCCAGGTCCAGGATCTGAATTAGAAGAGGATCTTGATCAGAAGCTGAAGTAGTGAGACCACTGCCATTGCACCAATCCATAACATTTCATTCCCTTTACCTGGTGGTATCTATGTTTGTTATTTCCTTGAGTTTTACACCCTTTTTATATACACATTCAGCTTTTAAGTAGCATCTTTTCCAACAAATCAGAGCACACAGGCAAGCCTCATGGACCATTTTTTCTATCTAACAGTTTGTGGTTAAATTTACTATAATTTTTCAGAACAGAGCCAAGTGAATTACCTATGTCCAGGAAGCTTATAGAAGCAGAGTGTATAAAAGACTCTGATTGTGTATAATATTTCCCTATCTTTTTTCCTAAGTTCATGCCAGGCTGAAGCCAAATAAGTTCTGACATACAGGCAGCACGGACAGCCAGAGAATTTAGACATTAGAAAATTTGCAATAGCCTCAAAACTGTTGAAACATACTGAACAGCAGCAGCAAAGCTGTAAATCTCAAGACAAATACACTAAGAACGTGTAAAAGAAACAGATATTTTCCTGTTGGCTTTGAGAGAAAAAAAATAAAGTCAAAGACAAATCTTGGCTTTGAGCCCACATTGGGCACAACCTGTCCAAGGCCACACAGTGAGCCAACAGCAGAGCCCTTGTTGCACCCTCTGGACACGAGTTGTCTCCACTGAGAGATGCTCCCTCTCACCCCACACTGCATCCATATAAATAACCCCATTCTAAAACTACTACCCTAACACAGAGCTCAATAAAAGGTCCAGGAAATGTTGCCACTGCTAAGCTAATCAGGAAGCAAAGATTTGGATGGGCAGACAGGACCTCAGACGCAGGCAATCAGCTGACTTTGGAAGGTCAGCCTTGCTTCAGATTTCAGGATTATTGTCCCGATTCCTCTCCTGTGGTTACCCGCAGCCAATCAGGATCCAGGCTTATTAAGGATATATTTTTTTTTGCGGGGTGGTGGTGGGGTTGTTTGAGACAAAATGTATTCCTGCCTGCAAGTTTTGTAAAGTGACACTGGGTTCCTATTTCTTTTGGCCACCACATCCAGCTGCACAGGGAGCAGAAAAGCTACATGAACTACATTCTAAAGCCAAAACAACACTCTTGCCTTTATTTTTTTTCCTTTTGGAAATTATTTATGGGTATATTGGACACAACAGTTCACATCCCTAGCACAGAGCAAACTATGCAACAAAAGTAGCTCATTCTCAGGTAGAAAGAGGCATCCAAGTGTCACAGCTACATACCAGCAGACCCCTCCTATCTGCAACGTCAAAGACGGGACACGCAGGGAGTCCCTGTCTGGTCATAGGATGTATCACAGACTGTGTGGAAATTTCAGAGCTTGGTAATCACAAGGTCTGCTCCTGCCAGCAGCCGCACTGACAAGGCTTTGGCATATTCATTACAGTGCAGTCCTGCCTTTCTCAGCTGTAGGAAACACCACAAACCCGTTCAGGACCTGAATATTTGTTGCTGTCAACATAAAATTAATAATTCATCAAACTTCCATCCTGTTTAAACACCACCACCTCCCCTCCCAATTAAGAATATCTGTAACCTTACCAACCAATCTGTGTGTCTGTCCATGTGACAAAACATGTTGGATTTTTGGACCTTTGTGGACTTTTCGAAATATTTGTCAGTAGGATGTTGTGGTTTGGATAACGTGTACCACGGTGACTCTAGAGACAGGAGTTTGAGTTTCACTCTGGGCTCTGGCTACTACCTCCTCCGTTCCTTCAGTTTAGCTGAATGCATATGCCTGACTCCTCAAACTGGATGTAGTGCCAGATGTACAACCTTCCCACTGCTGTTGGCTGTGGAAGGTGGAATGCCTTGACCATCCTCCAGAAAGAGTTATCATTTGTATCCAAGCTGGAAAAAAAAAAAGGAGTGTTGCCTCTAGTTCATAAAATAACAAGATGACTGGTCATTCTGTCACTTGCTGTCCTTAGTCTTGGTCTTTGAACATTGGGCTGAGATGACCGTGCTGCCTCAGGAAGAATTTCTTCTCAGAAAGGGTTATTAGACATTGGAAGGGGCTGCCCAGGGAGGTGGTGGAGTCACCATCTCTGGATGTGTTTAAGAAAAGCCTGGACATGGCACTTAGTGCCATGGTCTAGTTGCCATGGTGGTGTCAGGGCAATGGTTGGACTCGATGATCCCAGAGGTCTCTTCCAACCTGGTTGGTTGATTCTGTGAATCATCTGGTGGTGACCAATTTTGTGGTCCTTTCAGGTGATACTGTAAGTAAAGCCTGTCCTATCATGATGGAAGTTTGGATAGTGTACGTGAAACTTTGATCTGGACCTGGTGGCCCCAGCATGCCCCAAGATGGTGGTGGAGGGGTGAAATGAGACAAAGTGCTTGTGACCCATGTACAGAGGGGTCTGCTGTGTTTTGTCTGTTGATAATTGCTTAGCTTTTTTTTTTTTCCCAGGTGAAGAGTAAAAATGTTGAAAGAAACCTGCTGAGCTGCACCATGAGATGCAGCTACAGCCTGAGTCTTGCCCAAGACTCTGAAATCAATTGCTCCAGTACACCAGGGCAAAAAGGACTGTAGCCAGATTTATGCCCCCCAAGTAGAGACTGCAGCTGATATGTGTGTTTTCTAGACAGCCTCCTTCAAGCATGTTGACCTCTAAGGCAGCCTCCTCATGTAACTTTATTCTCTGTGTTGCTCTGTGACCCCTTTGTGTCAGCTGGATAAAACTGATGACTTGCAGTGGCTGATGTGCAAGGTTGTGGAATAGGAGAACAAAGGGGGATATATATGTAGCTATACAGGGGTTATAGGGTCAAAATCAGGTGTGTGAATTTCAAGCTCAGTGCATGAGCTCTGAGATCTGGAAGAAGAAGAAGAAGACCTCCTCTGGTCTTGCTGTTTGCATAACACCTAGTATAAGCCAGTTCCTGATCCACATCCAGACCTGCTAGATACTCTCACAATATAAATCATTCTCCTTCCTTCTATGGCCATTTACGTGGAAACTGGTGGTGCTGTCACTACTGGGAAAACATACAACAAAGTGTGGAGCTGGAAGGGTGCAATTCAGTTTTCCTGGTGTTAGGAAGTCAGGCACTTCCATGAGGCAACTGAAATTCTTCTAAGACAGGTGTGTCACCTGGGTGGGATTTGTCTCCCATGGATATGTGTCTCATTAACTGTAGATGACTGACTCAATCCAGAAAGCTCATCTGTTGGATGTCTGCAGCTGGTGGATGTAGATGCGAATGCAGAGCAGGACAATCATTTTCCGTTAAAAAGCTTGTCAGGTGGTTTTGCTAGTAGAAAGTAGCATGTTGAGAAACAAGAAACAAAACGATTTCTGGAGAAAATTTCTGTCAAAATATTTATATTTTTTTAAAAAAAAGGATTTTTTTCTCCTTTTTTTGTGCTTGGGTACTTTTTGGATTTACAATGTTGAATCTGATGCCTCTAACGTGCTGTTGATATCGTCAGGTACTCAATGTATCACCTACGAGAAATTGCTGAGGGAGCTGGGGTTGTTTAGCCTGGAGAAGAGGAGGCTCAGAGGTGACCTTAGTGCAGTCTACAACTACCTGAAGGGAGGTTGTAGTGAAGTGGGAGTCGGCCTCTTCTCCCAGGAAACCAGCGATAGGACAAGAGGACACAGCCTCAAGCTTCGCCAGGGGAGGTTCAGGTTGGACATTAGGAAGCATTTCTTCTCAGCAAGGGTCATTAGCCATTGGAAGGGGCTGCCCAGGGAGGTGGTGGAGTCACCATCTCTGGAGGTGTTTAAGAAAAGCCTGGACATGGCACTTAGTGCCCTGGTCTAGTTGCCATGGTGGTGTCAGGGCAATGGTTGGACTCGATGATCCCTGAGGTCTCTTCCAACCTGATTGATTCTCTGATTCTGTGATTCTGTAGTCCATTAGTTGTCTGTAGAGCAGTCAGCAATAAAGCAATGAAACCCTTAAGCACTTAGGAAAAGCAAGAAATAAAACAATGCCAGTAAAACAAAAGAAAACAAAACTCTTTTTTTTTTTTTTAATCTGTTTCATGAGTTCCTGTCCATCTCAGTCCCTGCTCTGGCATCTGGTACAATTACACGTGTTCCTGCCTGCAAGGGATGCAGACAGAGTCAGTGTAACGTGCTGTCAGTGTGCTTTTCGCATCACTCCTCCCAGACCAGAGCCTTCCTGTGTCCTAAACTTCAGAAAACAAATTGCTGTTGGGTCAGGCTGGCCTGACAGTTTCCATTATGTTGGGTCATAAAAGTGAACGAAGGGTTTCATCACAGAGAGGAAAAAAAAAACCAAACAAATCTGGACATGAAAGGCGTTTTCTGCCCACTTCCATCCCTGCAGGGGGGCTTGTAGAGGGATGTTGCATTGATTTATGTTCTGTCCCAAGTGTCCACCCTGTTCTTACTTTTGCAGCTTCCTAAAAACCCTGGTGAAAGAGCCACAGCAGGTGTTGTAGGGCAATTAATTTTATTTTCCTCAGCTGAAAAATTCAGGAAGAGGTCAGCAATTAACAAAATCTATATCTTTTTGATAAAAATCAGGTCCGTAAGGATCATTGCAGCTTTCCAGATAGAACCTCCACTGGGTTCCATCGTTTGAAAAGTGGGATGGATTGATGCTGAAGATTCAGAAATATCTGAGCAAATGATGTATTTTAGTTATTTGCTATTTTTTTTTAAGCAAAGCCTACAGAGGCTGCTTGAACTTTCTTGCATTTACTAAAGTGCATTTCCTAGGAATAAAGGTGGTGGGGTTTATTGACTGGGGATGGTGTTGGGTCCCCAGTGCTGGGAATTTCTGGCAGACACAATCACACATCTGTCAGGGAAGACACAAGTATAAGTGAGATGGTGTAGGAGAAGGGTCGCTTTGAGATCCCTTCCAGACCTGAATTTACGGTACTGATATGTGTTTAGAAATGGCTTAAAATCTCTGTTACGTGCAGAGATTTTATGGGCTGCCCAGGGAGGTGGTGGAGTCACCATCTCTGGATGTGTTTAAGACAAGCCTGGACATGGCACGTAGTGCCATGGTCTAGTTGACAGGGTGGTGTCAGGGCAATGGATGGACTCGATGATCCCTGAGGTCTCTTCCAACCTGGTTGATTCTGTGATTCTGTTACAGTACATACCATTAAAAAACCTGTGTTCACCATCAGTGGGGATGCAGCTTTGCCATCTTCTTACATGAAGTTTATAAACCTAACAAAGTAATAACGTTGTCCCTTTTATTCATTTTTTTTTCTCTGTAATCTGTAGCCCTGCCCCATGGAATTTCTTTTCCCCATGGAAAAGATATTTATCTCTGATATGTGTTTTCTTATCTGAAATCAAGGACTATTGGATCAAAACCATGACCCCCCTTCCATGTTTTTCTGTCCTTTCTACCTCCTCTTCCCTCAGAGACCACCCCACAACCTGGTATGTGTCACCCCTGGGAAATTGCCTCTCCCCTCTCTGATGCCTCAACCTACTTTTTCCTCTGTTTACCTTCTCTTTAGCATATATGCCCTTTTCATATTTATTCAGTTCATGAAAAAGACAGCCAAAACTTCTTCATTTACTAGTATGGTAATTTTCTAATTATTTCCTATATGTTCCTTGGAGTTTTGTATAAAATATTTTTTTTCTTGACTTATTTTGCCTTTTCATAAAATGGGCTTTTCATCTATTATAACAGATTTTTATACTGGGATTTAGTTAATAAAGCTATAATATTTTTTCTTTTTTTTTTTTTTAATGCAGACTTTTCAAGCTGGTTAATTACTTTGGTTTGTCTAACACTCACTGGCAATGATCCATTCAAGGTGCTTCTTTCAGCTGCATGTTTCACTGGGTGCTCTTAGCTTTTAAGCAGCTTGTAACTAACCCATCCCATTTCCTGCAGTGTTAAAACTCATTAGCAATTTACGAAGCAGGCTCACCAGCAGATAATATTGTTTAGCAGGGAAACATTCTAAGACACCATCACTGGCAGTTTTTACTCACTGGCTGAAGTTTAGAAGTATCAAGACTTAGGAAGTTGAACACTTGGCTTGAAAAAAGGTCACTTTTGAATGAAGAGTTTAGATCAGAGAGAGATAAAATTCAGTTTTGGAAGAACTGTCCCAAATTATCTTCACTCAACTTTAATAATTTATAAGTTAGGTATTCATTCAGAAAAATTATTTTAGGACATTCCTGTATTAATTACAGAGATTTAGGTACTGACGGGTAGTGATTTATTCCATCCGTCTGAGAGGACCTTCTCAAGATGTGGGCAGTTGTCCACGGGAAGTGCTCCACTCTTTCTTTGTTGTTGGGGGAACCTGGAGAAGTAGCTTAAATTCCTAATTTTCTGTCAGCTGTCACTAGGTGAGACAACTGATGTCAAAGTATGGCTGAAGTAGAAGTTTTCTCAGCTTCAGGCATCTGTTAACACCTCAAAGTCTACATCTAATTTGGATATATGTTTGAAACACAGTTAGAAGTTCAGAAAAATTTGTCCAGAACAAAATAGCTCAAGATCCCACTTTATACAAACCCTCATTCTGACCTTGAAAAATAGAGTTTAGCCTCGGGAGACCTCACAACAATCTGCAGTTTCAGCTGGGAACTACACTGTAATGAAACTACCATGGGAATTACCAGCTAAATTACTTTAGCCCCCTTGGGTTTTAAAACTAGTTAATTTAAAATGGATTTTTTTAAAGTGTATTTTCCCCTGTGCTTTAAATGCTCTGGACTTTCATAGTCTGTGACCCGTAAGTCTCGCATTAGACCGCTTGTATGGAACAGTTGCTCTTTTAATAATTACAGCACGGTTGACATCATCTTCGGGAAATGCCCTGGTAGTGTTTGGGATAGTTAAATCCATCATCACCATTCTTCAGTTAACTCACATGCTGCAGCTCTAGTAGTTGGAATAAAACCAAAAGGAAGTGAGGGGAGAGCTGTACAGATGTTGTCTCGTTAGTAGATGACTTGCTCATCTACATGCAAACACAAGGGATGCTAGCTGAGCTCCATCCTACTCATACTGAAGCACAAAGCTGATGTTTCCTGATGTCAGCTTTGTCACTGTGGGAGGTTTCTCAGAGACCATCATTCACAAGCCACTGCTCTCTTTCTCCCATAGCTAATGATGGTTTGGCTGCTAGCAATGGAAGCCCTGGAAAGGAGGTGAATATGGCCACAGGAAGGCCAACCTTTATCAGTGACTGCAAAAGCACCCTTGGTGACTAGGCCACCTGGAGATGTCCATCCTGGAGTTGTCTAAATCTATCTGCATTAGATCCTACTGTCATGATTCTTCTTGTTGTCTGTAACTATAGGCTTATATTTCCACATATTCTTCTAGATTAAAACTTGAATGGCGCTATGGGAAAAACTCTTGTCATTCGTTCAAAATTGAGAACCTGAAGGCTAAATGTAGTATTAATTATAGCTGCTTGAAAGAAATAAACAAATAACTACGCAAATAAATAAATACATACATATCTGCTGCCCAGGAGGGAGGCAAAAAGTTCCACTCATTCCTGTTTTCTGCCAGAGAGTGGACCATGATTCCTACACACCCAGAAAACTGGAAAGTAATAAGGATTTATATATTTTCATCACATTTGTGATGTTGGCACTTTGGACAAGAGACTAAACAACAAACTTCCATCTTCAGAGAGTCCTATGTATCTGTCTCAAGGAGGCCAAGGAGCTGGGTCTAAACATAGTACTTTCCATCCATCCCTATATATCCTTAAAACCATAAGGAGTCATAAAAAACAAGTATCATTACTTTTTTGGGTGATGAGCATGCCTATAAGAGGAAAAAACCTGATTCTCATTCATTTCCCAGAAAATAATGTTCTCCTTGTGCAACAAATTAGCCTCTGGAGTAATTCTAATAGCTTTGTACTACTTAGTTTGGGGAAAACGGCAGAATATTGGCTCCTAATTACAGCTTCTCTACAATCTTCCAGTCTGAAATGGGAGGTTGCTCTGGCTCCTTTTTCCAGGATTGCATTGACATTGAGACAATTCCCTGTTTCAGCCTCCTTCTCAGTACATGGAAACGTTTGTTCATTCATCTTTTTTTTACTTGACTGCATTATGATTGTAGTTCATATGGCTACACCCCTTTTAATATCATCTACACTATATATTTATTCTAAACACACATATTTTTTCCAGCATGTAAGTCATAAAGTGAGATACAACAGCTCAAATGTCATTAAAACAGTACAAAAATTATTCTGAAAACAAGTTATTTAAGTTGCAAGTATTGGATTCAAATCAGCTTTGTGGAAATGATGCATCATAATGCAAATGTGATTTTTGACTAGTCATCTATTCCCTAATATTGTGGAAATTACAATTCACTCGTTGATTGATTGGAGCTGTAACTTGACTCATGCAGTTCTGTTCATGCAGGATATTTGTGCTGTTGGATCTAAGTATATAGAAACTCTTTGGGGTAAAAGCAGGCAAGTGATTCCTTCTTGTGTGTCATATCAAATTCTAGATCTGTAGCAATACTATGATATCAAATCTTTTCTCTCACAACAGTTGATGACACTTTAAAATGTCCCAATGCCAGCCATGACAAAAGACTGGAGGGAAATGGTCTGAGTTAAAAGCTTGGATAACTTTGAAGTGGGGAAGAAAAGATTGCTAAAGTTGCAAATTGCTAATTTTAAACACATTTATGTCAGGAGGCTCTGAACATCTATGTATGAACTGGATGGTGACTTATAAAGATGACATGTGGTTTGGTAACCTGTAATATAAGAGCTTAAGTCTATAAGTCTACTTGGATTTGTGCAAAGCATTTGATACTGTCATAGGATCACAGAATGGTTTCGGTTGGAAGGGACCTTAAAGATCATCTAGTTCCAACCCCCCTGCCACGGGCAGGGACACCTTCCACCAGACCAGGTTGCTCAAAGCCTCGTCCAATCTGGCCTTAAACACTGCCAGGGAGGGGGCAGCCACAGCTTCTCTGGGCAACCTGGGCCAGTGTCTCACTACCCTCACAGTAAACAATTTCTTCCTAATATCTAATCTAAATCTCCCCTCTTTCAGTTTAAAACCGTTCCCCCTCATCCTATCACTCCATGCCCTTGTAAAAAGTCCTTCTCCAGCTTTCCTGTATCCCCTTCAGGGACTGGAAGGCTGCTAGAAGGTCTCCCCGGTGCCTTCTCTTCTCCAGGCTGAACAGTCCCAGCTCTCTCAGCCTGTCTTCATAGGAGAGGTGCTCCAGCCCTCGGAGCATCTCCGTGGCCTCCTCTGGACTCGCTCCAACAGCTCCGTGTCCTTCTTCTGTTGGGGGCCCCAGAGCTGGACGCAGCACTGCAGGGGGGGTCTCATGAGAGCGGAGTACAGGGCTGCTCATTGAGATCTTTTTGACAGGGTGTCTGGGTGGAGGTTATCAATGAGGTATAAGGGGACATGAAGCCAGGATGATATTCCAGAACCTGTGGTAGTTTTCAATGCAACAATCAACCAGGTACCGGATTTCTAAAGAACCTGATGCAAATGCTTTCCCTGTCTAAAGCTTCCAGCAAAGGGAAAAGTGATTCTCTCTTAAACTCAGGAATTCAGCTCAGGTGTTTGAAGAACAAGTGTGATTATCCAAGGTCCTCTATGAATTTCTTTTCTATGGACCTCTAAAGGCAACTAAAATTGGGTGGGATGAGTCTGGGTCACTGCCAGTAGAAACTACATCAAAGCAACACTTCCAAAAAACCTGTAATGTGCATATTCAGTTCTGGTGGAAGACATAAATCATGTGGAGATACAACTGGTTGAAAATGGAAATTTCCATGGTGCTTGCAAGGTACATCCAGACTGTGCTGCCTCAGTGCATGGTGCTGTATGAACACACAATGAGAAGAAATATGAGCTCTGCAAAGGTACAGCGTAAATACAGTGGAAAAGAAAAAGGCAGGAATCAGAAGAGTTACCCAAGGTCGCACAATGAAGCATCAGGAGAGCGAAGAAATGGGACTCACACAACTGAAATCCCAGCTTACTGCTGCATCCATTAGCCTAGATTGATTTCCCTTCTGGTTTGGAGTTTAAAAGTAAAAAATGCCTTGACTGTTTATCCTTCTCCTGAGTCATCCATTCACCAACCGTTTCTTTCTTCTTTGAACCATTCTCTTTCTCCTTTGCCATCCAACCACCTTCCCCTTCAAGCCCCCTGAGAAAGGTGCCTGAAAATTAGTGGAAAACCAAGACTTCATAAACTGTTCTCCTGCAAGTGGATTTAATCCAGACTCTCAATGGCACCCAAAAGTGTATTTTGGGGTGTAATTATAAGTGATACACTCCACAGAGAGCTCATTTATTCTGAAATAAGTATGGAAGACACGTTAAACAAGATGTTTTCTCTTTTTTTTTTTTTTTTCCTTTCACCTGACACCACAGCATCAGGACACAAAACTGCAGTTTGACTGAGAATAATGAAGTGAGATGTTCCATAAAGTTATTTCCAGCTGATGGACTACATGCTACATAAATATACAGGAGACTCCCAGAGGAAACCGGCAGGTCACTCAGGCTTGCATGAGTTTCGGTCCAGCAGTGTATGGGAGATCCACACCTCTCCTGTAAGGAGAGCAATTTTCATGCAAGATATGCAGATGTTAAACTTTTATATATATATTTATTTTGTATTTTTTGCTTGCTACCAAGATAACACCTACTGCTAATTTCAAGCAAGCATCAGCTGAGGTAGTTATTTCAGTCTGTGAGGATTCAGTTGTGGAGTGAGGTAAGAGCATGGGAGAGCAAGTGTTAAGCAAGAAACTCTTGTGAACTTGCCTAAGCTGATTTTTCATGGAGAAGGTTAAAAGCAGAAGTGCCAGCAGAGCTTTTGTGGAAAATGGACAGATTCGGGACATTTTGCATCAGACTGAGAAAGGTCAGCATTTCTGGCAGACGATGAGGCTGGTGCTCTGATTCAACTCAAACAGAACCGTTTATTCCTCAGGCTCCCCACTGACAAATTCAGAGGAGTTTGGATTTGGATGAGGAAAGTGTCACAGGAAAAACAAGACCTAGCCATCCACTTTTGAACTAAACCTGAACCCAAACTGGACTTAGATTTGAATCTGGAGAAAGCTTAAATTCCTTTTCTTCTTTTCTCTTTTTCTCCTTCCCGTCCTTTCCCTTCCCTTTTCGTGGAAAAATGAAGCAACACCTCTGTCAGTTACGTATTTGCAAGGTCCAGAAAAAATCCTACAGGCTCAGTCATAAGAAAGACAAGAGATCAGGGGTTTGGGTACCTGCTAAAAGTAATCTCTCATATTTCTAAAACTTAGTTGTATTTGAACTAAACAGTGGTGTCTTACTTCTGGTTTGAAAACTAACTACTGTGTTATTTGCTACAAGCATAATACTTGTGCCTCAAAGCCAGCATGGCTTCTTGGTCTGTTAGTAACAGGGGTTGCAATAGGCATGCAGAGTTAGTAGAAAGAGAATTTTTTTAGTTATACCAGGAGTCACTGCTACACCCCAGCCGTCACAGTTTATGCATGAGCAACTTGTGCTGTCTTGCCTGGCTGATCCCTCCTCCAGGATCACCAGCAGCAGCTAGGTTTCTGCTGAAGGGTGATGGTCTTTCTCCAATCCCACCTCACTTACTGCTCCCTCCATTTGTTTTTCCACTGAGAACAAATTAAAGTAAAAGTGTCTGTGGAAGAACATTACGGTTTAGAGGCCTGAGAATACCTTAAGGGTGACCTCAGTCCATGCTTTCCATGCTGTACACTGTGACTTGTCCCTTTGGCAGGAGAAAAAATTCTAAGCTGAAATCCTGACCCCTCTGATGTCAGTGGCATTGCCACTGTTGGCACCTGTGAAAGTAGAATTTTGCCTGTTAAATGCATAAGAATCAAATTCAAGAAACATTTCCTTTCAATAACATACCCATTTAGAAGCCCGAGATGGTGTCTTACTCTGAAAGAAGTAACAGCAGAAGCAATAAAGCTTCTCTTGGTTGCAGATAGTGGGAGATGTTTCATCAGGGACAGCCTTCTCCCTTTTTCACTCCACATCATGAGATACCTTGAATTTCCTTTGGTCTTTCAAGAGAGGACAGTTAATATATACGTTATTCATTTCTAACAGCAAGTACTAGAAACCAGGAACATTTACTTTGAATAAAGCCACAAGCATATCTGCAGATTCAGTATCTGTGGCACAGTCCAGCTTTGACCTCGTGGTGAGAGATGGCCTGTTCACAGTACAAGAGGGTACAGCATCATCCACTGATGTTTAAAGAGCAAGCGAAGCCCTGTGGGACGAAGAATTGGAGAGGAAAACAAATAAAACCCAAGAAAAGGACAAGACGTGATCTCATGACATGCATTTTCTCTTGAACCACCTGGAAGATCTCTCCAGAAGCAGATTGTGTTCCAGTCAAATAGCACCACAGCTGCTTCTTTTGGCTGAAAAAGCCAGGGTCTGCCCTTGACAAGTAACATTCATGAATATCATCCAAAACAAAGCATTTAAAAATAAGAAAGCTGACCTCTTTGTCTTGTGTGACAGCTCTGTGATGGGATAACCACATGTAAAAAGGACTGAGGACTGATTCCTAGGCTAAAGGCTTATCTTCATGCTGCGTTGAAGATGGTGTACAGCTCTGGAAGCCAACACTGAATGGGCTAAATATGGACCTAGAGGGAAAGATGTTGCCTTAGCATGATACTTTGCCCAAGTTAATTAGCCTCTTGGGGAAAAGAAAAATCTATTCTTCTTAAGACAGATGTACAACTACAGTGATCTGAACTAGTGTCTTAACATGGTACCCTGCTCTGCTGCATAGGATATTGAGTTTTCTCATTATATGGGGCATGTACCACTACTTTGTTGTTGCATTGTGCACTGCAGGCTGTATCTCATCCTGCCTCTGGCCAGGGAAAGCACAACTATCTCCACAGCCTTGGAAGGGGCATGTGAAAAGGGGCACTTTATATTGCTTTGCTGTGATCAACTAGCTCTTATGGAGGAGAAAACATCCCTCAGAAAGGTGCAGCCCTGCTGGAAGTCCCCTAGGACATTCGGCCCAGACTTTGGGAAATGGGAACATCCTTCAGCCTTGCCTGAAATCCCAAGTGGAAGCTAGGAGATATTTCTTGTAACTGAGTAGGAATAAACACCTCCATTGCTGCAGAATCACACAGCCACTGAGCACGGTGACACAGTTGAAGCTTCAAGAAGTCAGATAGATCAACTCCATTAAATCAGTGTGAGACAGATTGGTGACCCCTCTATACTAAACGGGTCATGAGGGACTGAATCACACTGAATATGAAGGTGCTGAGCAGCTCATGAAGGTCTTTCACAATCTGTGGTTGCTGTTTTAATCTGAGGAGAAGCTAGGCCTGTTTTTGGGGGATGGACAGGTCCGTGTGAGTCTTTCTTGGCTGAAGCTGCACCTTCAGTGGAGAGACATAACATCTGAAGCATATTTAAATATACCAAGTCAGGTCTTATAGTTTGGCAAAGCTCCACTGCAGTTAACACAGCTCCCCTACATTTACCCCATTCGAAGATCTGGCCCAGGCCACTTAGTTCTTCCTACTTTCAATGTAACTATGCATTATGCCTCATGAAAAAGGTGAACAGTGGCTTCTGGCCAGAACATACCAATGTTTTGGAGTTCATCATAGAAAAATAAACGAGTGATACCCAGATGAGTGTGTTATATGTATAAATATATACCTTTCTCCTTCTTTATATATATAGATACATATATTTGCACTGTTCTCTGTCTTGGCTGGGGCCTGTTTTGGAAAGGAGACAGCAGTGAAGTTATTAAGAATCTCCACTCATGTTAAAATACCTCTTTAATACAACAAAACATACTATTGTTGAACTGGGAAAAGATACTCCATAAATCTCCCAAAGTCAAACACCATGACTGGAATATGAAAAGATAGATCTATATATTAACTGCTCCTTTAACAGCATTATTTGACCCTTAGAAAAAACAAACAGAGGAAAGAAAAACGTTACAAGCCCAGAAAAAAATTCTCTGACTCTTATCAAAAGCACATTTGAAGAGAGGCCTCAGAGGCATCTATTGTTTAATGGGCTATGCTTGATTTATTGATGATTATGTAGCAAAAAAAATTTAATGTAATCATTCCAAGGCCATGAGAGGAGCAAGGCTTCAATTTATTAGGCCTTGGAATCAGGGAATATCTTTTTTTCTTTTTTCCCCTCCTTCATTCAAAGAGCCCTGTTTGACCAACAGTGTGAAACAGTTTGATGGGCAAATCCCTTGGTGCTGAGCTCTGCCTCACTCCTTTTCCATAAGTAACTGGCCACACGAGAGCAGGCCTGCAGTTTGAGTTTACACAGCTGTATGCTGGAGCACAGAGTTCACTGCATTTATTTTAGGCTTCTTTTAGCAACTGCAACAAAACCACGTCCCTCCTTGCCCTCCTCATGTGTGCAGACGTGCATGCTGCTGGCTCTCGCGCTGCTTGCATGCATGCGTGCACATGCAGACACATACATGTCTGTAGCCCCATTTCATCCACAGGCTTCATAGAGTCACCTCTTTTTAGGTACAGGACAGGAAAAAAGTATCTGAGATAGTAGCGGAGGTGAAGGGGCAAAAAAATTTCAGAGTAGGTCAATAGCAGTGAAGTGATGGTCGTTTATGTTTATCATTGGCATGAACTTGGCCAGTCTGGAGATCTAGCTGTCATCCTCATCAAAGCACTGATTTGGCCCAGATGTTTTGGCTCAGCATCCCTTTGTTCAAATTTCAGGGTCCCAATCCTTCCTCTCCTCTTTTAAACCCACTTAAAATGCAAAAAAGTTCCTTTTCCCCCAGCAACCAGAGCTGTTAGTTAATTTTTGGGGGTGCACACAACCGGTCAGAAGAAGGGAAGAAGCCCCAAAGTTCTGAGCCTTCACTGATGGTCCTTGTTGTGCACCAGCAGGGATTAACCCACTGCCACTCGTTTGGCTTACAGCCAGGGTCTGAAAATAATGCTGTTTCTAGTGTGTTTGCAGTACCAAAATAATTAGATGCAATTTGAAATGATGACTGTTGGCTCAGCCTGAAATGATTTGTTTTGGAAATTGTCGGCAAAAAATAAAGTAAAACAAAGTAAAATGAAATAAAATAATAATAAAATATAAAATACAATTTTAAAAATAAAATAAATAAAGTGAAATAAAATAAAATAAATTATAAAATAAATAAAAGTTAGTACAGGTAGAGAGAAGCTATGTTGTTGTCCAGCACTAGATGAGCTCTCACAAGTTATAAACAAGCAGGATTTGTCTTTAGTTCTGTGGGAGTTAATGACCATCTGCATCATGGGACATGTAGTCTGCCTTGGGAGTCTGGCCCACAAATGCAAATGAGAGCAGGAAGTATATGCCCAGTAAGTCCCACAGGGGACTCTGGCAGCGGTGCAGAGCAAAACTTCTCAGCTGGAAGCATTTCACTTTTTGTGTATTGAAGTTTTCAATGAAATGTCAAAATATTCCGCAGAAAACAGGCACTTTTTTTGTGGAAAATATAATTTAAGTGAAAGCTCAGTTTGCTGTTGAAAAATGGCTTTGGCAGAAGTGTTTTTTCTGGCTACTATTCAGGATAGTGTGGCTGCTCCTCCCAAACTCTTTCTTCAAAATCCTCCTTAAAAGACTGATTTTCTGAGATGATTACAAAAAGTGAAGAAAAAAAGATACTTATTGAACCACTTCTTTGCATGGACCAGTCTTGTCATCTTAACAACTTGGTTTCATATATTCCCTGTCCTGACACATGTCTTATTCTTTCCAGATGCCTTGTTCCAGCATAGATTACAATTTCACTGAGTTAGGTACCATCAGATTACAATTTCATTGAGTTAGGTACCAACTCTTTGACCTATGCTTGTGTTGTCCAGTGAGATGATGCTCTATTTAACACCTGGGATATCAATGCACTATGACAATATAAATCCATAATTCTGATGTCAAAACTGTGGGTTGAATTATTATGGTCTAATTCATATATCTAAAGGTAAGACATCAGAGATCCTCTTCCTAAAATGCATCAGGTGAATCTCAGTTTGGGTCTTGGGAGAAATTTCAGATCTGTCCATCAGACCTCCCCCATGGAGTTACTTATTTTTCTGAGTTGACTGTCAAAGGAGCTTGGTATGACACCATGACGTGTTGCCAGTAGGTGAGATGAATCTCACTTCTTGCTTCTACTGGATTCTATTGGCTGGCTTTGACCTGGAAAACAAATCAAGCAAAATCCAGAGGCAAAATTTTGTCTTCAGCGAGGAAGGTACAAGTGAAAATGTACTCTGAGTGTTTAAAGGAGATAGGATAAGAAAATTTGTTGCAGAGTAATAGAGATGTTTCAGGCTTACTTCTTTTCTGCTGAGATTTGTGACTAGGAGAGATGAGCCTGGATTTTTAATCTATCTGGATTCATCTGCACAAAATGCAAGTTATTTCATAAGATACCTGCTTTCCACATCATGAAAACACAGGAGGAAGAGAAGAGAAGAGAAGAGAAGAGAAGAGAAGAGAAGAGAAGAGAAGAGAAGAGAAGAGAAGAGAAGAGAAGAGAAGAGAAGAGAAGAGAAGAGAAGAGAAGAGAAGAGAAGAGAAGAGAAGAGAAGAGAATCGAGTAGAATAGAACTGAACTAAATAAAATAATATAAATTAAAGTAAAATAAATCTCAGTTTAAAACTTGAAGATCCAGAAAAAACATGTTCCTGATTAATCTTCTGGCTGGTGACACTTCAGTGAGACATCTATATCTCATGGTGACTCAAACCAACCAGCAAACAATAGGGCTCCATGGGTCTCAGGAGAGAAGACAGCTGGCCATGAGCATGGTGCAGACAATCTCAGGCTGCAATCATGTTGTAGAAGGTACCGGGCAAGGAAGACACCATGGAATGGCTTCCCAGCTGAAAATCATTGATCATATGAGTCGTCTTCTGGATAGGTGGAAGAGAACCTAACAAAAACATGAGTGTCAAAAAATCACTAGAGAGAAAATGTGAGGAAAAATAAAAAGAAAAAAATTAGAGCCTTTCAGAATAAGGAGTACATAGAAGTGGAAAAGGGTGCTATTAGAAGGTTAATCCTACAAGAAAAGCTCCATAGGCTTCTGGAAACTACCTATTTAACCTATTTTTATGTCTTCCATTGCCATTGTCTCAGGAGAGATGAAAAGGGATGTTTCACCTGTGATATGCATTAGAAATGCAAAGCCATGTTATCACAAAAAGTCTTGATGAGCTGGCTGTGAAATTTAATCCTAGGATTTCTGAATAGGAGAAGGGAAACAGATTCATGTAATTTTAGACATCTAAGAGCTGAATTGTCATGCAAATCATTTCTAGAGGCAAGTGAGTGGAGGACAGGTACCACAAGAAGTGATAAATCCTACTCCTTGGTTATACAAGATTTTCTGATAACACTTTTGGGGCAATAAAATCAGGCATTCTGGAAAATGGCTTTCATAGCATTCATAATATTTACAAATTAAACTCAACTACTATGCACACGTATTCCTTCAGGTAGGACATACACCATGAACTTGAGGCATTTACCAAATGAGAATAACAAGTGTTCATTTACCAGTCTTGCTTCTTTACTGGACTCCAGTGGCATCCTATCTCATGTGCACATGGAAGGTTTTTTACAATGTGGCATTACTCTTTGCTGGCCCCCTAAAAAACCCGGTCAACAGATGACAATAATAGAACCTGGACCTCTGCCAAGCACAATAATGGTATTTCCTGGAGTATTCACAGAGTTTCCAGTTCTACAGACAGGGTGTAGCATGGTAAACCTAAACATCATGGTATTTAAATACCCAGCTACAAATATTCACAAGTGACTCATGGTCCTGGGAGCTTCCTATTTTGCTAAGGTGACCCAAAATACTTTTGTCTATTGCTGATACATTTAAATAGCTGCTGTCCTTTAGTTTTGTCATTTTGACGTGAAAATATCTGGGAGGTTCAGAAGGTATTAGGGGAAAGACTGAGAGATTTTCAGTGTCAATTTATGTCTTGTTTGTACATGAAAGCAGAATGTGCTGTAGTTTGAGGGTATTTGCCTGCTCTTGGATTTGCTAATTGAGAACCATACTAGCAGTATCACCTCAGATACTCACGCCAGAGCTGTATTCTGAGTGAACAAATACACAGACACTCTACAACACAGGGAAAATATTAGTAGATGGCCTTAAAGGATTATCTTTGATGCTTTGGCTCACAGTAGTTACGCTGCCACCACCCAGAAACTGCAAACTGTTTCCTATTTTCTTTATGACAGTTTGGTGAAGAATTATGGACATGACTCCCTTCTCAATATTTATTCCATCACATGGATAATGAGACCTGATATCACTCTCTGCCCTCCTGTAAATATATGTGTAACACATGACTGGGTCCTGCAGGAGCAATTCCCTTCCTCCTGCTTATCACCACACTCACAGCAAATCAAGATGATTTCAAATGGTTGAGAAAACTCTCAGAGACATGTTCTCTGCCATAGTGACCAAGAGCCATGATGTTTTTTTTATGGTAGGTTGTATTTGTCATATAGTACCATCTGGCATACAAAGATATCAGGATATTGTAGAAAGGGTGCTGAAAAAAAATAGCTAAGAAAGGAAATGAAGATAATTTCTCATATCCTTGCTTTTCAGGAGAATAAGGAAACCTGTTTTAGACAAGAAAGGGTGGAAGACCTGTTGGAAATGGGAAGCTGACTGGAACAGAAGTGGAAAAGGCTGATTAAAGACCCACAGTGCCACTTATTTTATCGGGGAGAATTGTGTCTGTGAGCTGAAATGGCAGAGAGAAAGCAGTTTCCAAAGAGGAAGGATTTAACATAGCAAACTGACTTCACATGGATAGGACTGAAGTACCCAACTATATCCCTGGGGATGACAAGGTTCATCTTTTTCCCAGGACTGCTTGACTCTATAGGTGTCCACATGTCAGCCACCTCTCTGCTTTGACTGGAAGCACTTGTCCTGGGCAATGGACAGATATGGACATGGCATAAAGCCTGGACATGGCACTTAGTGCCATGGTCTAGTTGACAGGGTGGTGTCAGGGCAACGGTTGGACTCGATGATCCCAGAGGGCTCTTCCAACCTGGTTGATTCTGTGATTCTGTGATATTCCCTCCTAATATGTTTGCCTACTAATCGGCTGCAGGCAAATCGTATTTTTATTTCCTGGTGATCACAAATCAGCAGAACTCTGACCTTTAACTATGTAATTACTTTAATTGCCAAAACCATTCAATATCCCTTTTTTTTTATTTTATTCTTCTGTCTTAAGCTGCCCTTGTTTTTTCCTGTCCAGTACTCAGAGCCTTACTTTCACAGAAAAGAGCACTTTTCTGACTGTATTTCCTTGAGAAACACCATCCTACCAGCATCTCCAACTTAATTTTCAGTGCAAAGCTTTGTTACATGGGTATGTCAAGGACAGGGATATTAAAATAATAGCAATAATAAAGAAGACTGTAAAACCCAGAGCCAAAATCCTGATGTGGTTCAGTGTGGTTTTGCTTTAAATCAAATTTCTGAGGCTGCTGAGGCTCAAATTGTACTATTAAACAAGATGTGTCGTCCCACCCTGCCTCATTTTCCTATTTCAAAGAGAAGATTCAAAATTCAACCCATCTAATAAATAGCACTTTGTGTAAAATCTTGGAAAAGCCTGTATCAGCTATGCACGTATGAGAGAAAGAGCAAATGCCCTCCAGATTTGCTAACATGTAATTTCAGAAAAGGTTCAGTCTTTACAGATACTTAGGTGGTGACCACCTTTGCTTTTCTTTCAGACACCAGCCTTTTAATAAGGAACCAAGAACTCTTAAAGCTTTATTTTAGCTCCTTCCTCTAATTTTTCAGCTATTTCCATACAAGAAAAAAACCCAGTACCTGGTCGCTCTGTACTACCTTGAGGACCTTTTTGTTAATTTCAAATTTGACAATGAGGTAGAGATGAAGTTTCTACAAGTGTTGTAAAAATGTGTCCAGCCAGAGAAAACAAAGCTGCAGCCATAGTATTTGTCACTAGGAAATCCACACAGAATAAAGACTATTACAACAAGCTCTCATAGTTTGCAGTTTACTTGTCATTGAACAATCCAGGAACAGGACCTACCACCTCAAGAACATGGCCATCAGCACTTTGTTGCTCATTATACTAATGTTCTCCAGGTAGGATCTGCAGTGATCACAAATGAAATATGGGAATCATAGAATCATAGAATCTTTTAGGAAAGAAAAGACCCTTAAGAACATCCAGTCCAACCATTAACCTAACGCTGCCAAGTCCACCATTAAACCATGTCCCTAAGCACCACATCTACACGTCTTTTAAATACCTCCAGAGATGGTGCCTCCACCACTTCCCTGGGCAGCCTGTTCCAGTGCTTGACAACCCTTTCGGTGAAGACATTTTTCCTGATCTCCAACCTAAACCTCCCCTGGCACAACTTGAGGCTGTTTCCTCTTGTCCCATCACTTGTTACCTGGGAGAAGAGACCAAATCCCACCTCACTACAACCTCCTTTCAGGTACTTGTAGAGAGTGATAAAGCCTCCCCTGAGCCTCCTTTTTCTCCAGACTGAACAGCTCCAGTTCTCTCAGCCTGCTCCTCATAAGACTTGTTCCCTAGAGCCTTTACCATCTTCTTTGCTCTTCTTTGGACACGAAGTCACTTGGAGGACAGAGTTTGTCTCACCCCCTCCTGTCTGAGCGCTTCCAGAAAGATGATCATTGAACAGGAGAAGGGAATGGTTGCTACATAGTTCTCCCATCCTTTTTCTTTCCATTTCCCCTTTGCCTTCTAAAATACAACTTCCCATGAAAATCTGACTTTCCCATGGGGAAAGCTGAGGTACCTCTACTACTGGTGTCAAACAGGCCATCTGTCTTTGATATTTGGTGAATTTAGTTCATGTCAAGGAATATGCTTCTTCAGTGTCTGGCAGTTTGACCACAGAGATGCAAGGCTTCCATATTGCTTGTCAGGAAAACTTTGTTCTGGGGGTTTAGAGACTTTTTTTATTATTGATTTTTTCCCCTGCTGGAGAAGTAACCACAGTGTGAATTTTGACTGTACATCACATTCTGCTAAAAAATATGGTTCCCATTATCAGAGAGCACTGCTTATTATTACACTAAGCTTTGCAGTTTCTTTTTTTTTTTTTACATCAAATGATTATACATCAAATATTTTTCACACGAGGCAGGGCTGACAGCTTGTGCCTCAGGAAATCTTTCTTTTCATTTTATGATTCTTTTTTTTAATTTTTTTTTTTCTTTCAATACACATAACTGTTTCACAACACAGGGAACTCTTATTTCAGCTGGTTTATACACTTTAAATGAATATCTAGCAGGCCGGTAAGTGTCAGAGAAAAAAGGACAAAGCAAAGAAATGCCATGAAAGAGGAATGAAAAAGTTCAAGTATTAAGGCCCAGATTTACAAGGGTATTCTCCTATGAAGACAGGCTGAGAGAGTTGGGGCTGTTCAGCCTGAAGAAGAGAAGGCGCCGGGGAGACCTTCTAGCACCTTCCAGTCCCTGAAGGGGCTACAGGAAAGCTGGAGAGGGACTTTTTACAAGGGCATGGAGTGATAGGATGAGGGGGAATGGTTTTAAACTGAAAGAGGATAGATTTAGATTAGATATTAGGAAGAAATTGTTTACTGTGAGGGTAGTGAGACACTGGCCCAGGTTGCCCAGAGCAGCTGTGGCTGCCCCCTCCCTGGCAGTGTTCAAGGCCAGGCTGGATGGGGCTTGGAGCAACCTGGTCTAGAGGAAGGTGTCCCTGCACGTTGGAACTAGATGATCTTTAAGGTCCCTTCCAACCCCAATCATTCTATGATTCCGTGATTCTTTGTTGATGGATACTCATCATGAATCTGGGGTTACACCCTCACGTGGCATATCAGATATGTATTCTTATAGTAAAACTGTAGAAATCATCAAGATAGTAATTAATTCCATTTAAAAACTTTTTTTTTCTAACTTTTAGGTCAATTTAGTGTTTTTCAAAGAAACAAGAAATGTGAACGCAATGCTCCCCAATGAAAATTCAAAGTTTGGAGATGCTGGTTGTGAAGCTTTCATGAAGTCATGTGTCCCATTTTCAACCAAGAAAAACAATCATCAGAGGATACTTTTCAGCTGGCTGAATTAACTGTCCACATGATGACTATGTCTCCAACACTGGAATCTATATGGAGGTCAAAAATCCTTACCCTCAACTTTTCACAATACAGAAATTTATGCCAGTCATATGATATAGTGATGATTTACCAGCTTCCAGAAAGAAAATAAACATAAAAAAAACAGCAACAAAACCCAAATGAGATTTTCAAAGTAAGCTTTTGATCCAAGGAAAATGTGGCCTAAGGCAGTTGATGTTGAGTTAAACTCTACAGCAGGATAACAACTGCATGTGTGAAGCTACAGCATGATGTCTCACCATGACCTTGCAGGTCACAAAGACGTTTGGTATGTTACTTCTCAGGGATTATTTGTTCACTGATGTCGACCAATGTCATGACTCCTAGATGTGCTGATACAACATACTTGCTGTTACATCATTTTATTAGCTGCAGTCTGTTTTCCTCTGCTTAGTTTTTCCTCTTCATCTATTATCTTCTCAAAGGGATGAATAAATTGCTAAAAACGGAGTGCTTTCCAGGAACAGAAGGGTTTTTTTCTTTCACATCGTGTGAGGTGTGTGTCACCCTGAGGAGCCACATGAGGGTCTTGCTCTGTGGCATAATTCCCTCTTTATTCTCAATTTCATATTCAGATTAATTTATTCTATGCACATCCTTGTCCTGTTGCCTGCTAAATTAGTGATAGAGCCCGATGGATAGGAAAAACTCCGTGAACACAAAGCAATAAATATCCTGTTTGAAAAGTTGTATCATGACTAGTCGATCTTTAGGACTTAAAGAAGGGGTAAAAGACAAGGTCACGCAACCAGAGAGATTTGAGAACAAGTCGTGAATAATTGCTTGTATGCATATCAAAGCAAATTAATAAAGAGAAAAAAAATGCACCCAATTCATAAGGGTGGCAGCAAAAGATGTTATTCAGAAGACAAAGAATTCAAATGAAATAAACCATGGATAGTATGCTAAAAAGAAAGAGGGATATGTAGAAAAGAAGGGAAGGGAAGGCAAGGCAAGGCAAGGCAAGGCAAGGCAAGGCAAGGCAAGGCAAGGCATATAAATAAAGAAGGAAAAGGAAAGGAAAACAAATGGAAAAAAAAAGAATATGGTTTGTGAATTATGTGCATGGATTTTTGTCAGGAGGGAGCATTGTCATCCTCCAGTGTGACCTTCCTCATAACACGGTGGATAAACTCAAAGTGGTCCAGGAAGAGCCTCAAATTAGGCGAAAATGAACACATTGCTATGTGACAAAACACAGGCTAAGGAGCAAAGTACTCACTTGCCCTCTCTTACACTCATGTTTTATTTGTGTGTGATTAATTTTCTGTCATGTCCACTTTGTGTATTGTATGACTGCCCTTTTATAAGATTCTGGAGATTTATTTCTTTGGAAAAACTGAGTCTGTCTTCGGTGACTTGCTCGTGAAAATAAATCACAAAGCCAAGTCCAGATATAAAATGGGCGGGGGAAGTGTTAAAGTTTACCTTGAGTTTGACAGTGAGTATGTGTGTGGGAGTGAAACAAAAATTAGTTCAAGTGATTATAAATATGTATGTATTACTCATAAAACAAACCGATAGGCCCAGCAAAATAAAGTAAATGTATTCCTGCACCACAAACCTCGGGTGGCTCTGAGTGACACTGGTTCTGGTAATGATGATAAATAAAAACTCAGATAATTCCCCTCCCTTCAGTGGTGTTGGCAATGAACGTTACTTCTTAGTCTGGAGCTTGAGCCCAGGAGGAACCATTATAATCGTATGCTCTGACCTGTTCCATAACATATGCCAGGGAATTTCATGCAGTAATTCCTGCTTCAAGACTGTAACTTCTTGAGCTACAGCAAATCTCACAGACTGACTCCAGTGCTCATTTAAATGCATCCACTCATGGAGAATGCTATGTATTCATTTCAGGTGCAGTTTTGACATCCTTTTCTTTATTTTAGACTGGTGCAATACATAATAATTTTAAAAGTTGGATTACAAACCTGGAAATATTAACATCTAACTAAAAAAAAAAAAGACAGACAGACTTAGAGATGAAAACAAGACTTACAGAATCACAGAATCACAGAATCAATCAGGTTGGAAGAGACCTCTGAGATCATCGAGTCCAACCATTGCCCTGACACCACCATGGCAACTAGACCGTGGCACTAAGTGTCATGTCCAGTCTTTTCTTAAACACATCCAGAGATGGTGACTCCACCACCTCCCTGGGCAGCCCCGTCCAATGTCTAATGATCCTTTCTGAGAAGAAATGCTTCCTAATGTCCAACCTGAACCTCCCCGATGAGTTCAGGCATGAATGTCCAAACTGTAATCCAACTGTCTCTACATGTCCTATTTGACCATCTGGCTCTGCTGGACACCTCCTGTTTTGACCTTAAAATCCTATACAATTCTGCTTGGGCATGCCCAGAGCTCCCTTAACTAGAGCAGGTGAGCACTTTGGATGGGAGTCATCTCAGATAACCGCAGGAATGTAAAATGTTGACTTACGAATCTGAACTTCCCTTATAGACGTGGTGATAAACAGGCAATTCCAGAAGCAGATCTGACAATTCTGTTTAATGTTTCACTCTCTGGATCTTCTGTTTCACTTCTTTTACTGTAAAGGGATCTTGGGGTGACTGGAGCAAGCTTAAATGTCTCATTCTGAGACTCCTTTTGTTATGTGAGATACATCCTGTCACTACTGACTGTCTTAAGCCCTGATGAAACCCTAAAGATATCTAGAGAATTATCTAAAGTGCAGTGATTGTGCTCCGAGCCTAACTTCAGCACTCCTAATGGAAACAGGACCTCCATGAAGCCACGGTGGTGAGAGCACCTATTCTTGCATAGTAGAGAAATGGTTAGAAATCAAATTCTTATACTGTCTGAAGAAAATAAAATCCTAACACACTGAAAAGAATGCTGTTCTCCACCCTGTCTTTTCAGTCTTAATCAGCCAGAAACCATGAGTACAAAATTCAAGGGTAATGAGTAAGGAGAAGGACATTTGGCCCTGTACTCTAATGGCTAAGACCTTCAGGTGAGAGAAGCATCCTACCCAATATCTGAAAAAAGCTCTTGTTTTCCCCAGATATTCCACCGTAGTACATTGCTTGTTTGTTTTTTCAACCTCCCACTCAGGAATATTTGGCTACGGATGCTATGAATTTCTATCACCTCTCACAAACATGTACATGAGGCTTGCTCCTGTGCTGCCAAGATATATGGACACTTCCAGTGGGGGGTGATTAATCTCAATCTCTGCGGTATTATATGTTTCACACACACTGGCAGGAAGTTCCCTGAGTGACACAAGCTCCTTTGCCCTGTATCATGTGCCAGACACGCTGACAGCTGATGCTGCAGCAATGTTCACGAGGGATTGCAAATGGCTTTTTTATACACATTGACCCAACCGAATCACCAGGGACACCAGCTCCCCAGGATAAAGTTGCCTGTAGCCGGAGATTCCCTGCAGTCCACCAGAGCAATAAATAACCTGAAATTACAGTGCTGGACATCAGTGCCTAGTGTATTGCTTTTGATTGACTGGTCTTATCTGTAAAAGGGTTTTCATTTGAAACTTTTGTATAAGGTCATCCAGATGGTGAAATGTGTGGCAGGAGATTTGAGCCTGGGAGATGCTTGGGCATTCTCATGTTAAGGTTTGTTGTACTGGGCTGGGGAAATTGAGCAACGTGGTTTGTTAAAGACAGCTGGTCTGAGAAGAACATGCATTGACAAAGAGGGCCATGATGCCCGTTTTGCCTTCAGGAGTCAACAGCCAGGAAAAGGAGAATAAAACTTAGACTCTGTTTTGCCTCAATACTCCTCAGCTGGCAGAATGAGATATATAAAGGTAGTCAGTGGAGTAGACCATGTAGATATCTGTTGGAAGTTTACTTCTGTCTGCCTTTAATTTTTTCTTTTTTTTTTTTTTGTTGTACTGTCAAGGCATGTTGGGTGGTAGACTGTAAAATAAAACACTCTTTTCAGAAAAGAATCCCAAAACAAAGGATACATAAAAGCTCTCCAGGTGAGAAACAAGTTGTTGTTCATCCAACTATTGAAATGGAATGAGCTGCCAAAACCCAGTCCTAGTGTGAGAGGGATTGTATCAACACAGACCAAATTCTTTTCCGCTGGGAGCATTGGCAAAGACACCTGGCAGAGAAACCCAACAAAAAGTAGCTTGGGATGCAAAGCAGTGTAGTTGTTAGGCCTAGAAAGTCAAGTCAAGGGAATGACATTTAGGCAACACTGACATCAGTTTTAATTGCCTCACAGCAAGTTGAGGAAGTCAGAACCAGAAAACCACCTAAAGAGAAGACTGTTGGTAATCTTTACAGTCTCTGGTTATTCAAACTGACAGTTGTGGACTTGAAATCTTTTGAACATTTTTTCTGAGATTGTTAACTCACGTATTCTGCTCTAAGAAACTAGTTGTTACCAGCCAAGAAATGCAACTGAGACTTAACTGGAGATCTTCCTGTCTTCCTTTCAATGTACAGAATGAATTACACACATGCAAATGTTCTTTTATTCTGATTTTTTTTTTTCAGATTGACAACTAAGCTACCAAATGTGCTACCCAACAGCTACTAGAGGTAAGTTTTCATCTCCTTTCTGAAGACTTCAAGCAGAACTGAGGAGAGACCCTAGATATTAAGGAAGACTTGTCATTTTGCCAGTCTGTTGTGGATTACTTTACAAGAGCTTTCAGTCTGGAAGTTCTTAACCTGCCACTTTGGCTATCAACATTCAATATCAGTGATTAAATCTTGACTACTCAGAGACTGGAAATGATGCCAAAGACAAACCTAGTTAAGTTCAGCCTAATACTACTCTGTTGACTGGATGAGCTACTTCAAGGTCACTAAGGAGTCAAAGCCCACAAGGGTCTCTCAGGGACCAGTCAAGGTTCGGGCTCCAAGCCTCTGAAGTTTAAAGTTTTATAATCCGGTTATTTTTGCCAGAACTGTGAACTTCTTACCATGTGGCTGGTAATAAAAATAGAGCTATTCCTTTTCTTCCTTCTTCCCAGACTCCTACAATGTTCCCCCACTTCTAGTCCAGCTTTGTTGTTTGAGAGAAGGCATTTTATCTTTCAAGGGATTAAAGAGGGACTCTACTTCTCTAAAATTATTTGCTGGGAAAATGTAATCCTTACCCCTCTCCCATTGATTGCCAGGATTTTTCTCACTTGGCTTTCTATTGTATTAATGCTTTTTTTTTGTTGGGTTTTTTTTGTTTCATGGGCACTATCTCTATGTTGCTACAGGAAAATGAAGATGCTGTAAAAGTACTCTTGTGTTGTCACCCTGACTAATACTCTAAGATTCCTTTTACTAGAAGTAGACTACTCAAACTAGCCATACACAACCAGTTAAATCCTATTAATACATCCCCTGATTTGTTAACATATCCCCATCATTCACCCTTAATTCAGGAATTAAAATCCCGGTCTGTTCTAGCCAGGATAGTCCTATATGAGACAGCTACTTTGCTGCTAGCTTTGTTTCAGCTGTTTCTAATCCATGTAAGAGAAGGAGGGCACAAGCAGAGAGAACAGACATATGCACACGCTTACACACACCCTGTGAGCAAGCAAAAGGAAAGAGTATAGAGTGACTTGAAGCTGAACAGAAGTAGAGCTGCGTGCCCAGTCGATTAACAGAATTAATCTTCAGAGCTGTCAGGTTTCACATTTTATTTTATGGTGACTGTATTCATCGCACACACAAACCTTCATTACAGTGCTGTTTTGGATACAAGTCAGACGGAATGAACAGCTTGACCTTAGTCGTAAACCCCACTACTGAGGCAGCTGCAGGCAACCTGAAACAGAGCAGAATTAGTTATGAACCCTTAACTCTTGCTTTCATTCTCTTACTTTCTCTCTGGCTTGATTAGTTTCCACCTGTTTAGTCTTCATGGAAATGTTGACTTTTATACTTTCCTGTCTGGCAAAGACACATCCCTTTTCCTTTTTTTTCTGTCTTTCTTCCCTTCTTTCTCTCTTTTTCTCTGAGAACTGAAAAATGAACTTAATGGTGTAATTTTAGGGTTCCCAACAGACAAAACAGTTTCATGGGCCAAATGTGGAATACTTCCTGTGGAATACTCTTGTTTTGAATGGAAAGGTTCAGTTAATGTGATAGAGACCAAAGAACATGTTACTGGAATGCTAATACTCCTTGATGATCTTATGAGCTGTTCTGTCCAGTTTTCTTTTTCCAATGAATAATAATACAAAAAGGTAACATCTGAGGCTCGCCTGACTCTTCGACTGCATGGCTTTGTTGCCTATAAAGGTTTTTTAAGTTGTTTTCTGGCCCACCTTTTTGCCCAGTGGGCTCTAACGCTTGTGACTGACATTCAGCACTGAGTTATACCTCTCAAGAGAGCAGGACTTGGCTTTGGCAGGGCCAACAGACTCATTAGTTATGCCACAGCAGACATTTGGCAGTTCCTCCATAGTAAGTTCCAGGGCTGACCTAAATTGGATACATAAGGATTCCTCAACCCTAGGAAGGGTGTATCTTCTGTAACAGCATGAAGGTCATTGGCGGGACAGTGCCTCTTACTGTAAAGGTCTGGATTGAGCCTGGGAAAGATCACAGTATCACAGAATCATAGAATCACAGAATCAACCAGGTTGGAAGAGCCCTCTGGGACCATCGAGTCCAACCGTTGCCCTTACACCACCCTGTCAACTAGATCATGGCACTAAGTGCCATGTCCAGGCTTTTTTTAAACCCCTCCAGAGATGGTGACTCCACCACTTCCCTGGGCAGCCCCTTCCAATGTCTAATAACCCTTTCTGAAAAGAAATTCTTCCTAATGTCCAACCTGAACCTCCCCTGGCAAAGCTTGAGGCTGTGTCCTCTTGTCCTATCTCTAGTTGCCCGGGAGAAGAGGCTGACTCCTTCTTCACTCCAACCTCCCTTCAGGTAGTTGTAGACTGCAATAAGGTCACCTCTGAGCCTCCTCTTCTCCAGGCTAAACACCCCCAGCTCCCTCAGCCGTTCCTCAGAGGTCAGACCCTCCAGACCCTTCCCCAGCTTGGTCGCCCTCCTCTGCACTCGCTCCAACACCTCAACATCTCTCTTGAAGTGCGGGGCCCAGAACTGGACACAGGTTTCAAGGTGCGGCCTCACCAGTGCCGAGTACAGAGGGACAATCACTTCCCTAGACCGGCTAGCTACACTATTCCTAATAGAGGCCAGGATGCCATTGGCCTTCTTGGCCACCTGGGCACACTGCTGGCTCATGTTTAGATGGCTGTCGATCAGCACCCCCAGGTCTCTTTCCGCCTGAGTAAAACTGAAGCTCTGCTGCTCACTGATATGGTTCTTCTGGTCCTTCTAAGCCAAACATGATTGGATCCAATCAGTAGTTTGGTGGGAGATCTCCAAAGACATCTTGGTTTCTACACAAAATCATGACATGTAGGTCAGGTAAAGCCATTCCTTTCCTTTCAATCACTGTTTCTGTAACTCCTAAAAGCAGTGCCTTTCAGATAAGCAAGCTTTTGACCAGATAGGCAAAAATAGGGAAGTATAGAGAGGGGTTTATCTAAGCAGTGTTTAACGTTTCAGTCCGGGTATTTTTGAGTATAGACAGCATCTATTCCTAGGGTTTCTCCCACAGTTTCAGCTGAAGGTAATCTCTCACAGGCAAACCTCCATCATAAATTTCAGGAAGGGAGCTGATAGCATAAGATTATCAGGTTCAACAAGACCCCGTTTCATGTTCTGAACTATGGAAGAAAATTGCTTCACGGTTAACAAGCTGCTGGGTCCTGCTGAACAGGTGGCAGAACTTCATTTTGCCTAGTCCATAAAGTGCTTTGAAATCCTTTGGGACAGAAGGTGCTATATATGTGTGAGATATTATTGTTACATGGCTTTTTTTGCTTTGTTTTGTTTTTCATTTGGTCAGCTTGAACAAGCTCTCCCTGAGGTTTAAGTAGCAAAGCATTAACGTGGAAAACTTGATGGTTTGGGGTTTTAGTCCCTTAAATGGTCTCTGTTGGCTTGTTGGCTGGTTTATGAGGAGGGTGGAGAAAAAGGGAAATGTTCTCCACTCACATTCACTCACATGGAAACATAACTGAGAACTAGATTACTGGGCTTTTTACACTGGCTGTTTTCTCCCCTTTATCAGTGTTATTTTTCACCCAGTTGTTCCCCAAAGATTTTGATCTCCAGCAGATAGAAAAGCAAAGATTTTTTTCCTTCTATCTCTGGGAGAGTGAAAGTCAGAACCACAGAATTCTTTTTTTCTTTTCTGCTTCCAACACTGTATCTAATAACTTGTCAAAAGAACAAATTAATCTCAAATTAAATCTGTCCTGTTGATCAGAGTCCAGCCGTGCTCTGTCATGAGACATCTATGGAAAAAAGGAATAACCTGTCAAGCTCTTAAATGCTACTGTATTTCACATGGTGCCAAACTGTACTTGGACTATAGATACATTGACGCTGGTGCTATAGTAATAAGAATAACAATGACAATAATAAATTCACATCACAGTGTCGTGGACCGGTATCACTGTAGGGGACTTTTAACTCTTTCAGTTAAAGCTACAGATCATCCAGTTTTTCAGAGGTCAAAATGTTTGCAATATGAGAAGTGTCTTCAAAATAGATAGTTATGCCAGCAGGTGGGATTATGTAAATGTCATTATTTAATTAAACTATATCGTTAACAACAATAATAACAATATTATTAACAATAACATCTATCTTACAGTGGAACTTTATGCTATACATTGTGTGTGAGATGATAGCTGTTTGATGCAGGCCAAAATTGTGCTGGGGACCGGGTAATAACTAAATAATCTGGAAGATCATGGACCAAGGGTCAAGGTCATACCTTCACCTTAATGCAGCTATAGCCTAGGAGCCTTTGCTAAGACCAGAGACGTCATGGCATTTGTTATGGTGTAGGCAGAGAACAACCCCCACACTCAAAAACCTTCATCCTCCTCCTCCCTTATCTACCTCCACATATTTCAGGTCTAAATCTGGCTGGATTAAAGCAGGTGTACTAAAAAAATGAAACCTCAGCTCTTCCTTAAGTCAGTAGCAACACAGCCCCTGAGAAGATTAAACCCAATGCGTTGCCTAATTTTAAAGTGTTTTACAAGCCCTAGTTGTACTCTTTCTTATGAGCACAGGAAATATCAGTAAAACAGTAAAAACCGATAGGAATATTTTAGCTGTCATCCATGTGTTATTATTAGATTTTGTCAAACATGAACAAAAAATATGATTTGAGATTTTTTACCCCTATTCTGCCAATGAAATTTAATATGAAAAAAAGGTCAAATATTTTTGGAATATAAAATTTTAAAATGGTCTGCAGGCACCTGTATAATCAAATATAACTCAAACAGAAGAACAAGAAGATAATTATTCAGGTTTACCCCGTTTGATAAGAAAGAAAGAAAGAAAGAAAGAAAGAAAGAAAGAAAGAAAGAAAGAAAGAAGAAAAAGAAGAAGAGGAAGAAAGGAAAAGGGGAAGGGGAAGGGGAAGGGAAAAGGAAAGGGAAAGGGAAAGGGAAAGGGAAAGGGAAAGGGAAAGGGAAAGGGAAAGGGAAAGGGAAAGGGAAAGAAGGGAAAGGGAAATGGAAATGGAAAGGGAAAGGGAAAGGGAAAGGGAAAGGGAAAGGGAAAGGGAAAGGGAAAGGGAAAGGGAAAGGGAAAGGGAAAGGGAAAGGGAAAGGGAAAAGGAAAGGGAAAGGAAAAAGAAAAGAAAAGGGAAAAGAAGGAAAAGGAAAAGGAAAAAAGGAAAAGGAAAAAAGGAAAAAAAGCACTAGACTCTTCTTTGACCAGAGGGAATCAGGGTTTGTAAATTTGAAAATGCGTGCAAAAAAGTATTAAATATATCAATATAAAGAAATAGTAAATTGCCTTCCTGTGGGTGTTTATATACATGTGCACATATATCTGTATACGTGAGTGTTGACATCTGTACTCTAATACTGTCTGACTGAAATGACGTCCAGATCAACTCTGATTTTTCTTTGCTTTCTATTGATTTTCCATCAATATATCTCTGATACCTCCAGTTGATTTTTTCCTGCTTTACAGTGGCAGAATTGCTCTCCCTTTTCTTATTAATTACTATTTTTTATAGCTTTTAGTATAGTCATATAACTCACACACCTTTTGCTAGAGGACACCACTGTGGTCAGCCTCACTTTCCTGGAGGCTCAGTAACACTTCTGTTTGTGCAGGGTTGAGGCAAGTTTAATTCTCCTTCAGTAATCCTTCACACTCGAAGCAATTCTGTGAAGATTTGGGTAAACACAAGCACCACAGTATATCTAAATCTGGATTTAAAAACAAGACTAACATAGAGGCAGTTATTCAGGTATTCCTTTCATACACTAATTAGCAAAGTTTAGCATTCCAGGTCACAATAAACTGCCGTTTCTACGTTGACATCACATATAAGTTCTCCACAATCTCTCCCTCAGACATTAGCTACTTGGAGTCAGAGTAAAATACAGTTACACTTTTCCAAAGATATTTATTGCCTACATAACACCAAAGGGAGCAACAGCGGCTCCCTTCCAATACTGTATCTCATTCAACGGATATCCAAGGAAGATCTACTGGCAAAACCAACCCTGACAATCTCTCTTCCTTTGCTATTCATAAATACTAAAGACAGAGGCTTGGATCTTTCTCTCTGTGCTCAGGAAGGCTCCTCCAGAATTTCCGGATTTCCTTTTGGCTTCTTGGTTGTCCTCAGAGGACACTCGAGGAATCCTGGCTTCACTGGCAAACTTTATCAGTTTGATCATCTCCGAGGAATGAATATTGGACACTCCAGCACCACTGAGCAGAAAGATCCTCAGCATGTAGCCAAATCAGGTATTTTGTTTATTCTCACTGGTATCTTCTGGTCGGAGGTCAGTTCCAGTGTCCAACCAATATCTTGTAAGTTAAAGCCACAGTAGTGTTGACACTGTAAGTAAAAAACAGGTAACAGTGAGAGGATAGCAGAAGCTAATGAATAGTAGAGATTAGAAAGGAAAAAAAAAAAGAAAGAAGAAAAAAAAGGAAAAAACCTTGTGTGTAATTTGGCATGGGTAACCTGTGATGTCAGGGTGATGTCAGTTCGGCAGGTGGTAACTTTTTCCAGTTCAGCTTCAAACCAGGCAGGCCTTGTTTTTGTTTACTTTTCCTCTCCACTCTGAAAAGGCCAGTGAGCGCCTTCGCAGATGGGGGCTGTGAATCACTGACAGGGATCTCACTGCCCTCCAGGCAGCTCAAGATCTGCCTTGCAAAGGTGGGGTTGAATATGCAGAGGTGAGGGCCCTGGTGCCCCAAAGGATGGACAGGAACATCAACAGACACTGCTACGTCAGTTCTGAGCTAACTTTTCCTCTTTTTCTTTATTTTCCTTTCTTTTCCTTTCTTCTTTCTTACCTCTTTCTTTCTTTCTCTCTTTCTCTCTTTCTCTCTTTCTCTCTCTCTCTCTCTTTCTCTCTCTCTTTCTCTCCTTTTCTCTTTCTCTCTTTCTTTCTCTCTTTCTCTTCCTTTCTTCCTTTCTTCTTTTCCTCCTTTTTTACTTGCTTCTTTTCCTCCTTTCTTGCTTTTTCCTTTCTTTCTCCTTCTCTCTCTACATCTCTTCCTTGCCCCTCTTTCCCTTTCTTTCTCTCCCTTCCTCCCTCTTTCCCTCCTTGCCTCCATCCATCTTTTCTTCCTTTCCTCCCTCTCTCCCTTCCTTCTTTTATGTCAAACCTTTTGGTTAAACCTAAACAGCAGGTTTACAGCAACCCAATACTGCTGGATGAAAAGCTGAGAGAGCTGGGGCTGTTTAGCCTGGAGAAGAGCAGACTGAGGGGGGATCTTATCAATGCTTACAAATACCTTAAGCGCAGGTGTCAAGAGGATGGGGCCAGACTCTTCTCAGTGGTGCCCAGTGATGGGACAAGGGGCAATGGGCACAAACTGAAAAATGGGAAGTTCCATCTAAATATGAGAAAAAACTTCTTTACTTTGGGGATGACAGAGCACTGGCACAGGCTGCCCAGGGAGGGGGGGAGTCTCCTTCTCTGGAGATATTCAAAACCCACCTGGACATGACCCTGTGCAACGTGCTCTGGGTGACCCTGCTTTGGCAGGGGGTTGGACTGGATGATCTCCAGGGGTCCCTTCCAAGCCCAACTATTCTGTGATTCTGTGATTCTTCCTACATGGCATAACTGAATAAGAGAACTGTTTATACTACCTTGTTTCAGGAGAAGATGATGGGATAGTTGCACCTTTGGTTTGCTGCTATTTTGCAGTTCTCATGCTCTTTCATTTTTATCCTTGTCTTCTACAGTCCCCTGAGTCTCCGCACCACCTTATTTAGTCCAGCTCATATTATCTTCAATATCATGTCTTTTTCAAATTCTTTCAAAATTTCTTCCTTTCCAAGCTGGCACAGTCAGATTTATTTGGGCCCAGGGAGCAAAATAAGGATTCATATGTAGTGGAGGAGGCCCAATGATTTGTTAATAAGTTTATTGTTGTTGTTTTCTTGCTGCAAAGCAATTTGCATTTCATCTTACATGACAATTACATGTAAGTTTGTATATACATCATTCCCAGGAGTTATTTTTGAAAGAGGTGAAACCCTCTATACATCTTGAGAAAAAATATTAACTCAAATAAATAATAGCAGGAGTAAGAGTAAGAGCAGAATCATATATAACCATTTTGCAGGCACCATAGGTGAAGAATTTGATTATCTGGATTTTATTTTCTGAGCACAAATGCAATGAATTTATTGAGAATTTCATTCCTCAAGAAATGATGAGGACTTGGTCAAGGCCAAGGCATTATCACTATTGCTTAACTGAGCATGTTGTTATGTTGGACACAGGGGGACTACCCTCATGCTGAGCACCTTAATGAAGACCTGAACTCTTATTTGTGCAGTTTGGATGGGCTGAATGCAAGCATACTTATGATTCAAGAGGCTCAGGCTGCAATTAGCTCATTGGCTTACGATGGGGACTCATGAATAGACAAGCAAAATTTGAGGCATCCACCTCAAATGTCACCATGGTGACAAGATGCTAACTAGCAAGCTGTGCATGTGAAAGTCTGATGACATTATGAGGATAGGGATAATATTAATTTTTTGTGAGGGCTACTCTAAGTTCTTACAGCTTTTTTCTTTTTTTGCTTTTTTTCTTTTTCTTCTCATTAATCAGGTCACTTTGGTTTACCACAAAATCACTCATTTTTTTATGTTCAGGGACTCAGTTTCTTAAGCTACATCTATACTTAGAAATGAAACATGCTTGCAAGCTATTTTCTGGCCTTGAAAACAACCAATCCAGAATGGTTTGCATCCCTTAAGTCCTCTTTCCCTCCCCCTTTGGGATGGCCACATCCACAATCTTTGTTACGAATAATTCCTGCCTCATGCTAACTCCCAAATCGTGCCCAGGAATTAATTTTGGAGATTGATAGATGGCCTGGGCCAACAACATACTAAGGACATTATTAACAATTTAATAGTGTGGGTGATTGAGTTCCATTGCCTATGAAAGTTTCCTGGCACTATTTATTATTATTAAAGATGTAGCTTCACTGCCCAATCTTTACAAAGATATATAGGAATGACATATTTTTACTTCACTGACCAATTGGGAAAATAATTTCATTAAAATACTGTGTGGGGCTCAAAGAAGAAATTAGGGGCCCTAGAAGCTGGATTTGGTTTCAGTTACTTTAAAAGTAAATTCCTGTGCCTCCCCTTCTCTTTCTCTTTCATACATAGATCAACATCCATATATACACTAACTGTGATCATTAAAATATAACGTGATACAACGAGAAAGTGTGTACCATGCCCTAGAAGAGACCATGCAATTCATGATGGTTAAAAGCTTTCTTCTGCTGCTCTAGTGGCAAGTGCTAAGACACAACAGGTAGCATTCACAGAATCACAGAATCACAGAATCAACCAGGTTGGAAGAGCCCTCTGGGATCATTGAGTCCAACCATTGCCCTGACACCACCATGGCAACTAGACCATGGCACTAAGTGCCATGTCCAGGCTTTTCTTAAACACATCCAGAGATGGTGGCTCCACCACCTGCCTGGGCAGCCCCTTCCAATGGCTAATGACCCTTTCTGAGAAGAAATGCTTCCTAATGTCCAACCTGAACCTCTCCTGGCCAAGCTTGAGGCTGTGTCCTCTTGTCCTATCGCTGGTTGCCTGGGAGAAGAGGCCGACTTCCACTTTACTACAACCTCCCTTCAGGTAGTTCTAGACTGCAATAAGGTCACCTCATTCCCCTGCACAAGGCCTTCACACCCTATGAACCTGGGCTTGATGATAGTGATTGAGAACACACAAGTACCCAGACCTTCCCCTCGGTTGAACCTCATCCATGAATTGTGAAAGGCACTTCACAAGCCTGGTTGTCACAGCTTGTGACTGCAAAGGAACATTACACACACTGTTACCCAAGGAGGGGAATTTATTAGAGCATTTAACAAACAGGAGCTGATGTATTTTATTTCCCTTTAGCGAATGTTATTTAAACTAGACAATGGGGAGACTTCCCCCACGCCCCAAAGGATCAGAGATGAAATTCCTTTCAGCCCTTAGCTCTCACATTTGTGTATGACTCAGATGGTTAAGGTCTCCCCTCCCTGCTTTCAGCTTCTCAGCCACAAAAAGCTAAGAAAGAAAATAAATTTGTTTCTAAAAATGAAGTCCTGGAGGGAAATCATTCAGATGCTGTAGGGAAAGGTTCTTAGCCCAGTGGCATGATCAATCTCTTGTTTCATATTTTTTTTTCCAAAGATCTGTTTGACTTGCTTTTCTCTCCTTTCCACATGTCTCTTTCTTCTGGTTTCTCTTTCTTCTCTTGATCTGGTATTAATTTCTTTCTTTTATGCTGATAAATTGCTTTCCCCTAGGTTCTCTTCTCAGCACAAACTTCTTTTTCCAGTCTTACAATAATTTCTGCGTTACTTCAGAGATATTTTCTGTCTTTGGTTCTGTTCATCTTCCTCTATTATCTTGACCATCATGTCTTTCTATGGATTTCAAACTTTTTTTTTTCCCCCTTTCTGTCAAGTTCATTTCCCTCAGTTATTTCACTTTGTCCTCCTACCCTTTCAAATATTCAGTCTCCTTTTTATTCCTTACCTCAGTAGAGGCAAGTATCCAACTCAGATATGCCATCCAAAAAATTAAGTTATGCAGCACTGGTATCAAACTATTCATTTCAAAAACACATTTTATGACAGAAGAAAGAGATTTTCACAAAACTTTTGAAGTTTCAGAATGAACATCTGATTCCCACAGACAATTTCCATTTGCAATGGAAAGGAAAATTGAATTCTGTTTAGTTATAGTGTCCTTGTATGCATCACTTCTGAACTGATCTTCAAATACTGTATTTATTTAAGTCGTCTAAAAATACCAGTTGATTAAAATATTTTTTTTTCTCTAGCAAATATACCAGTTTCAGCTCTATTTTCGTTTATTCAGTTGAAGGTGGAATGTCTGATTGGCAGCACAGGAAGAACAAGTGTGAGAAAAAATAGACAATAGTTAATATATTCAGACAGGATGTGAGAAATCCAGAATCAAGTCATTGCAAATGAATCAAGCACTGCAGGTTCATGAAGCTAGTTATATCACATCCTCTTGGTGAGAAGACAATTCATACCTCCTTCTCTTTCGCTCCCACTCTTTCATGGTACACAACAACTTTTTAATAGGTTTCAGGTCTTCTCTTCCACCTTTTGTCAAACAGAACTGAGATTTTCTGGCCAGACATTGTTACTTCTAACTAAAATACTGTAAATATTTGTCTTTCAGAGGAAATTAAAAGGTGTTCTTTTACTACTTTGTCTATAGATAAGAAAATCTAAAAATGTACATGGAAAAATGTCATGTCTGAGCAGCAGATGAGAAATCTTGTACCTGAAGAGCTGGGAGATAAACAGCCAGTTGAGCTTGCAGACATGCTGTCTCTTGACCGGTATCTCCCAGCACACTAATTTTTTTCTGCTGTTTTGACAAATGCTACTGATAAATATATGCTGGGATAGACAATCATTATGGTCTTTTGGCTTCAGAGTGCTTAACTTTATTTTGCCCTTTTTAGGAATTCCATATTTGTATTAAAATGACATTGTTTCTTATGACTTTTAATGGTCTTTTAGACCATTATATAGATGTAATTATTTATTTAGTGCATTACCTTTTTTCCCTCACCTACATATAAGGCTTTACCCTGTTCTCCTTCAGGGTTCACTTCAGTGCAATCCAGGGATGTGAAAAATCTAATGCATGACAGCAGACAAGAGGAGATCTGTAAGATATGCCTCATTACTTGTCTTAATAACCAATGTCTTCTGCAAAAGCCAAGTTGAAGAGTCAGGAGAAGTGAGTCTGTGAATGAAGAGCATTTCTTGCAGGCTGGGATACCCAGTGAACCTAGAAAGAACTCTTTTTTTTCCCTTTTCTTTTCCCCCAGAATACTTGGAACCAACCTCACTTCTAGGAGACTGCCAAATGTGTTTTTCAGGATGACGCCATAAAGACTTTCATGGACTTTTTATTTTTTCATATTTGAAGGTGAACTTTCCTTTGACAAACAGCCTATGGAACCAGAGCAACTGGTGAGAACAATGAGTCATAAAAAGTCTGTTATTAAAAATGTTTGCTTTGTTCACATCCTGAATTGATTTCTTCTAATCATTTCCCTCTGACGGCTGTGGTCAAAAATAATAACAGTAATAATAAAATAAGAGAATATGCCCCTCCCTAGTCCTTCTAATAGAGGCTTTGCTCTCCATGTGTTGACAGAGTAGCCCTGCAGACAGACCAGTATGTGAATTTAAGTAATAAAACTCAAGGAAAGATTGGGATATTACTGCTTTTTTTTTTATTACTACGGAGCTTGCATTATGCTAGTAATGCAGAGGCTATAAGTGAGATGAGGGTCTGAGGTAGCACAGGGACCATTTGCAAGGAGGGGATTTTTTTTCTTTTACTCTCTGTACGCATGCAGATGGATTTTGCTTACTATTTAAAGAATAGTTAAAGAATATTTAAGAATATTTAAAGAATATTTTTGTTTACTTGTCATGTAATTGTGAAGAAAATCAGATTATCAAATTATCTGCTTTTTTCTTCTGTAAAACTACACTCATAGAATTCTCACTCTTTTCCCTCATGTGTTTCTCTTACTACCTGTAAGTATAAAATTACTCCACAATTATACAACTCTACAATAACTGCATAATGTGTGAAGTTATTACATCGTTTGCATTATTGCTGTACCACTATGATCACAATTAATAACACAAATAATTATCCTTTTTCTCATTGTGTGATGAGTATTTGACCAAATAAGTTGACACAGATGCATAACAGTTGGTAGATGCATAACTAGACACGTAAATATATAAATAATGTATAAAATCAAACAATTAAAAAAAAAAAACCCACAACCCAAACCAGACTTGTGGCTATATTTTATACAAATACTTAATACTTTATTGCTCTTCATTATGTTGTCTTATTCAATATTTTAAAATGGTTGTACTATAACAACTATTCGGAATAGTATTTGTGATTCAAAAATTCATCTCAAAGGGTATTATTAACCTTAAGCCTTCACCTTTTTTCTGTCGAAAAACTTCAGTCATTTTTGCAAGGAAAGAAAATAAGTTGGTGTGATCAAATCAGTCCTTGCAGTGCCAAATACTTGATGAGAACTGTACAAAAGCAAGTTACCATAGGAAAACCTTATAGTCTAAAATATTTGTTCAATATATATGATTTTTTTCCCCAAAAAAAACAGATGTAATAAAAAATATATTTATCTATGAGATTTATTGTGTTGAAAAAATTTTCTGATCACCTTCCAAAGGGTATAAGCACATTGAACACAAAGAATACTGTAGTCATGTGCATTAATTTCTGGAGGGCATGATTATTTTACTAAAACTCACAGAACAGCAAACTATATCATTACTAAAAACTAATATTTTTTATACGCAATATACATTTATCCCACGGATTTCAACTGCCACAAAATAATATACAACCAGCAGATCTATAAGATATAAAAACACTTAAACACACAGAATATTCAGGTATGCAACGATATTCATTATTGTGAATTTTCAATGTTCAGGAACAAGAATTTTTTGGGAAATATTTTTTGTTCAGTCATCAGGATGAATCTCATCCTTAAACTAGTGAAAGAAAGAAAGAACAAAAGAAAGAAAGAACGAACAAAAGAAAGCAACATTTTGCCTTCAGAGAATTATCTTATCCCCTTATCCCTCTATCCAATTTCTTACATCTTCTTCCAAATAAAGTTCTACTGCCCATTGGCACACATAGAACACATCATGAGGAACCCCTGATGTGACCCAGTGTGGGATTCCCACACTCTCCCAGTATAGAATTGCAAAGTGGAGCATTCATCAACCAGAAAGAGCCAAAACTCCTATTGAAGGCCCATATCTCAGACACTTTAAGTGAGATTACTCTCTCTCTTCCACCATCACAACCTGGTGGTTCAAGCACTGCAGCTGACAGAGAAAGTCCCTACCCAACGTAACAGACACAAAAACAGGTCGTCAACAGTGCAATTACATTCATGAGACACATGGTCCTATTCTGGTCATGCCCTGAAGGACCAAGGTATCTCTTCTCTGGAAGTAAGCTCTTTTTCACTCATACAAAACCAAATAATTAAATAAATAAATAGAAGTAGGCAGAGAATAACCTGGTAAAAGACTGACACAAAAATGAAAATGCTTGAGAATAAAAACCTAACTGTGTGTACTCTGGACTAAGTCAGGAAGATTTTAAGTCAGGATGTTTTCAAACAGTCCATTGAACAATTTTCCAAGCATATAGATGCGCATATGCATACATATTTAAGAATAGAGGAAAAAATCATTGTTGTTAGAAACAAACAAAAGTTCATACTCTCACAGGCAATTCAGACTGTAATTTTGTCAAGTAAAATCATAGGAAGGTTGTGGTGATACCATTTTGAGCCATGAAAACTAAGAATTTGAAACACGGGTATGAAAAAAATTCGATCTCAAAAAGTTCCAAGAAAGATTTGCAGTCTGGCAAATTTGTTGGTAATGGGAACTCAACCTCTAGAATTTCAACAGCTGAACATGAAGAGTTGATTTTGAAGTCATCAATAAGAACTTGCAAATGGAAGGACAAGGAAAAGTATGTGTCAAAACACAGAGAATTCTCATGATTTATGGTTATTAAATTGCATTTTATGTTCCTGAAAGGTTGGTATAACCCAAACAAAAATTATGGACATAGAGCAAGCAGACTCAGTCAATGAAATCCTTTCTCAAGTTGTAAGAACATAAGATGGAATATCTTAGCTGATTTGTCTTCTACTATTGTAGCCAGTCATGTCATTTCAATCATTCAATGAACAGTGCATAACTCTACAAGGAAGGTCAAATGACGTGGTCATCTTGGCAGTTCATGGTCATAAAATCACCATAATGTTGTAAGATTTCTGATTTGCCAAAGCCACAAGCACTTTACTCAGAACCATTCAGCTAGCTTGGAAAACAAATGAAGATATTTGTAGCAGACAGAGATTTAGCATCCTTTCCTGAGGCATCCATTTTGACAGCACTGGGTTTTATTTTATGGTGCTTACTATAAGATTTTTTCAGAAGACACAAGGGTTCAGTTGGAGCTAAATCTTCCCTGTTGGGAGTAAAAGTAACTTTCTAACATAATTGCCCTAAAGTACTTTTGGTTACCAGAATTTCATACAAGAGATAGATAGCAGAAAGTAATGCTTGGAGATAGCTACAGGCCAGCTAGATGTTAGGAACTGAGGTTGATCCAAGGGACAGAGCAAGGTAAAACAGCTGGGTAATGTGACAATAGATTACAATCCTGAGTTAAAAAGAAAATATCTTTATTTAGAATAGTTTTAAGTAGGACCTTGTAGTCATTTATAATAAGATTAGAAATTTAGCTTAACAGTTATCCATATTTTTTGTTTGGTGTAACACTATATAGTTGTTTATGGTAGGGAAAAACAGGGCTTAGCCCATCAAGGTGACTCATTTACATCCTATGATCCTGTGACCCACCAGATTCAGAAAAGGGATCCATCATCTCCCTTCAATTTTAACATTTACAGCATAGAGAATAACAGCAGAACTGGTTTTAAAGCTGCTTTATTGCTACTGGAATGAAAATAGTTAATTCATAATGCAATATACCTACCTTTATTTTAAATACTGGATTAGGATGAGATAAAATTATGCCAGTAGCTCCCACATCCAAGCTACTCAGATCTCCACTGACTAGTAAGGGAATCTGAGTGACTTCTTCAGATGTACATCCCTATATTTAATGAGAGATGTCTGTTTCCACTCAGAAAACTGAGGCACTGTAGTGGTTGTGACATCTTTAAGCTCTTCAACTCCTCCTGTCTCATACCTATATTTCCAAATCCGCCAGTATATGAGGAAGGGAGTTTTGTGATGAGGAGGGGAAAGAAAGTTAAAAAAAAGAACTAAAAAATATGTCAGCTGCTAGGTTTCAGGTGGATTTATTTCCACTGGCTAAGAGGTTTTCTGAGGCAGAGAAACATACAGCTCATTAGCTAGATTAGTGTTATTACATTCATTTTTCAATAAATATACCATGTCAGGATTTATAGCTTCTCTGTTCTTTTTTGTGAAATGCAATAACTCTATCTCCCGATGCCAGCGCTTCAGCAGAGCGACAGGAACAACGCAGGAAGGGAAACACGTTGCTGCCTTCTGCTAAGTCTTGCTCCTGTCTTGGGCCAGGGCTGTGACAGCTTTTGGCTAACTCTGTGCTGAAGTGAATGGGAATGAAACGGCAGACACCTCAACTTAAGTCAATGACCTGCTCTGGATTTCTTTGATATATTTGTTTGGGCCTCGAGAGAGATTTAAGTGTCGTTGAAAAGAGCTGATTGAACTTCTCTTTGTAATAGCTGTAAAGAGCTCCTAGTGCTCTCTTTGGAGGGGTATAAACTAAACCCTACCCCTTTATCCTCTTCCTCACTTCCAAGGAACTGCTCCTCATTCACCTGGAGAAACCCATTTCATCCCTTGCACTCTAGCTGCCCTCTAATCCCAATATCAAGGATTGCAACATTAAAATTTTGGGGCAAACCCCCACATTTCCTGTTTTGTCCATGGGACAAACACTGTCCCCTGCATCTGGACCATGCACAAATTGTTTAAGACCTCGCAATTTTAAATTTCACTTTCAATTAAGTGCCATTATTTGACCAGGTGCCTGGAAAAGTAAGAGAGAGGAACAAAATCAGTATCTGATGTGGGGCAGTCTTAATGTGTCTCTCCTACGTGCTTCTTGTTTTTAGCTTGATACCTCTGCTGTTTACAAGTTGTCCATGTATTGTAAACCCCTCACTCTCTCTGGTCCCCACAGAAGCCCATTTACTCTCTGCAAGCCTTTCTAATGTAACGGCTGATAAAACTTATTGACTCCTGCAAGCATGGCTGTTATCAAAAATTTTAGAGTGTTTTTAGTGCTGGCAAAAACACCAGAATGATAGACTTAGATGAGAAAATCCTCCTTACTAACCTAGACAAAATGTTAACAAGGAACATGGAGAAGATACTTATCAGTATAAGAGCTTTCAAATAAAATAACAAGTCAGGATTAAAGCTTGGACTTGCTGATATGGAGCCCAGAATCAATATCAAGAGCTGTAGGAAACTCATATCTGGAACAGATGAGGCACAGAGAGACACATATGTGCTTACATGGACCAGAAGGTTGGATTAGCAATCCCAGTTTACATATTGACACATCTCATGGGGCAAACAAAGATGTCCACTAAGCATGACAGAATCACGTCTAGATTTCAAAAGAGCAGGATGAACACTGGCCTTGAAAGAGGTGAACCCCATGGCTTTGGATAAGAGGTCCAGCCACCCTGGTCAGCTGCTGGATGCTGGGAAAGGAAAGGCTACTGCATCTCAGCTGGCTTCAACATTTTCATTTAAGCAATGGAGTTAATCCCCTACTGTCAATGGAGGCAACAGAGACTCAATGATGGTGACTCAGCCCCTCTGTTGGCTCTCAACTAGAGAGACCTGCTTGTCTCCATTCCTTGTGGATGGTCTACAGTAGCTGAATTCCTAATCTAATCACCAGAGTTAGGTAGGAGAGTTAGGAGGAACTCATCTAAGGTAAAAGGTTCAGACTATACTTTGGAAGAGCCAGAGTCTGGGTATGTGGTGGTGAACTTAGCTGCTAAGCACTTTGGTCTGCTCAGTCTGAATCCACCCAAAACACATGAACAAGAGTTTGGACTAAGGCATCAAATTTCCTTGGAGTCTGCTTTTATGGCAAGATCTGGAGCTCTAGAGAAGGTGGCCTCTTGAAGTGATCTTTATTGTAAAGAATGTATAGAGTGGACCAAGAGGCTCAGACCCATGGGTAACTATACGGTGAACTTGCCAGTCTTCCCTGCCAAGTGAATCTTTGGCAACCGTGTAATGATAAGCAGAAATGGTGCTGACTGAGGTCGTATTTGTAGCCATGGGAACATCTTTGTAGTGGGACCACTTGCTTCCATGAAATGCCAACAGACAACAGTGCTTGCCAACATCTGGCTTCTCTACTGTAGATTATTTTAATTCCCAAGCCATTTTTTTCCATCTCTGCCACAATATTTGTGTGGGATTTTTTTTTTGTTATTGATTAACTTTCTAGTACATGGGTTCTCCTGGACCTGGATACAGATTTGAAAAAGCAACTATAAATTATCCCTGGAGCTGATTTTCACTTGTTCCCTATTGCATGTGGGCGTTAAAATGGACAGAAATTGCCTCTCCCTTTTCTCAGTAATTTATCTAACCCCACTGGCTTTTATTAGGCTGATATTTTTTTTCCCTCCCTTCCCACTCAATTTCAAGTGGCTGCTCCCTCATTGCTAGCACTGGCTCACAAAATATATATGGAAAGAGAAGGAGCTTATTGTTCAATTCTTTGCTTTTCTGTTGGTAGATGCAGCGTGTTCACTTTTGTTTGTTTGGACTTTTTCTCCTCAGTAGTATGGGGGAAAATAAATGACATTTTTTCCCTTTTTTAAAAAAAAATTTGATTTCATTCTTTTATTTTCTACCTTTGGAGAAAACCTTTCTGATCTCAACAAACATGTAATACAGCTATGAGTGAATAACCAGGCTACACACTAAATGTTTTCCTGGGTGTTCCCTTCTGTACCAGCCAATTTTTCCCTAGTTGCAGGAAGGCAGCCAAGATAAGGAAATGTTCATCATTTCTGCACTGTATTATTTCAGTGGAAACAAAGGATCACACTGTATGTTTCTGTCGGTGCGCGTATATGCGTGCATTTGTTGTAGGCGCTCTCTTTCGGAGTCCAGGACTTCAGAATAGCTTTGAAACCTTCCAGTTTTTCAGCCATTCACGTGAAAGCCAGCCAGGTAAGTAAGGGAGACCGTGGTTACAAGTTTTGTGTTACTGCTTTTGGCTGGTAGGGCAAATCTCTGCATTGCTGCACCCTGTATCCATAAACTTATCCCCTCCTCCTCTGACACACACACTTTGTCTGCACAAATGTTTGCACGGCCACTCATTGAACCTGACCAAGGAACTGATCCAGCTGAAAAAGAACCCAGGAAAAAAATCACAATTTATTTTTTCCGCTGGATCAGTCCCTTGTTTGGGTTCACTGCATGGTCATGAAAAATGTAGTGCAGGAAGAGCTCTGAGGATGATTTGAGGGCAGGAGAGAGGAAAGCAGGAGGGGATGTGTAAACTGTGACTGACACCAAAAAACAAGGCTTTGCAAAACTTCACCCTGACTAGAAGTTATCTAACTTGACCAGCTATGGGCCACAAGAGGTTATGATATAGAAGATTATTATGGAAGCAAAAGTATGTGTCAGACAGCCTCTCACTGTAATGCCTGCCTACATTGGGACTCATATTTGAGCAAAGCTGTCCTCTGAAAAGAGCTGTTAAAGTTCATTAAGCCGAGAGGCAGAATAAAAAAAATTCAGACACCACTTAACTCATGCTAACTTCCAAAAATGATATTTCCTAGGTCCTGCTTTGGAGGCCTATTTTCCTAGGTCCTGCTTTTGTAGTGAAGTGGGAGTCGGCCTCTTCTCATGGGTAACTAGCGATAGGACAAGAGGACACAGCCTCAAGCTTCGCCAGGGGAGGTTCAGGTTGGACATTAGGAAGCATTTCTTCTCAGCAAGGGTCATTAGCCATTGGAAGGGGCTGCCCAGGGAGGTGGTGGAGTCACCATCTCTGGAAGGGTTTAAGAAAAGAGTGGACAGGGCACTTAGTGCCATGGTCTAGTTGCCATGGTGGTGTCAGGGCAACGGTTGGACTCGATGATCCCAGAGGTCTCTTCCAACCTGGTTGATTCTGTGATCCTGAGGCAAAAGCAAAGCCAGGAAATGATAACCTGTTTTCCCTGCTATTTTCCAGCCACCTGAGTGCAAACACTTCTCAAAATTTGATGCATTAAGAACAACATCCACAGAGACTATGGAGAGAGAACAGAAACGAGCCAGACTTCTTGTCTACCTCTCTGAGGTAAATTCTGCTAAAGATCTTGCTGAAGAATCACTGAAGTCATCAATATACTTTGCATTTGCACCTCAAACTAGCTACTGACTTTTTCAGCCTTAACCAAATGACACCCTGCTCTCCAGGTGAGAGGAATCTAAGGAGAGCAGTGGAAAAAGTTTGGGTGAAAATTAATATCTCACAGGACAGAAAATATGAAGGAAAACAAAAAGTGTAGTAATTACAAAGAGAGAAACCAGGTTGTGGTTAAAGGCAAGATGAGGAGTGGATAATTTTCAAATCTCATTCACTGGACTGTTTACTGGAAGTGGAAATGAAACCCTTTTTGAATGCCCTGAATAAGTAAGCAATAATTAGCAAGAGTTAAAAGACTGGGGTAGTTAAAATGTTACTGTGCATGGAAAATTAAATAGCTCAATATTTTAACTCAAGCAGGGGAGACTCCCTGCAAACTTTTGTCTCATTCCCATGAAACACTTCTCTTCAAGTGTCCCATTTGTCCAAAGACAAACTCCAGGGCTCTACTTGCCCAGCAATTCCCAGCCTAAGCCTCATTTATGCAGTTTCAGCAGTGTTACCTAAGCGAGTGAAGGTTGTGAGATCAGGACATTACCAGTGAGTAAGAAGGTCTAATCAGGAAGGAAGGCTGTGGTAATGCGGTTAGTTCAACCTTTAATGGCTGGGCAGGTACAGAGCAGCAGTCAATGAGATCTCTCCAAGGACTGGAACCATATGTGAAAAAATTACACATGCTGCTTCCTTCCTTGAACATCAGTACGTAGCTCGTAAATGCTCTTTAGTTTCTGGCCAAAATAGAGACCTTTACACTCCTGAGATAGCAGAAAGGAAAAGGAGAGGCAGTGACCAGAAAAACTCCCACGATATGTGTCATCCAAAACCAGATAAAATGTCTCTGACACCAGAACTGTAACTACAGTGATCAGATATCTTCAGCATCCTCCAGCTAATCTTAGCCTCATTCTTGTGATGAGCATAAGACATATAGCAGTGTGACTGCCATACTTGGAAGGGAAACATGAAAATTAAATTATTTGTTCAAAGCTGTGAAGAAAAATAATACGAGGTTTGTGTTATGGACTCCAGTGAAGCTAGATCCTCACCCTTTTGTCATATCATCTTGTCACATTTTTGAGAAATAAATATGTTTAAGGTAACAGACCATCAAGCTCTATTGCAATCAGGAAGTGGAAGCATGAAAGAATTGCGTAGGATGGATGGACATGTAATGACTGGACATGGCACTTAGTGCCATGGTCTAGTTGCCAGGGTGGTGTCAGGGCAATGGTTGGACTCGATGATCCCTGAGGTCTCTTCCAACCTGGTTGATTCTGTGATTCTGTGACGAGCTGTAAAAAGAGAAAATGTTGTAGGTGTGGATTAGACTTCCTGGTTTTAGGAGTTTGGGGTTTGCCATGGAAGGTACATCCATACATGTAGAGCAGACCACCTCTCTAGTGGGTTGGCTATATATTAATCAGCTGCAAGATGTACCCTACATGACATCCTGCCTGATACAGCCTGGCAAAGAGAGGAGCTATAGCTGGAACAGAAGCTGTTTGCATCTTGAGCTGCTTTGTCTACGCTGAAGATTTGTGATCCTCGTTATTGCTATGGTCTCCTTCCTGCAGCTAGAAGGGTTGTAAAGGATTTCAGAATCAGTCTGTCTAGAAGTCACTGTTTTGTCACCATTGCTTCAATACACTTGGCTTGGTACGCTCACATCTATCACCAGCATCAGGAGTGCACTACCCACATGTCACAGTAGATGATGCAAGAATAATCCAGAGGTTAAGGCACAAAGTTGTGGTCTGTTTTTAGGCTGCGTGTGCATGCTGTGAACATATGTCCATGGTCCAGATTAGAAGCCAGTTCACAGAATCACAGAATCAATCAGGTTGGAAGAGACCTCAGGGATCATCGAGTCCAACTGTTGCCCCGATACCACCATGGCAACTAGACCATGGCACTAAGTGCCATGTCCAGGCTTTTCTTAAACACATCCAGAGATGGTGACTCCACCACCTCCCTGGGCAGCCCATTCCAATGTCTAATAACCCTTGCTGAGAAGAAATGCTTCCTAATGTCCAACCTGAACCTCCCCTGGCGAAGCCATTATAACTCTAACAGTTCCTTGTTAGAGTTATAATCATGTCTCTTCCTTAGCTCCAAGTCATTCTGTTCTTCCTCCACCTTCATATAGTACAGGAAGTTTGTTAAATTTCTTCTCAATAGTTCAAGGAGATTGTAAAAAATCCTAATGAGTACACATGGGGGGTTTTGCCTCAGAATATAGAAGACTGGTGGTGATGTAATATGAAGTTTGCAGAGTAGGAAAGAGAGATAATGATGCCAGAAGCAATGCGAAAGGAGAAAGTGTTCTCCTTCGCTGGATGAAAGTTTGGAAAGGGGCATATCTAGGTCAGGACTTGCAGAAGATGCTGTGAAATTAGAGCAAGTGTTAATTTAGCTGCTGCTGGTTTGTGGTGAGATTGGATGCTGGTCTGTATCAAGCAGGGATGTTTCGTGTGCCTGAACTGTGGAAACAGCTTCAGTCAGAGCTTACTGTAAAACAAATCATTTCAGTTCTCCGGAACAACTTGTTCATGTTGTGAGAAGTACTTTTAATGGGCAGGCAATCCCTCATACGACAGTTTGAAGATTTAGCATCATCCATAGGCTGAGATTGATCATTCAGGACTGGGGGAATCTCCAAATTTCCATTGGCTGAGACGTTCCCCTGATGTATAACTTATCCTGCTTATATGGGTCTAGTGCCTTGAGTTTTTTCTTGGCACTTAGGAAAATATTGGCCCTCCCAACACCATTTCTCTGCCCTGGCAAGCATCCTGACATTGGGCCTCAAAACCAAGGGTGTGGTCTAATTTATTCAATTCTTCTCCTCTTTCCTCTGGTTGTTCCTCAACACTAATTGTATAGGGACTGGGGCAGGAGCAGTGCGTGCTCTGGAGGCTGCCAAATGCAACGTATCCAGCCAAGTGAGAAATAAAAAGGTCAGGTTCAAAAGTCTAAGCAAGAGAGCTGTAGGTTTTCCGATGGGTTTGACATCTGAAATGGTCTGATGGATGTTTCCTTTGTTTGTTCTGTGACCACGCAAAAGGACTATAGAAATGCAGGCAAACCCCATAATCTACTACTCTTGGCTGATCTGTAGCTAACGTATCTGGTATTATTTATACTTTTTATTATTACTTATGCCACATCAAAAGTTTGTCCTTCCCTATGACTAGCACCCTTGACGCTATTTAGAAATGTAAAATACACTCAACTAATAGACAACTTTCTTCCATTATTCCTGTAATATCATCTTCAGCTGTGGAAAAAAAATATAAGGAACTTCAATACTCCACCCAAAAGTCCACCGGGGACCCCTCAAAGCAACCTACCTCTTGTGTCTTAATTTGAAGTCTAGCAGGCGTAGAGAAAGTACGTCCTCTGTATTTAGAGTGAGTCATAGCATGGAGCACACTGCAGATAAAAGTAGGTGTGGTGGTTGAAGAATGGAGGGCAGGAAACAGATGTGTCTGTGGTTTTTCTGTCTGGTCAAATGGGTTAGCTCAGGGACCATTAATGAGGGCCTGGGATAGTTCTTTAGCTGGTGTAAATTAAGGCAGTTTTGCTGAAGCTATGCTGATTTACTCCAGCTAAGCACCAACCCTTTTTCTGTTTGCATAGGTCATTTGGAGTCCAGTGTGCGGTGGCTAAGAAGAGCCAAATCTTTCTACGGTTGTTCTGTCTCTCTTCAAGTGAAAGCTCAGTTTAAATTATTGCACTTATCTTTCTTCTTTATCTAAATCAAATTTGTTAGTTTTGTTTTGTGAAATAGGGGAGATTTAAGGAGAGAGACTAAAAATCCACACCTGGGAGTTCAGAGGCAGCTGTATCTCCTTTGCAATTCTGAAAGCAGGCCGCTTGTCTAAACGTCAAAATAAAGAGGCAGTTTCTTTCCATAAGACATCTACATTTGAAAGTGATTGGATAATTGGTTTCATTTAGGCCATGGGATCAGCACTGGAAGGAGAATATAGTAACTCTCAGTTCCGACTTCCCCGAATTGACTCTCCAGCTCCTCTTTGGGCAAGCTTTCAGGTTGAACTTCTGCATGTTCAGTGATTATCCCATCAGTGGTAAGGACACTGGGAAGCACCTGATGAAGAAACACAGGCCTAAGAAGGAAGATCCAAACTAAACAGAAGTGGGAACAGAGCAGCCAACTCTGCAGAACATTGTACAACTGCAGTCTTTAATTTTTTAAAGAAAATTTTCCACTTCTTCCCTTACAGGCCACATCTGGCAAACATTGTAAGAGTGTTAACAATTAGAAAAATGAAATATCTTTGCCTTCAATTTTAGTTGACAAAATAAATATAAGAATTCCATTGATCCCTTTAACAGACTATTGTATTATTCTTTGGGATATAGTGAATTTCCAGCCTATTCTAATCTTATCCAATTAAGTGAAACTAAACTTGAATGGCAAATCATCGGGTCTCTCCCCACTCTGGATCCAAAAAACTCTCATAAATACCTCTAGGAATTGCTTTTATCCTCTAGTGACTCAACAGGATCCCCATAAAAATTGAGGGCCACAGTTTAGACGACCTACTGTGGTGTTTTACATGGATAGACACCAACGCTGGGACCTGTAACAGGGAGCCTTTATTCCCCTTCACTGACTGCGTTACCATACAAGGACTTGTCCCATGGGGCAGTAGGAGATCTGAATTACTTAATACACCCTTGAACTGTGGTGCTGTCTGAGGCATCGTAGTAGGTGGTCTGAAAAGTCCCTTTCTGATGTTGACTTAGGAGAAATAAGAGATGATTTCTTAAGTTATTCTTGTCCATGCTCCATTATTTAAGCAAAACTTTTCCAGAGCATCTTAAGTCTTCCCCAAGCTTAATTAATTGCTATGACACTTTGCTAAGAGGATTAGTAACCATGGTTTCTGTCAGAATACACCTTCTAGAAGGAAAAAAAATCCACTAAAATTTTCATATAGTCATTATATTACCCTCTACCTATTCCTTTTTTAGCTCTCCCGAATCCATGAGATGATTATAAAATTTTGAAAATGCTTAGACATTTGGCTTTCTGAAATTCCTCTAGCTTCATGTTGACTAGTGTAGCCTCTGACACCCAGCTCACAAGACAATGACATCTGTGATGTGAATCCCTCTCCTGTTGTGTGCTTGAGAAAAGACAGCTTGAGTATTGGCTGTTGTCATCAAAGTGTAAAGCAAAAGTATCTCTACTGATATTGTACAATTGAGGTAAGTGGGAAGAAAATAAAAACCTACGCAGCAGAAATATTCAGGGCCTTACTTTTGCAAAGATTCTGTGACTTGGTGGAACATGATGAGTCTTCTTTAAATCAGTCTAGTTCAAATCTACAGAAAAGAACAAAATGTACTAGATTGTAAGGGGTTAGAATACCAAGAATCAGATTCAGGACACATGAATTTTGCAGAACTTGTAGAAAATGCAAATATTTTTAAAAGAATTTTAAAATGTTTTCTTCAAAATATCACGTGGTGTTTCTTTTTATTCTTAGAGATTTTAATTGAAAAATAAACACTGAAGCAATGAGGAAACTTTGGATTCTTCAAAATGTCTTTTGGGAAATTAATATCTTGCTTTCAATTAACAAGAACAAATTTCGTAAATTTTTACCAAAATATTTTGCTTTATTTTTTGTTGGTTTACTTATGTAGAAAATCCAGAAATATACAAAATAAAATGAAAAAAAAAAACCCCAGACTTTTTTTCTTTCTATTTGTAAAGGAGAAAATGTTTGTGTATTGGAAAAAAATAAATAAAATGGATAACTAAATAAAGCTGTAATACACCTTTGAAACATTCCCTGAACTTCTTTTAGAGTAAAAGCAAGCTGAATAAAAGGAAAAGGAATAAAATCTAGCTCTCCTTGAGTATTTCTATCACTACATAGAAGTTCACAGCCAGTTTCTTGTAGCATGTGCCCAGATAAACTTGCCCATGGTCTGCAGGTATGGTGTCAATACTGTAATTCTTCCTTCTCTTCAGCCTTTTATTTCTATATGGAATGTCTCCCAGAACATTTTAACTCTTCTCCTTGATCCTGCAGCAACCCTTTTGCAGGTGGCAAAAATCAGAGGAAACTGAGCTTGAAGAGCAAAATGTCTAAAGCTGTAACATGCCAAGATTGCCCTTGGGGGTCTAGTAGGTTTTCCACATCTTACCTAAAGGAGCAGTAAGCTGGACTCTGTATACTAGGTAGAGCCACCAAGGAGTAATCTTCATAAAGTCCATGGGCCTCCAATCTGGATGATATTCGACAGCTCTTATACAAGCTAAGTAAGCAGTGTCCATGACAGAAATGGAAATGGACAGGTCCCTTTTACTTTCCTCTCCCTCCAGGATTTTGTAAAGCCACCTGAGCTACCTAAGACAGACAGACTAATGCCTGTGTCTGGGGTGACCTCTGTTCCCATGCACAATCCCCAACCATAACAGACCCTGTCCTTATTCCACCCAATTTGTTGGTAGCTTCAGAGCTTCCAAACTGCAGCCTCACTTGGTCCCCTATGGGTACATCCCTTAATCCACTGCTCCTCTGCCCACCTTTCCTTGTCAGTCTTATGATGTCAAAATTCAATTTTCTTTACTCTACTGAAAACCACCAGTTGTCTTGTTTTCAGACCATCAGTACATGCTCAGTTTGTGCCCTTTTGTTCTCTTACAATAAATAATAGCCATTTGCACAGGTAACCCTCTCCTATCTTTGGAAATTGTTCCCCAGATGTCTTGCTAGAGAACAAGCATCTCTTCCCATATTTTGTTTGGGAGGGCTAAAAAGATGAGTTGACTGATTTACTTTCCTGTTACATGACAGACTTACCATTCCTTAGTTTATCCTACTAATCTTTCAGCACATCTTTCCTACCAAGTGGTAACAATACAGCTAACACAGATAACCAGAACTGTATACAGTATTTCTGATGTCACCAAGCCCCGAAAACAACAACCAAAAAAGATTTTACTATATTCTAGACACAACGAAGAATAGGAATTAAATTTGTTGAGAAATTTTGGAGATATTGAGTTTGGGGTTACGTGTACACTCAACATTTGTTTAATTGATAATATAATCAGGAGACAATATAAGGTTAAATGACAGCACTTCTAAGATTCACTGTACCTTACCCCTTGCTATATTATGTTGGTAGAAAACAGACAGCTAGAGACAGTTACACACAAGGATTTGCAAGTGTCAACACATTTTTCAGTAGATAAAAGATCTTTCATTAAATCTACTAATCAATAGAGTTATCTGTGCTGAAATATACAGAGGAAATTCAGCTTATTCATATTTAGAATAAAAGGGAGAGGAGTATATATTTTTTTCCATTTAATGAGAATAAGACATGAAAGTATTCCCTTCTCTGAATCATGACAAGGATGTCAAAATATCTTTAATGAATAGAAAATTCTTATCTTGTTTGAGACAATGGTAGTGTTGCTTTAATTGTAAATTATAGTTTTTTCATTTAAAATGTATTTTTTAAATATAATTTTTTTGAGCTGGAAATACGAAACTTTCTATTTTAGCAACATTGGAATGAGATATTTATGCAATTCAACCCCTGTATTTATAGAAAGAGAATTCATTGAGATTTAATTACATGACTTCAATTGTAGAGAAATTTGGCCGAGTAATTATATTTTTATATTTTCCAGGGCAGAATAGGCTCTTCCATAAACCTCTGTGTAGCTAAGATTTAATACAAAAGACTAAGGAGAAAAACTGTCTCACTGCATGTTTGAACAGTACCTGGCACAATAAGAGCCTGTTTTATTATCACCAATGTTGGGCAAAAATGCTCAACTAAAAAACATCATAATAGGAACTGACTTCACACTCATCCAAAAGATTGAGTATAAAGCCAGTTTATACGGACAGGAAAGTCTCCCTCACCCTGACTTTGGGCACAGACAGTTCTGTTAGTTCAGCCTTTGACTTGCTGGGCACTGAGCACAAGCAGCTCGAGACAGGCTGGTGCTACAACCCTGGAGACCAGGGTTTTCTCCAGAACTTCAGGGGTTGTGAAGGAACGATTTTTTTCTGGACAGTGTGCCTCGGACATTATTCGGAGGACAGTTTAGGAATCATAGATGGCATTCCTCTGCCACGTGTTATGTTCCAGGCTTCTTTGCTGATAATGTGTGGTTAAAACCTGTCAGACCCCTTCCATCCCCTTCCAAGATCCTTCCATCCCCATGGTCACATTGAACTTTGCTGCTGAACTTGTACAGTACTTCCGGCTGGTATTAAACTAACACTGACTTGAACTGGCGAGGCAAATCTGACAGAACCCATCACAGACTTTCCCAGGGTGGATTAATCTCATATATTTCTCACCTCAGGTTATGAAGAGAGTCTCCTAAACTAGCTTTGACAAGATGCACTGTTTTCATCTAGCTAACTTTGGGAAGAATTAATCCCATTCAAAAGTACCTTTCCCCACCTGACACAGTCCTGGTTAATCCCAATCCCCATCCTTTTATGAATTAAATATATTCTGGAAAACAATTCTCTCACATTCACTCAAAATGCTGCCAAACGGACTGTTTCTATATATTACAAAGTTTGTTACCTGAGCTGAGTTGAAACAGGAATGTCTATGCTTCCAGAATAGCAATCAGTTTAGCCTCCTGGTAGAAGTCAAGCCTGATAATTTAGATATTTGTAACAGCAAGAGTATGCTTGTTGGTTCCTCCAGGATACTACACACCTGATCAAGCCCAAGGTTTGGTACCATCACCTACCTGCAGCTGGTTTGTCTTTATACAGTCCACAAAACAGCCACATAGTCAGAAACAATCAGGTTGTGCAGCATGCTACACTTAAGCCCTGGGGCTCATTGTGGACTTTAGCTATGGTCCCACTGATCCTACACAGCAAGTTCTCGAGCAGAGCAATTGTGAGGAACAAACTTTAGTATGTAATGAGGAAAGAACATGATTCCAGTGCACCCCTCCAGCTGATTATCTTCTCAGTGCCCTCCTGCACAGGGGCAGGAGGGGAAGGTTAGTAAAAGGCAATTAGGATCTTCTAGGAATCCCAACAGGTGGCCCACCACCTTATTTATAATTTCTTTAGTGATACTTCTAACACTATGGTTCTCTAGACTCCCGTAAAAAGATAGCAGAAAACTCACCCCACCTTCTGTCTTTTCTCAGAGCACTGAAGAAAAATTAATGATAAAAAGGAACAAAGGTGTTACACTCCTTTTGTAGGTCACCCTGCTAGCAGGATAATTCAGGAAGTGAAGCCTGCTCAACCCAGCCAGCACACCAGCATCCCTGACTCCAAGGTTATTTACAGAGGAACACACAGGTGAGCATATGGAAAGAGTTGAACTTCATGCAATGGGAAACAGTTGCATTGACTAAATAAAACAATTCCCATCCTGTGACAGTGATGAATAGGTGTTAAGGAACTTCAAGAAAGTGGAAAATTCACTCAGTAACACATATGCGCACACAATGGTGAAAGAGGAAACAGGGAACTCCCTTAAAGCAGACACATCATATCACTGCAGACGTGAGCAAGGGAGATACTGACTTAGCAAATAAGCAAGAGAGCTGGGCAAAGATGGAAGAATCAAGAGCTCCAGTTTCTGACTTCAGTTACACCAGTGTAAATCCAGCCATGCCAGTGGACCCACTGGAGTTATTCCAGTGCACAGCTGACATAAGTGAGATGAAAAGAAGAGTTGTCTCCTGGTCCATGGACTGAATGTGGGGGTGATTCAGCAGGCTGGCTTCATTTTTTTTTAGTTTAGACACTCTCTGTGGTCTAGGGCATGCCATGCTTTCTCTTGGCCTGGGTTCATCCTACCTATTGAATGGACATAGCCATATTTCACTGTCTCAGGAGACTGCAAGATTTTGGGAGCATACATTTTTTCTTCTTATGCAAACGAGCTTCTCTAGGCACAGAGAAGCCTTGATTTTAAGTTGGGCCTCTGGGCTTCATTGCAGGACAGAAAAACAGGTTGCATTCCTAAACCAAAGTTGCAGATCTTCTGAGAGGTTTGTCCGTGACTACCTGTGGAAATGGTAGGTCACTTGTGACCTGATACGAAGATCATGAGAAATTGTACCGAGCTGAGTAATTTCTGATTCACATCTGTGTAAGTCAGCGTTACCAATCATTCAGTTCCTGCTTTGTGGCTGACAGGACTGCACCAGTCTCATCAGACAGTGCCAATAACCCCTTTAATATTGCATTCTCAAGCAGAGGAAAGAAATACTCTGTTCCTTCATTCCTTCAACCTTAAAAGATTTGTTCTGTTCCATCAATGAACTTGGGCACTACCATTTCCAACATTTGTCTGAGGCATCTTTGCTGCTAGCTTCAGTTGGCATTCGGGTAGACACCTTTCAAAATGTGGGTCTATGTGACTATCTGAGAGGATACATGAGGCTTGTTCCAAAACAGCCTTGGCTAGACCATCCTCCTCTCCTTCGAAAAAGGCTTGCTTGGTTTCCATCTGTTTTTTATGGTGAGGATGATGCAGTAATTTGCCTGGTTTATTTTTGTGACATCACATACAGATGAAACAACCGTGACTTCTCCATGAAACCTGTTAACTGCCCTCAGACTGGTTAAGAAACGTTGTCTGGGGCTCTTTGTGTGAGAATTTTCAAATCTCAAATCCTGTTGCTGTAAATAGCACAAAACAGAAAATAAAATGGTGATAGCAGGTCCCCTTTTGGGTTTACCTGCTCTGTAAAAACAGAACTGTTGTGAGTTATTAGGCTAAGTGATGGCTTGGCAAGCAATTTTATGACCTTAAGAAACTAACACACAATGCAGCAAAAGTAGCATGCTAGAAAAACGGAGATTGAACAAGGGCAGCCAGAAGGCTTTTCAACTGTGCTGTCTGCAGAGGAGAAGGATATCACTGAAAGGAAGATTTGGAGTGTGGCCAAATGGTTTAATGTTAGGAATGGCATGCAGAATGATGAGAAAAAGGATTTGTTTGTCCTTTCAAGCTGCCATTAAAAGAAAATTTTTGAAAATCCTTGTAAGACAGAATAGGTTATGGGGAGATGTTGCAGTTCAATATTGTCTGGGAGACGAAGATTTGGAAGTGGTCAGTGTCCATCTGTCAAAGTCTACATCAGAGAAACTGTCTGAGTTATTATATTTGTGGGAATGATCAAAAGAAGGAAACAGTGAAGACAGCAGGTAGAGACAGCCTTTCCTTCAAGGTAAAGAATTTAATACAATTCCTCATCATAGGTCAGCATTGTCCAACACAGCCTAAAGAACCTGAATATAAAGAAAAACTGCAAGGAAATAAGATTGAAAAGAACACGTGTCTTTCATCCTTTTTTCAGTTATCTACTCAGACTCCCATGGAAGTCCAAACACTGAGCTGGTAATAAAGAGCCAGGGAAAGCCTCAGGACCTGCTTCAAAGACAGTTTTCCAGTAGAGTGAAAGATGGGGCTTTGCAGTGGTTGTACAGTAGCATTATCTCAGCAGAGAGTGACTCTAACATCCTCCCATCATCAGATCTCCAAGAACAAGAATTGAATGGATACCTTGAGGACTTGATGTCTTGCCTGCTTTTGTCAGGATGAACTCAAATTTATCAGTATCATGAAGTTTACATCTCTCACACTAACAGTGTGTCAAACTCCTTAAATGCCTCTATAAGGTCTGAAATCATAAATCCTCCACACACAACCACAACTTGAGCAACCTCTGTTTTCAATTCATGGGAAGAAAAGTATTTTTCTTACCTCATTGTCCCTGCTAACATTAACAAACTGTTTGTATCACTTAGTAAAAGTTTTATATAATATTTGAAAGGTCAGAGCCTGTGGATAGACGTCTTTTGTATAAAATATTACTTTGTGTTGGCAGTACTATCATGAAATACGTTGGTTTTTTGTAACTTCACTAAGTAGCAGGAAGGATATTAGGGCTGGATTCTGCTTCAGATTAAAAAAAAATAATCCCTATGCCACTTTGTGTAAAAGCTTGTGACTCTTATTTAACTCGGGTTAGCTGATTGAGAAATTCACCTTTTTAACTGCTCCATAAATGTTTTTTCTTCCAGGACACAAACCCTTATGATTTATTTTAGGCTCAGAAAAATTGTAAGACAAGACTTTCCCATAGTAAGTAGAATTTTGCTCTTCATACATACCTATTGAAGAATACTAGATTATTCAAGAGCTAAATAATTATATTTTTCTTGAGCTTTTATTCTTCTTGTTCCTACCTATCAGTTCATTCAGGTCTGATGATGGCTTTAAAAGTGTTGCTCATGGAGCTTTATAGGGAAGAGTTGTGCCTTCCTTTGAGTTTAAAAAGTGTAAATTATAAAAGAACATTGTTTATGAAAATGGGAAGTGATGAGCCAGAGTGAAATCCCAAGAAGAACAATCCTCTGATATCTTGAAACAAAGGCAGTGTCAGATGAGTACCTAAGATATCTGTTGGAAATGTTCTGCTAAAGGGACAAAGTCGAAGACGAGTTGTCCTACCTATGGAGTAGGAAATATCAGTTGCATTTGAATAATTTTTGTTAACATTCTAAAATGTCAATTTGCTAACCTCAAAAGTTCTGTTAACAGGGACTGGAACTTGCAAAATATAGTGCTTTTGTAAGTGTATCCAACTTTAGCAAGATGAGTACTGAACACACATAAACACGAATTAACAAACAACACAGGTCTAGAAACCTGAGTACTTACTTTGATTTCCCTCTAATTTAAAAGCCCAAGACACCATTCCTCACCACATAAACACAATATTACAGAATTATTGAGGCTAGCAGGGACCTCTGGAGATCATCTAGTCCAATTCTGACCCAGAGCAGGGTCAGTTAAAACAGGTTACTCAGGGCCATGTTCTGTTGGGTTTTGATATCTCCAAGGATGGAGACTCCAAAACCTCTCTGGACAGCCTGGTCCAGTGTTCAACCACCTTCACAGTTAAAAAAAAAATAAAAGTTAAAGGTCGAATATTGTGTTCCAGTTTGTGCCCATTGCCTCTTGTCCTATCACTGGGCACCACTGAGAAAAATCTGAGTCCATCTTCTTTATTTCTTTACTCCCCCTATCATGTGTTTATACACATTGGTAAAACTCCCCTGAACCTTCTCTTCTCCAAGCTGAACAGTCTCGGCTCTTTCAGCCTGTCTTCGTAGGACAGATGCTCCAGTCCCTCAATCATCTTTGTGGCCCTTCACTGGACTTGCTCCAGTATGTCCATGTCTTTCCTGTACTGGGGAGCCTAGAACTGAGCACAGTGCTCCAGGTGTGACCTCAGCAGTGCTATCATTCTAGGGATCTAGGGTTTGCATTAATGGATAAACTACTAGACCAATGCCCATTAGTTTTCAAAGATAGTTGGCAAATCTAGTCAAAGAAGGACAGGTACAAATTAAAAAGGGCACAGGAAGACAGGATAAGGCCATCTACTCCAACCTCCTGCTCTGGGGAAGAAACCACTCTACTTACACAATTCCTGATGTACGACTGTCTAGGTTTTTTCCAAAACTCTCCAATGAAGGAATTTCCACAGCCTTTCCAGGCAACTGATTACAGCACTCTACTGTCCCTACTATTTCTCATAATGTTTTATTTGAATCTTCCTTCCTGGAAGCTGGGAGAACATAAGCACTGTCTGCCAGTCCTATTTCAACTTCAGAAAAAGTTGTCTGTGATATTAGTGAGATTTGCAGGAAGAATTCAGGCCCCAAACCAAGCAATTTGCTGTGTATTGCATGGTACGCTACACTGCAAGAGCATTTCTGTGGGTACCTTAATGTATTTGGAAATAACTAAATGGAACAAACATCTGCGTGTCTCACTGTACAGCTACATATTTAATAGTCTTCCTGTACACAAAAGCAGATCATTAAATGGCAAAACGGACATGGAGTTTTCAAGAACAGATCATTAGGTAACTCATCTTGATTTCCTGTGGACCATAAAAGAAGAGGATTTCAGCCAGTAGGTCTTACTCTAAGCTTCCCAAAGCTATGTTTGACTAACTCCTCTTCAGGAAAGCGTTTACGTGAACATTAAAAGATGACTAATCCTCATTTGCTGTTGATGAGTGGATGGTAGGCACAGCAAATTGGATTAATCTGATTAAATACATGTGTATTTCAGAGGGCAAATCAGCTGTCTTGGAGTGGGTATCTCATGCCATTTGAAATTTCCTGAAGCATCTGAGGTCAGCAGATACAACACAGGAGCATCCTTCAGGTAGCCTGTGTCCCTCTGGAAGGCGGATGCATGCACATCAGGTCTCCATGTTTAAGTGGCAGATAATGTCAGAGGTTGCTGAATTGTGAGGATATCAGGACCCAGGGGCTTCCTCCTGCCCCAGTCTGATAGAGGGAGGCAGCGTCTGTGGTCTGAGCACCCTAGTTTAGACAGTGGCCAGGCTGTCACTGAGCATTCATTCCCAGTCTTCGTCGAGTCTTTATTTAATGTGATTAGCTTTTAGTCAAATAACCTAACAGATGACATCCCACATATCTATCAGGAAATCTGGAATTTCTCTATAGTCAGTGGAGAACATGTCAATATTATATGATGCAGAACTGCAAACGCACTGACTTCTTTTCTCATGTCCCTGCTCGTTTACTGTCTTGGGGGACATGAGTATGCAGGACTTGTAATTTCAGGCACCTGTCAGTACTGATGTCTTGTGGACTAAAAATCATAATTCTGGGAGTGGATCATATAAAACAGGCAAAAACCACTTCTAAGTGTCTTTGCATTGCCCAACAGCAATATCAATCTCTCCTCAACTGTCCTTTGACATGGAAAAGTTGCGTTTAATTGGATTCAGTAGGACTGGCTGGAGGAAGTTCAGATGGGATTCATCCCAGCTAATTATACTCTGTCTGTGTTTTTGGTAAGCTTAAAAGGTCAGTTAAACCTCATAAAGCAGATTGTTCGCAGGGCTGTTCCCTCTATCATTTCCAGTTTTAATTCCTCCATTTGAACAGGATTTAGCCTATCTGTACAAATACACAGTACAGTGAAACAGTAAGAGAATTTATCTGTCCACCAAAATGTATATACTATGTAGATAAAATAAGTGGTATTTAGGAAAAGAAGATTGTTATCCACATTTTGTAGCTGAGAGATAGAGATAAGAGGTAGACAGTATGATTTTTTTAGAGTTGCAGGAGAGTCTATTCGAGTGAAAAGATCCACCAAAATCTCTTGAGTCTCTGGAAGACACAGCAACTGCATGTCCCTTCTCCACATAGTCGAGTTTCACTTCTTTACTGAAAGCAGTATAAGTTTCCAACACACAGCTGAAGTCAAGTACCCTGAGGGTTTAAGTCTGACCAGATCCTGTTGCAAAAAAAGGCTTCACAGAGGGTTGTGGTTTTAATCATCATTACGTCCCGTGCCTCTCTCATCTTTCTGCACCAACTCTAATCTGTGCTGCTGCATCTGCAGATAAGAGTCAGCAGAACCTCTGGTTTTGAAGGATCATCTGAGAGGTGAATTCTTTACTTTGAAAGCCTGGAAAGTAGTCCCCCGTGTGTGTCATTAAGCTGTAGGCAAAAGCAGATGCAAGGGTTAGATTATCTGTTGGTGACAGCCTAAATAAAATGCGGTAATGGTCTGGGGTGGGGAGGGCAGATGACACGACTGCTGTGCAATTGAGTCTGAATGAAGAATGACTGTGGCAGAACAGAGATTCTCCTGCAAAAGTAAGTTTTGGAGTTTCACTTCTCTGCATAGGAAATGAGTGTGAGGACTACATCCTCCATATCTCCTGCAAACGAGGGTGATGACACTACAAAAAAAATATCTATATTGTGTTTGCACTCTTTCCAATTATTATCCTCACTGTTGGACTGGTACTTTATTGCTTTGCACATGGGGAGAAGTGTTGTGTCTCGAGTTTCTTTAGAAGTTCACAGAAATTGATATTACTCTGAAACCTCTCTTCGAACCACTGACCAGTTTAGACCTACTTATCCCATAAATTTTTTTAAAATGAGAAGAAGAATAAGTCCTGTCAATGTCTCTCCGAAGTCAGTCACCAGGACAAATGCTGAAGAGTAAAACTAATCAAGAAGATGAGCAAAGTTACTGAAGATATTTGTCACCCACTAATTTCAACCTGAGGAAACATCCCTTCTAATTGTTGACCTGACTATATATCCTTGACCTTTGCACAGGTGCTACTGGATAATCTAGGCAGGTTGTAGTTGCTAGTTCATTTCATTGGTAATTATGTAGTATGTATGATTTCTAGGAACAGGCATTGTGGATAAGTCTTGTTTGTTTTGGCTCTGTTTCTATGGGGATAAATAGAAGTAGTGTGATTAATTTCCATTCTGTTGCCATGGTTATTAATAATAATGAGGTGATTATTACTGCACTGTAAACCTTACAGCAATTCCAATGCTGCTATAAAATAGAGAGAGGGGGAAAAAACAACAATGAAAGAGCTGGATCAGATCCTCAGCCTGGGCAAATCAGCACTCACACATTACCTTCGATGAGAGGCAGTGAAATAGAAGATATGTTCTTGGAGTCTGGAGCTGTAGACAGATCAATATTAATAAAATGAGTGATAGGTGAGAACCCCTCACTGATTTCAGCAGGGATGTGCTGATTTGTACCCACTGAGATTTGATCAGGATCAAGCACTAAGGTCCCACCTGGTTCAGATGGCCAAGGGAAAAATGCTGTGACATGCTCAGTATTTTCTGTATCAGACTCTATCTTATTAATTTCACTATAAAAAGTGGTGGTGGTGCGTTTGTGGGGGAGTGACAAGTATAACTGAATAAAAGTAAAATAAATTAAAAAAAAAGCAATAGCTCTTCCTCTTGGGTGACTAATAAGCAACTCCCACATTCCTGGTACCTGCTCAGCTGGCTCTACCTCATTGCACTAAGTGATTTGTATTCCTTCTGGAGACATTGCCATGGTGTTGGAACAATAAGTAACACTCATTTAATCAGATTGCCCCCGTGGGTGAGATTACATTTTTCAAGGATTCTGCACTCCTAGCTGGGATGTTTTGCAGACTTCCGTCTTCCCGAGTCCCGGTGTAGGTGCAGAAAGCTCACAACTGGCAAATCACAGCCACTGGGCAGACTTCTTGTTGTTATTTTATGGCTAACTGGGATTCAACATCAGCCTTTTCACACAAGACTCCGAATGACAGAAACAGGATGAGAAAGTGACAGTTCACATTCTTCCTCCCAAAAGCCACAACCTGTGCTTGGAGGCTGTTAGTTTTCCGTGTTTCCTTTTCCAAACCAGGGGAAATTATTTTGCATATTTGTTTCTTCCTTCCCATGTGTCTCATTTCTGTTTGCAAGTGCAGGGACCACCCTTCCCATCCTACCATTTGCCTTTTATGTCTTCAGAATGCCAGCCTTCGGCCAAACAAAAATCAGAGCCTAGCTGCTTACCAGATTTGCTTGTCTACAAGGTCCCTTCAAAGAAAAAGAGGACAGCAGGTCAGGTGCTAGCACTGTCTGTCAAATACTCACATAGAGCCAAGGTAAAAAGAACATGGCTGTGTAGAAGTTTAAAAGCGAGATAGGGCCATCAAGTGTTTTCTCTCTCAAATAGGTCTCTCAGTGTTTACCTCCAGATCATGCAATAGCCCAGTGCCAACGGGGAAGAGCATCATCACCTCCTGAGAGCACACGGCAGTCAGGGTACAAGGCACTTTTCCTCTGCAGGCAGACTTTGTCATGGGTATTCACCACACTTTGCTGTGGGACTGCTCATGCTTTAAAAAATGGATCCTACAAGCCAGGTGTGCAAGAGCAAGAAGAAGGGCAGAAGGTGAAGTGTTGGTCCCCGCTGCCCTGAACACAAGGGTAGCTCTCTAGTCACCAGACCAAAGTTAACAGAGAGCAAGCGATGCCCTTTGTTGTGGGTGGCTGCAAGAGGGGGACGCGTGCCTCTCCTCATCACATGCTGCTTGTGTGGGGGGAAAGGCAGGGACTGCATCCAGGGATTATTGGAGGTTCCAAAACCCATAAAAAACCTGAGATTAGGACCCTCTCTACTTCCACCTCCCCATCTCTGGGCACCCTTGACTGTGTTCAGAGGATGAGGATGGGGTATGGATAGCTGAAGAGCGAGGGGGTACCTGTGTCAGGCTAAAACAAGAGAGTTACCTCCAATAGTACAGTCCATCAGTGCTGCTATTGATGGCACAAGACCCTGAATATCTTTTTTGATTGGATGTGTGCAATAGCTACAGCTTCCTCGCACTTCTCTTAAACCTCTCACTTGTCCTATGTGTCGCTGTGAAAATGCTGTGGCGCATGCCCAGGTACAGCTCTGATCCACAGCAACATATGAAGGCTAGAGATCCTATTCAGAGGCACAGCTACACTTGTGCCATCATCTTTCTTGGTCATCAAGGTTGGATTAGGAAGAATTTCTTTTCAGAAAGGGTTATTAGACATTGGAAGGAGCTGCCCAGGGAGGTGGTGGAGTCACCATCTCTGGATGTGTTTAAGAAAAGACTGGACATGGCACTTAGTGCCCTGGTCTAGTTGCCATGGTGGTGTCAGGGCAATGGTTGGACTCGATGATCCCAGAGGTCTCTTCCAACCTGGTTGATTCTGTGATCAAAACACAATGTTGGAAACTTCCCAACAGATTAAGGCAGATTAAAAATTCACCTGCTTTCGTTACAGGACTGTGCTAAATGGTAGAGAGGCTACATCACTGTGCGATGAAAGTGTGAGATCTACCCACATACAGAGAAATGAGGAGCAGACTCACGCCTGAGTCCTCCTCTCCATTCCTCAGACCCCAAATGTGTGTTTGATGATCCCTGGGGAGGGGACTCAGAACTTGTCAGGATGGGTCTATAACTTAAAAAGCCTAGAAAATAAATAGATCAGAAGGACAGTAAGAGAGAATAATTTTTAAGCCATAAAGAACCACACTGCAGTGAATCCTGGAGGAGCAGCAAATAAAATGCATGGATATTTGGAAGTGGTGGTGTAGTTCCTGCATGCTCACAAGTGCATGCCACTACTTACTACACACCCACACACGAGCACATGTGAGCAAGCGATCACGCATTGCAGGCACGCACACATACACACTCTGCCTTTTGTAATAACAACCCCGTTTTGTTGTGAGCACATGGAAATAGGAGAGACTCGTGGCGTATTTCATTTGAAAGGGAAGGAAAAAAACAATTTCCAAACCAAACTTTCAGAGCAATTCTTTCTAAGTGATGCAGCATGATCCTTCCTCTGGTTGGGATGGGGGAGGGAAGGGGATGGGGAGAAAAAGAAAAGGAGGGGGGAGGACAAGTTCGTGGTTAGATGGGAGCTCCCACCCATTTCCTTTCCTTGCCCTTCCCAGGCATGTCAGACCTGGGAGCCAAGACAAATCAAACTCTCAGGAGCTTGCAGACAGACAGCACCACTTACCGAGAGCATAATTGCAGCCCTTGGAGGAGCCTGAGGGAGGGGATGAGTGTGGAAAAAAAAATTAAGAAGGGGGCAGTGCCCTCTGCTGCCAAAGTAAAGCTGTCGATGTGGAGGATTTCGAGGAGAGAAGTGAGCAGGATGCAGCGAGATGGGGCCTCCGGGAGTTTGCAAATAAATAGTCAGAGCACATGGCAAGGGGAGGAAAGATGACCGAGGTTCATCTAAGGTCAGCAGGGTTCTTCTGAGGCTTCTCCCCCCTGCTCAGCTTACCAGAAAGTGAAATGGATATGATTATACCTACTGCCCTCACGTAGGCATTAGCCTGGTTTCGTTAGCTTGGGCAAGCTGAGGTCCTTGGAGAAGTGGAAGGAGCTGCTGTTGCTAAGGAAAACTGACTGCAGAGCAGCAAAACTCCTGTGGTAGGTACGTCTGGGGCTTGCGGTTGCTGCTGTGACGGAGCCTAGCAAGGTCCAAGCAGTGCAACCAGAGAAGGGCAGGTTCTCATCCTCACTTCGCAGGATGGAGTCTGTGGGGCCGTAAGACTAAGGTCAGGGTTCATGTCACCTAACTTTAGCCCTCTGAGTGCTCATCATCCTGCTTGTTCCTTGAAAAAAGAGAGCCTGAACCCACCAGCCACCCCAGACCAGGACGAACTGACATCCAAAGGAGACCAAGGGTGTCAGGTGTCCCCCTTCTCCTATTCCAAGTGGCCCGTACAGGGCTGTCTACCCCAGAAAAGCCAGTGACACCAGCCTGCAAAGTGAAAAAATTAAGTTCTTTTTTTCCTCTAAAACTTCCCCAAACCCTGTAATTCCCCCCTTCCTCCTCTCTCAGCCCGTGGCTTCTCTCTTTACAGCATAAACCCACTTACTGGTGTTGCAATGTTGCTGGGAGCTTTCTCCTCGGCTACTGCAGCACTGAGCAAGGTGTATTTGACTCCTTAGGTAGTAATCAGTAAGTATAATAGCATAAATAATTTATATAAAACAGAAATATGTATGTAGCACGTGTATATGAGGTCTTTTAAATATTATTGTGTGTTCACTCTTTGATGTAACTAGACTCACATTTTTGAGACCTTTTTCTTGACACCTGGAGAGTCAAAATTTTTCTTCAGGAGATGTTGGAGGCAGACATGACTTCCCACGAGCTTTTGGAAAACCATCAATTTTCAGGAGAAGTGCAACAGATTTGTAGAGAATTTTAGATAACTCATACAGGACATTGAGGAAAAAAACTCTTGAAAACACGTGGGAACAGGTTTCAACAGATATCAGGACTAGCACACGTTGAGCTAGTGTGGGAGGTTGGTCTAGTTGGCTCAGGAAGAAATCTCCAGTCTGATTATGCTATCATTATGAGGAGGAAAGCCTGAAAATCTACCAAATTTTCTAATGGAGGAAATACTCCAGTGCACAGCTGTGAATAAGTAAACCCCTTGTTTTCATATCATTGTCATTATCTCCATCACTAACCCCTTGAAGTTAAAGGGTTTAGTTTTCTACTTTTTTACCTTTCACATCTGTCACATCACTGACCTTCTCCTGTCCCTCTTCTTCCTGTCTTGATTCCACCATGCCTCCAGACTATCAAGTTTTCATGTCTCTCTGCACACCTCTCCAGCTACAGATAGATAGCATGAGAGAAGTATGAGGGTTATTCTCTTTCTTCTTTTCCCTTTCCTTTCCTTTCCTTTCCTTTCCTTTCCTTCCCTTCCCTTCCCTTCCCTTCCCTTCCCTTCCCTTCCCTTCCCTTCCCTGGCCTTTGCCTGGCCTTTGCTTTGCCTTTTCCTTTCTTTTCCTGCCTTTTCCTGCCTTTTCCTTTCTTTTCCCTAGACATGCACTAGGAAGGGACCCTGATCTATATGTTGCAATAAAAATATTTTTTTTCTTTTGTCCTCTTCCAAGTCTGAGCTGGTTGCAGCCATCCCTGTTTTGCAGGCCACTAGACAAACCTACTTGTATAGAGCCTGAAAGAGATCCACCCCCCCACAATTTCTGTTAGACTGAGTCATAACTCAGGACACTTCTGATTTTTCCTCTTTCTTCCTTCTCTTCCAGTCAGTATCCCACTCCCTGTTGTGACATACACCTTAACTGGTGTAACTTTATGCAGTATCAGCCAAGAGAGTCTGTGTACCCCATAAAGAGGCACTGAAGAGGCTGGTTGGGTACACAAGAGGGAGCAGCGGGGGGTCTTCCTTCTGTACCCGCAATCTCTGAGCTGGTAGTAGTCTCATCTAATCATAATGTACATGCCTAAGCATACAGTCCATCACCTCCATGTCACATTTTCTGTAAAAGAAGAACTGGTATCCAGCACCCAGAAGATCTCGTACTGTAGCTCCACAATAGAAGACAAGGCATGGATGGGTGCTGTTGAAATCAAGGGTTGCAGAAAAAAGTAGGAACCAGGACTCCTGTTTCAAAGGCAGTTCTGAGATTTCAGGTAACACCTGCTTTGTTCTGAAATCGGGTATGAGCAAAGCCATGAAATTTCAGAGCACTGCGTGTTCATCAAAGTTGACATGATGAAAACTGAATAAGCAACATTGGGAGTTAAAGCAACTGTGGCCAGAGCTTCTGTTCACACCTGCACCCTAGCAGTTCATATGCTCTGTGTGACAAGTTTCATGCAGATGGAAAGACCAGGAAGAACATAAAACCCTAACCAGTAGTTCACACTTCTTTCTCACTCCAGGATGTCTTCAGAACCATGTTAGGTGGCAGGCCAGAGAAGAGGATTCTCAAGTGTTGGTGTCCCTTGTATTGTATCTCTACCTCAGGTCGTGTAAGGACTTCAACATTAAGTTGAAGTATGGGGACATACCTTCCCAGAGGGCTCTATTAAGTGTAGGATCTACTAGCTGCTATTAAAGGCCAAGGATATTCTGATATAGTGTGACTCCATGTATCAGTCATGATTGTTCTCTGGACAATAGATCAGTACATAGAGTCATGAACTGGCTGAAAAATCACAGTGCTTCATTACCCATTTATTACTCCTTGAAGTAATAAAGGTTCTTCCTGACTCTGAAGGTAATGTACATCTGTCTCCCACTTACTATGCAGAGACAAAAAGTGGCTTTCAAGTCCTCTAGTCGGGTGGAGGGTAGGTGTGGGAGGAGGGTGTGTGTGTGCAACTGTGTCTGCATGTGCTTTGGGTCTATCAGCAGGTGCTACAGGAGGTAGGGTTGATGGTTGCTTTCCCGCAGCTTCACTGCTTTGAGAAGTCAGCTTATTTGAGAACCATGTGTTCAGGTTGTGTTTATCTTGAAGTGTGAAGCCGACTGCAACCTGGCAGGATCAGGGTCTGGAGCGGGGAGTGAAAAGAGGTGGAATAATTAGCAGACGTGTCAGGCTGAAGACAATCCAATGTCTCTAGTCAAGGTAGGAAGCATCTCTTGCAGTATAGGATTTGATGGGGTGACATCCCTTATTCCTGCCACTTTCCTACCTTCCTCCTGTAGACAAACTCACCCAGGGAACAGATAAGTACATGAAGCCATATTAAAATTCTGTTCACTGGCTGGAGTGAACAGAATGAGTCTCTCCTCTTTTTTTCCGGGCTCTGACATTAAAGCCACTGACCACAGCCTGAATCACCTGCTAGCAAGTACTGTCAGAGACATATTTTCTTTTCCACAGCATGCAAATGTTGGCCAAACCTTATTTAGCAGCAGTCATGGCTGCTAAACTAGGGCCTATTGCTTGGCTTTTCTCAAGCTCTCTTCTACAGAGCTGCTGTCTTCACTGCAGGGTTCCCTGAGCATCTCTTACACATAGCTGGAGTGGTGCTTCCATATGTCCCTCCTCAGAGCCTTCTCCAGGGCAGACCTAGAGTGATGTAAAGCTGCTTACTGGCCTTTTTCTTACCACCTAGAAAGCAATAACTACCCCCAATTAGGACATACCTGAATACCCTAAAGGGACTGTTCTGCACTGCTGCTGAACCTTTCTCTCATCATTACTCATGGAAGAGCACTGGGCAGCACATTTTAGGATCCCTCTCCCAGTGATAAAAAAATCTGTATAGCATCTAATTCATCGAGGCTTACAGCATGGATGTCATACCCACTAACGTCAACTTCTGGTTTTCCCTCCATTCTTTCCTTGACATGCACAAAGGAGAAATAGTGGACACTGTGTTTTTTTGCTCAGAGGAAAAAAGTCCTGGTGTAAGAACAGCCTTGAATGGCTCACAGAGCAATGACCATTGGATAACTTGTTTGGAAATTCCAGCAAATGGTCCTGGCAAAACAGAGTTTTGGAAAATAACAAGGAAGGGCACAGGATGCAACGTCATGATGTATCCCTCTATAAAACGGCCTTGAAAGGATGGAAAAGCGTTGGCATACCCCTCCTGTTGAAAAGACAATAGCAGTGAGCGCTTGGCATGATCTTCCCTGAAAAAACATGGAAACTAGACATAAGAGCAAAAGTTCTGGCAGCACCATGTTGTCCCTCAGCCGCCAAGAGCTAGCGGTATTTGGAACACACCATAGCAAAATATAAAATATATATATATTCGAAGAAGGAGAAAGTGGTATGATTTTTTCCCTTGTTTCAAAAAGGAGCAAAGAACAGCTTGTTACAGCTTCTCCTGGAGCTGTGTCAAGGGAAAGCAGTTAATGATCTGTTACTATCACTGTACAAATACTCATCCATCGCCTTTGTAGGTGGCAGACTCACATTATGTTAGACGCTGTACAAACACCGAAATAAAAAAAAGGAGGGTATCTATAGAGAAAGCACAAAGACCCAGCTCATTAAGCCAGAATCTTTGATGTGGGAGGGCTGCATCGTACAGGATCACACAAATACTTCTGGCGCTTCGAGATGTATGCCAGAGAGAAGGGCAGAGGGTTCAGCTTGGAGTGGGGAGAGCCAGGAGTGCAGAGCTTTGGGTGGCAAGGTAGCACAACTCCCCACTGCAGTACAGGACCACAGCTGGCACTGCATATTTCAAGATTTCCCATAACAAATGCTGTCAGTAGTTGGATTTTGCATCAGAACAACAGGTTGGGGTCCTGTAACAGCAGCAACATCACAGCCCTGTGTACAAGTTACAGAGCACAGGCCCAGTGCAGAGGACTAAGAGAAAAAGGATCAGGGATGCATCTTATACTGTGTGTGAGAGACTGGGCTGGACTACTGAAGCCCTTGAAAGATGAGTTTGCTCATTGAATAAAGTTTAGGGGCTCTGTTTTAGTATTGTGAGAGAAAAACTCAATTTAATATATTCCTTTCCCTCTGGAGTACAACTTAGGATTCATGCAGTTCCCACAGGATGTCAATTGATAAAACAGGAGAGGTGCTGGAATATGTTAATGTCAGGAAAACAGGAGTTTCTCTGCTGTTACCTTTTTGGTGCCAACAGGATGCCCAGCATTTCAAAGCCCTGTATTGTGTCAGTTCTGGATACCAGTTTTGTGCAATACTGTTTGCTGCTGAGTTCAGTGAAAATCGCCTTTGGGACCTTTTATTGCACAGATGAGCCTTCAAAGGTCTCAAGTGGTACCTACTCTTCAAAGGGAGTAAGGCACTTACCTTTGAGGACCTGGACCTAAGTACCTCCATGGACTTGCCTGCCAGTTAGTAAAAAGGGGAATATTTATATAAAAGGGGAATATCAAGCCCCACTTGATACATGCATGAACATCACTCTCAACTTTCTTCTTCTTTGCTTGACCACTCCAGTTACAGCTGACCACAGTCCATTCCTCAGGAGACTCGGGACAGCACTGGAAACCCAAGTCGTGGTTTCTCCACCCATCTGGGATAGAAAGGAGACACATCAGTTGCTTTTGGCTGCTCAGTACCCAACTTGGCTGTGGCCACATTTCCGCAGCTTATTCTCACCCGCTTGTCTTAGCTCCGACACCTTTTTTTTTCCTCTTACCAGCCCACCTGACTTTGTTTTTGTTTTGTGGGATCCTTGCCCTCTTTGTACACGCATGTAGGCACTGTGGCTTCCCACTCCCTTGTCTTGCACTTGGCACTGAATCATTCCTTAACTTCTCTGGTTTTTCATCTTGGCTTTTCTTGACTATCGTACTTGGCCACTGTCTCCTAAAATCAGGTCCAACAGCCTGAGCCCCTCACTGGACCTTAGCATTGGTCAGACAGGACAAACCCTGAAGTGGAATTTTTGTTTATTTTCCCCAAATGAAGATGAGGTGAATTTGATAAAGAATTTTAGATGAACTGCCCTCACATAGGTGATCACAGGATGACATAAAGTCATTGCACGGTCGTGGTCCTGTGCAGCCAAACCCCAAGAAAAGCAAGCCTTATCCAAACAATGACACACAGAAGAGGAGACACAAAGAGACTGAAATATTTTTGCTGCAGTGACCTCAAGCTCAGGACAGCCCCTCTTCAAAATCAGTGGAAAAATTTTTTATAAACTTAAAGATCTTTGAGTTTCTTCTAAGTCCTGAAGTTGAAACTGTGGTGAAAAGAATTTTTCACCTTCTTATGCAATAAGTCTGAGACTTATAGAGGGGTTCGCACATCTTTAATCTCTCATTATTTGGGCCACATCTGGCCCCATTGCAATTTAGACACATGGTTGCTCTCATGTTCTTTCATCTATAATCTTCCAACCAGCTGTGTCTGGTTCCTGGATCCCAGAGCAGGCTGTGCATGCTTCTGAAGCTGAAGACACATCATGCCATGGGATCAGGGCTTAAGAGGTCATCCTGTAACTGTGAGATCCTTCCTTCCCTATGCCTTAAAGCTGTACAGAGGAGATCAGGGACCTAAGTAGATAAAGATTAGGTAGGAGTCAGGTTTCATACCCTGCTTAAGATGTGGTCTGGTAATTCCAGTTCCACAACAAAAGACTGATAGCTTTGTTATCCTCTCAGCTTAGTCTATCCTGGTCATAATTCACTAGATTTATTATGACAACACCAGTATTAAAATCCTTAATGAAGTCACATATAAATAATCTACTACATCTTTGAGTCTGTCATAGAGGGTTGGTTTGTTATCTTGTTGGGGTGATTTAGTATTCTTGATATGTCCATTAACCACTCATTATGATCCTGACATTATCTGCCTTTTGTAAGTAATTTGTATATATATAACTTATAATATATAGGTGTATATATATATTATATATATGTAATTATAGATATATAGAAGTAGATATGGATGTCTGATAATGAGAATCTAATGACAGAGTCTGTTTCATCAGACTTACTACTAAATGTTTAGAAAATTAGGCCTTTTCTGTCTCCACTGCAATTCAAGTCCAAAACCAAAATGGAAATCTCTGCAGAACACAGCTCATTCTTTAGACTTTGATTTCTAGGGGTGACTCCTTCATATGTAGCATCGTCCTCTCCAGCATCCTGCATGCCACCAAGGTGTGTTTATTTTATTTTAATTTAGCAGTGAGAAATTCCACATCCGTGTAAATAATTAAAAAGTAAATCTTTCTGCAGCAGTATTAATATACAAATACATAAATTCTGTGAGTCTTAAACAAGATGTTTAAGCCTAACATGGGAGAAGCTAAGAAAAAAATTTGGTTGTGAATCATAGCTAGAAATACAGCCTCTGCCTTGTCCACATAGTGTGCAAAATAAATCTGTTCTGTAGGAAGACCTACACATTGAGTTTATTTTTGAACTATGAAATACTCAGTGCCATATTATAATATATCTCACCTTAGTCTGGTAGCTACTTGTCTCAAACATTAATTAATTAAAGCCCCAGTACCTGAACTGATTATTTTCCTTTTCCTTTTGGGGAAAACATCCATTAAAAAGAAAAGAAAAATAGCTTTTCAATCATGTCTTCCTTATCCTCAAAATTAAGGAAAAAAGTTTCCCCCCTCTCAAAAATAGTAAGTGCACGATTCACGAGAAATATGAAACAAACTAAAGCCAACAATGAATTAATAAAACACCTTGTACAGCTTTGATCATCAAAAACCTAGTGAAATATGAGACATCTTTCCTTATTTATGGAGAAAGAGATGATGTCGTAAGTTGATAAAGTAGTTTTGCAAATCTTCATAGTATTTGATATTTTTCTTGCAGTTCCAGCTTCAAGAAGTTAGACATTATATGGGAAAACCACCTCTTTTTAAAGCAAAACAAAGTAAAGCAAAACAAAACAAGAAAACCCCAGTTTTTGACATTTTTTTTGTTTTTTCACAATGTTAAAACAAAGCCCGAGGAAGTTAAACCTAAAAGAAAGATAAATCTCTCCTAGTTTTAAATAACTACAAGTTTGCTTAGTTCTATGAGTCCCTACTGTGTTCAATGAGAGGAGAAGGGTATACCTGCATGAGGAGACTGGGTCTCCTTAAATTAGGTGGGATGAATCACCTGTATTCTTCATTTTCTCCCCTTTGACTCTAAGAGAAGAACATGTGTTCAGACAAGATACCTGAGGTGGATTTATGGAGATGAGAACCATCTCACTAGATGTAAAATCCAGTGGTGGTGTTTATGTTGGAGGTGGTCTACTCTGGGATAAGCAGAAGCTTTGGATCATGCATTTAAAAAAGGACTTTTCCTCCCTCCTGCCCTGCCACCACAGTGCACCATATTATTTTATCTTCCTTAGATTACAAGATGTTTGAGAATGCAACATTAGGAGGCAAAACGATAGTTTCCTTCACCATCCCCACTCTTACCACAAGAATTTAAAATAAAATAAAAAAAAGCCAGGTTTCTCACTTACCAGATGGGTGATCCCCTTGGCTAGAATCTGAAATGACGTTTATAGAATCATAGTATCATTTAGGTTGGAAAAGACCTTTAAGATCATGAAGTCCAACTGTAAACCTAACACTGCCAAGTCCATCAGTAAACCATGTCCCTAAGCACCACATCTACCCAACTTCTAAATACCTTCAGGGATGGTGACTCAACCACTTTCCCGACTCAACCACGTTCCTGACCAGCCCCCAAATTTCCTCTTTTTCACATGGGAAAAAAAAAAAAGAAAATGAAAGTGACTCCTTTTCTTGTTTACCTCTAAAAAAAGTGCTGCTCCATTCCAGCTGCAGATATCTGGGCTTCTTTGAACATTTTGACTTAGGCCCAGTGAGATAAAGGTTTAATGAGAAAAAAATGCTAATTTCTTAGGGTTATGACTGGAAAACTGGGCCACAAAATATATTAATGGCAAATAGTTATAACTTGTTCACATCAGTTTAAACATAGAGTGATTCTACCTTTATATAATTTAATATATATTAATGAAAGCAAAAACAACAGTAGACTGGATTGCCAATGTCATCATTAAAACAGTATCTCAGACATTGACAACAAAAGGCAAAAAAAAATTATCAAGGATTAATTTCATCTCACTTCCTTACCAATCTTAAGCAGAAATATAACCTGTCTAGACCCTAGACTACTTTATAGTCTTTGGAGACACAGACAATATAGAAAATGGAATTGAGGATGCCACTGACACTATTCTAAAATAACTGGATGAAACAGGTAGGATAGCTCGCTCTTACAAAGTGTGTGTTTTCCTTCACTGATGATAAATGGGGCCTGAAGTGATGAATTTAAATGCAGTTATCAACACTGCAGACAGTTGGGGTGACATATAACATCAGTGGAGAGAAATCCCCACCCTAATCTTCAGGGAGATAGTTTCCCTCTCAAATGTGCAGTCTAGGTTTCTTTCTAGATGGTGGGCTGTCTTCTTCTTGGGTCTCTACAGGTATGGTTGCATCTCCTCTGGAAGCACATCTCTCCACTCACTGTAGCAGTAGTTGCCCATGACTAACCACCTTAGCTGATGTCTAAATTTAGTTGAACAAAATCTAGGGCCAAGGCTGCATAGGTGAATTAGTGGCAGAACTAAAGGTAAATCTAAAGTCTAGCCTGTTATCAGACATCCAACCTGTCTCTTGACACTTATGTAATCTTCTCACTTTTACCAGCATCTCACCAATTTAATATTCCTTATAAGAAATCTCTACTAACTTTGAGGGGTACTGTGAATGTGCAGAGTATTTATATAATTCTTGACTCTGTATTGTCTGCAAACAGTAGGAGAATGGGACAGCTGAGGAATGTAGCCTGGAGACACAGTAGTCATAGACACCTTGTGTTGGATGTAAGACAGAAATCAACCACGCTCATTAGTCCTTAAATTGGCAAAGTGCTACCAAGGTAACGGCTCTCTCCACAATATTGTTGTCTTGACTAAACAACTTACCCTAAGCTCAGTTGAAATAATATGTTTTTTCACCTGCAGGAGTGAAACATTCAAGACGACATTCCAAGACGGATCTGGTTAAGGTCATAAAAATTTTGTGGTAATCTATATATTATTTTTATGCATATGCTTAACACGATGTATTTTATGAATGTGCTAAAGTGCAATAAATCACCTAAAACATAGTGTAAAACACTTCAGACTCTTACCAGAGTATCAGATGCTCACACGTATTCCATACATCTATAGACTCATACAGATGCACAAGCATAGAAACCTGCCACCTCCTGAGTACAGTTGACAGATGGGAGTACTTCTTGCTTGTCTTCTGTGTGGGAGGTCATGAGAGTAGTCACTGAGTCTGTGATGGATTAGCAGTCAAAACGAAGACAGATAGTGTGGAGGAACAGCACGGCTCCAGCATTTACTGTGTGTCTCAACAACTGGAGTAAAGGGCAGAGTTTCATAGGAATTATATTGCAGGAGAGAGGAAGTCTGTCTTTTGCAGTGGATAAAGACAAATACACTGAAATTCATGCTTCTGTAGAAGACCAATATGAGAAGCTTTAAGGAAAATTGAAACCTTTATCTGACTCTGCTTAGGGTCAGGATGTGGAGTGGATGACCCCCTGATTAACCTGCTATAACCAGTTACTTTGATTTTATCATTCTGAGACTTGAGCACTATTACATGCTATGTGCTGGCTTCATCTGTTCAGATATGCTTTCCAACTGTAGTAAGTGTTGCATAAGTTTAGAGGTTTAAGGCTGAAAAAGCATCCAAAAAACTATGCAAGCTTATGGGACTGGAGTTATCTGGAGATGAAGGTGCTCCAGAAGTTTTTCTCTTTGCATTTCTACATCTGAATCAAAGCATGTGTTCAGCACAGCTTTCTCAGAAAATTGTTCGTCTTTTCCTAACACGAGGACAGTGTGCAAAGACTATATCTTAAAGCCCTAAAAGTGTAAGAACCAGGTATATTTAAAAAAAAAAAACAACAGATGCTCGTAGCAGAGAAGTGAAAAGGAAGCAAGCATTTCTTTTAACATTTCTACAGCACTGCCTTTTGACTGACCCTAGGCTTGGCAGTAAGGATGACATCAGCATGACAGCAACTGGCACCAGGAGACTTTTCCTGAGAGAGTTGCTGGTGTTTGTCCAGGAACTCACAATCCCTATACCACTGAGTTTACCATTTATAGGAGTAGGCAAGAAGAAGAAGACACCATCTCTTATTGGAAGAATCCAAAACTCTAAACATGACTCAAGCTTGGTTCTTGCAGAATAAGAGCTGATCCCCAAGAGTTACTGAGATGAGGTCTCAACTACACACCTGGATGCCACTAAAGAGCAGCAAAGGTAGCAGTTCAAAGAGTTTCACAGGTGGCTCAGCCATCTCCCCACATGCCCTGCTTCTCCAGGCAGCTTGCTCCAATAGGCTGCAGCCATCATGTGTCCCTGAAATGGCAAGCCAGCTCCAAGGGAAGCATCAGATGGGTGAGGTGGAAGGAGAGCTGGAAGCTGGAAACATCCTGACAAGTTTTATATCCTGCCAATGCTCCACCAAAACCAACACATTTCCACAGAGCACTTAAGTCTCACCTGGTAGGTGTTTTCCAATGGAAAAATGCTCCACAGGCAAACTCTTGACCAGATCTTATAAATGGTCAATTCAGACACCAGTAAAACTAATTTGGGTTCTTTGAAAGTGGGACTTCCATTGGGACCAGCTAATTTTTTACTTGTTTAAAAAAAAATTATTTGCTTATTTTTGCTAGAGGAAACTCCCATTGACTTTGGCTGACCTCAGGTTTCAGCCCTCAGAGAGGACAGCGTCAGTCAGAAAGCTCTAAATTAGTTATACGTGTGCTAGAAAGATAGCCCTGGAGAAAAGCAGTGGATAATTAAGGACTAGGAGGTCCTTTTCATTGCGGGTGGGAGTTAGAGGAAAAGGAGAAGCAGAATGAGAGCATTAGTGGCATAAAAGGATCTGGAGAGCAAACCCTGCACCTCTGCTTTAGGTGAAATCAGTGCCTAGGCCTGTTCCCTAGGATACCATGTCCCTACAGTGTGCTCAATTTAGCAATAGTCTCAAGTTTTCAGTTCCTGCAAAATAAAAAATCTCATAGATTCCCAATCTCACAAGGGCCAGCAGAGGGTATGGAGCAGGCAGGAGTGTGTAATATAAGAGGGTGTATGTTGGTAGCCTGGGATAAGCCCAGATCTTAGCCCTGCTTGTCAGCTCAGAAAGCCACTTGTCTGAGCACAATAAGAAGGAGTGATTCAAGGCGCATTAATGGTATCGCCAACCTGGTGAGGGGATCACCATGCCAATTTAGAGTCCCTTTCTCCCTGCCAGCAAAACATTCATCTGCAGGCTTTCAAAACACAGGAGGGGAAAGAAAAAAAAAAAAAAAAAGAAAAGAAAGAGAAATACAGTACAAGGCAGTGGTGCCAGGAGCTGACGCTTGGGGCTGGGCTCGGGACGCAAGTTGTAGGCGGCACGCATGTGTGCACAGACAATGACGCAAGGAGGCAGGAGCCTGCGACAGCAGCAGGATGTTGTGTTGGTGAAGAAGCGGAGGAAACCCTGTTCTCCTCCTTCTTTTGCTTTTCTTCCCTTCTTACCAACCTCTCAGCACGTCAGTCCCAAATTTCAATGAGAAAGAAACTCCTGGCAGGCACTGGTAGGAAATTGTTGACCTTCGTGAGTTGCTGACAGCCTTTAGCGTATTTCCAGGTTACCCATGATGGTGTGGGGCTTGGTGTGGAAGATTTGCCTTCTGCTGAGAGAGTAATACATGTGAGTATATATTTTTGGTCTGATTCATACCATAACATTTTTTGGGAGACTTCTGACTGAGAAAAGAGGCCCAAGAAGGTTGTTTTTTGTGCCTTTCTGGATGTGTTTAAGAAAAGACTGGACATGGCACTTAGTGCCATGGTCTAGTTGACATGGTCGTGTCAGGGCAATGGTTGGACTGGATGATCCCAGAGGTCTCTTCCAACCTGACTGATTCTGTGATTCTGTGTGTGATTCTATGATCATGGTGTCACATTGCCTTTAAATAACAACATCTGGAGCGCCTTTCTGGACTGGACTAACTAGTGTCAGACTTCTCCCATCCTGAATCCTGCTGCAGAGGCCCATGAGTATTGTCCTTCTGTCAGGAAAACAAACAAAAAAGGAAATGTTAGTAAAGAGATTTATCTACATTTATCAAAACATTTTTCATAATTTAGACTCCTCCTCCCATCCTTTTCAGTCAGAATTTTTTATGGAGCAAGGACCACTGACAGAAAAAAATAAAGGGTGGGTTCATCTTGCCTATGTTGAGATACCTTACTGTTCTACCTGTAAGGCATTCATCTAACCCTCTCAGTAGTCAAGGGAGAGAAAGGTGCCTCCAGTGAAAGATTCATTTCAAGTGCCTGAGGATGAGGTGGACCTTCTGAAGATGCCTGTTTCTCTCCTGGAGGGAGCTTAGGAGACTGACTTGGCTTCCGACAACTAAGTATCGAAAGATAAACTCCTACATTTGTTTAGATAAATCACATTCTGTGCTCCGTTGACTAGAATGATGAGGGACAAGATTCAGTTGCCTGTACATAGGCACCTGATGATATTTTGGATGCCCTAAGACTGTTACTTCACATCCAGTTGGCAGATTATAAAGGCTTGGAAGTAGGTCCTGTGGTACATCTAATAAACTGCCATTGCCTCAAAAAATGGAAAAGTCCTTAGGTTCCTTATCAATGTGTGCTGTTGCGTGGCCTCACTGCCTCTTGATTGGAGATACTGCAGCAATTGTGAAGTTTAAGTGAGACAGCTGGAACAGGTCTAAACCTAAGCTGTAGGTCTCAGCTTTCCCAGGTGAGCAGTGTCAACACCCTTTCTCTAACTCGGGAGAGAGGTGTGCAAAGAACTACAGACACTTCTGCAGAAGTTTTGAAAAGTGTTTTTTCTTCAGAACTGGTTGAAACCACCATATTTTAAATGCAATGAACAATGGCACTTCTGTTCCAGATGATCCACTTACTAGGCTGCTCTAGAGCCTGGTGTGTTTGATTCTGACTGAAACCTTATTTAGATTGCTGAAGTTATTTCACCTCTTTATAGAAGTACAGCCATAGTATCACAAAGGCTGTTTTTACTGGTATATATTGGGATTTTAATCACTTTATCTAGACCACTAAAGACATAGCATTATAAATTTGAAGGGTAATGAAAGCCTCAAAGCCTCTGTGTAACTGTGATCTCATGATGGCATGAGAAGATGCCATCCATCAGCTAAACGTAAATAGATATTTGGCTGGTCTGTTCTAAACCACCCCTAACTGTGAGGTGAAATATGTTTTTTAAACATCAGTTGCAGCTGATCCTGTGTTTATGGGATGTGTATCCTTGCACCTGGAGCATATCACATAATCTTCTAAAGAAGCATGCAGGAGACTTCTTACACACAGACTACAACTGTCTAATATCCCTTGGCAGTGGCATGCATTGCCCAGGAGCAAACTGTGCATGTCATTCAATGTCATTCGATAGTCAGTGATCCAGAACTGGCCTGCAGGACTTAGCTACCTTCAGACAAAGTTAAACTGAAGTTGATACTCCAGTTAATTCAATGGACAAAGGACTAATAAAAATAAAGAAATAAATCCTTGTGAAACAGTCTGTGCTTAAAGTCTGTAAAAGACTGTCATAAAGGATTTTTGATAGCTCAGTTAAAGTGTCTTTAAAGGACATGCTTTATTTCAATAAAAAAGAAAAAAAAAAGCCTGTGTGGATTCCCACTTACAGTTTTGGGATATCTTGCTCTTGGTTGCACTGTAAATACTTCAAGAAGAAGGTGGAGTATTTTCTTTGTTTTTTTTTTCATAGTCTCAATATTAAAACAGGATTAAAATGTTGATTTACTACAGCAGTGGGAGGGACAAGATTTCAGAGTTCTTTATATAATTCTGACCAAGGCTCCCTTTTGTCATTTGCTGCCAAGAGCTGGAATAGTCACTTTCCACGGCTGTCTGAGTTTGATGTGTCTGCCAATAGCACAGAGATTCCCAAACTACTACTGTCTTCAAGTGATCCATGAAAAAAGCAGGCTCAAAATGTTTGCAGTAAGCATAAAAAAAGTCAAAACACTGAGAATTAGGAATGGCTTGGGAAAATTTAGCAACCTGCTTGACCAAAACCACTCCCCAGGTCTAACCTTGGAGACATCAAAATATTGGACAAGCCTCATGTCTTAAATTTCCAGTTATTTGAAGTCCCATAGCTTTAATTTATGATGTTCGGTTCCTGCTATGTCTTTCTCTTCTCACTTAAAATGCCCTGAAGTGTTCAAATATGAAAAGTGTCTTGACCTGGTGCTGCAGAACATGTCTTTAAGTACATATTTCAGGTCACGCAGACCTCCAGACAACCTTAAAGTGGTAATAACCTTTCGTCACTTCTCTCAATTTCCCATTAGAAGTGGGGATATTGCTGGCACACTAGAACTTGCACTGCTTATTCTGTGAGCCAGACAGATGTGAGCTGGTTCTGATCTGAAAGTCATGTAACTACACACAGCTTGGTGGTGAACCTGAATTATTTTGTCTTGCTTAGCTGTACCATTTGTTGAGTCATATATTACTGCTAGAAGAATCATATCTGAAGTCTTTAGAGAGAAGGGGAGAAGGAAGGAGGGGAGGGGAAGAGAGGGGGTAAGAGGAGAGAAGAGGAGAGGAAAAAGAAAAAAAAAAAGCTAGTTGTGTTTGCCACTGTATTGTTTTCCTGTATATTAGTGTTTTTCTTTCTTCTTTTTTTTTTTCTTTTCCTTCCAATGTTAAAAGTAAGAGAAAAACAGTTTTTCCTTTATCTGGTCCATGAAAATCCAACGCCAATGCAGTGTACTTTTTGCGGGGTGATTAATCTGAACAATCACACTTTTCCATGTAGGTTGGTTCCCTGTGTGTTGCCAAGTGAAGTAGGAAAGGGAAGGATCCTTCCAGCAGGAAAAACACAGCAGGCCCTGTCCAAGGTTCTAGCCCAGCTTCCCACCAGCAGCATTCCCCAATAACCTCACCCCACACCCAAAATTTATATTAGCATCGTCTCAGAAGTGGCTTCAGGCTGCACTGTTTTTTCAAGTCACACAACTGAAATACACTCAGATACCTTCTTCTGAGATTCAGAATCAGCATTTATTCATTGTGGGTTTAGCTTCATAAGAAATGGCAGTGTCTTTCTCCAGTGAGCTGGCTAAGGATAGGCAAAGGAAAAGGAGGAACTGAAAATAGTCCATATTTGGTCCTCCAGTTTCTACTTCATCACCATTGTGTTTCTTTGGATATTAGGAAATTCAAAATACGAAAAGATCCAGACCAAAGAAACAGCAGAAGTCTTTGCAAAGAACTAACTAGATAAATCTTAAATCAACATGTGCAAACAAGAAGAGGCAAGGGACATTTCCTTGCCAGTGGTGACAAGCTTGCATAGAACTGGAACTGGAAGAGGATGTTCAGATAGGATTTAATGATTAGCACCAAAGTCTATCATAGCTGCCTGTCATAAGATTACTTTTGGTCCTGGGACACAGAAGTCCTTCCAATGACTGGATTTTCAGCAGGACAAACCTCTGTGGGAGCAGATCTCTCCTGGTCTGGAGAGGGCCCTGATACTGCTTCCTCAGCTGCCTGCTGCTGTTTGTTACCAGCAGTTCCTTGGTCCAGTACTGTTTCCTAGTTCAGTCAAAGCCACCGTGGAATTTATGTTTCTTTATAACTAAGTCACACCATGTTGTTCATCTGATCGTTCATTAACAAAGGATATTTCAGATAAGGCTAAAGCAATCCAAGTCTGTTGTAGGCTGGTACTGTGAGAACCAAGGTGCTTGCTGTAATGAAAGCCCATATACTTCAGTGGTTTGTAGCTAGTCCTCAAACTTATAGGTTTCTTGCCCAACTATGTGACCTGAATATACTTGTTAAACAATTAGTTTGTGTGACCACATCTATGCCAATGAATTAAACAATGTCCACAGTACAGGAATTTAATTTTCTCTATTGTTAAGTTACCAGAACACTCTGTAGCAGGAACTCATGCCATTCAGCACCACCCTGTTTCATGGCATGATTTGAGAGTTTGAATATTACTGGGACCCTACCTAGTAAGTTATTTGCACACGTTCATTCTGTTTTGGAGGCCAGATTTGATTTGCCTAGATGAGGCCACTCTATGGCAGCTGGCCTCAATAGACAAGGCCCTTACACATTTAATACTTGAGTATAGAACTTACTCAGTGGGGACAAAATTTTAGTTGGAGATTCTTGGACAGGCATGGTAGAGCTACTGAGACTAAAAAGATTGATTTGACTAACACATCTCTGTGTCTACCTACACCCATACAGGACAAGGAGAGAGTGGATGACTGCATTTCATATGTACATCTCACATCAATTTAGCTGAGATGATTAGATCCTTTCCTGAGATCAAACACTTGAACAGAGCAGAGCAGAGCAGAGCAGAGAGGGATCAGAAATGAGGAAGCATGTGAAATAACAGTGGTAGAAACCTCTTTCATGGTATACTGCTGACCATGTGCTCTGGACTTGTGCTTACTGGGATGGAGTCCTCCTGTTTCTTACTCACTTGCATATCTCTCTTTAGCCTTTTGGTTCCTGAGGTTTCTTTTCTTCTACTGCACTATGTCTGCTGCTGAGACTATAGCAGCTACAGGCTGTCCCCAGGTCATCCCTTCTTTCCCCTGGCCAGCGCACAAGTCAGCAACAAGCACTTGAATTAAATACTCTAGTTGGTATTGGCTGTGTTCATTTCCTCTCCAACGATGTAGAGCAATTGATTACCTCATCACTGAGCAGAAACAGCCTTGTTGCTGGATTTACACAAGCAAACCTTTCATAGTGCCTGGAGGTATTAATATTCAGGGGAAGGGGCCAAAGCTTTCTTAGATTTTCCCTGTTTATTCCATCTCCTCAAGGGCATTCTGATACACAGGCAATGGAAAGAGTGAGGCCTCCAGAAACATTCGAACCTCCTTGCTGCAAAGACATCTTCCCAGAATCATCTCCCTGTTGCTGCAGTGTGGGAAGGAGAAAACATCCATTTTACAGAGTAGCATTTAAGATTTAGGCTAATTAGAGGCTTGAGGAAATGAGTAGAAATCTGTGAAGGACAAAAGTAATTTAAGTCCCAAAGGTTCACTGTGGCCATTTCTACTAAACGGCTGTAGGCTGTCACTGTTCCTCAGCTAAGCATCCACAACCTTTCTTTTCTTCATATTTCACTTTAATTTTCTTGCAGTATTAATTGAGTGGGTCTGGATTAAAAGTCGAAAGAAATGAAACCTTTTATTTCATGTATGTTGGAAGGCATGATTGAGCCCTGCTTTTTCGTTTGCATTATTTTTTGTGTCAGAGCAAAACCAGTGAGTGATGCTGCTAAACAGTACATAGAGATGACTATAGAAAAATTGCACTCACAAGATCTCTCGAGGCAGTATCTTTAGGGGTCGGGAATTATCAAGTATTTCTTAAAACCTCCACAATCCTGGACCTCCCAAGAGTCAGAACCAACAAAGTATCATACTGTAATGACAGGTCTAGCAATTAAACATATTACCTTCCAAGAAGAGTGATCTTATGGCTCATAGGTTGCATGGAAAGTCAAATTATGTAGGACTTCTGCTCTGAATAAGTTTCCCATAAAGAACTGTAAACAAGTCAAACTCTGTTCTTAGTCCCCCGGCAGAAGAGTAGTTTAAAAGCCATGTGACATTAGATGTCTGATTCCAGAATCTTTTCCAGCCTCTTTTTGTACATCAAGACCAGTTGTTCTCTGGGTATCCAGCCTTGTGACCTGGAAGACAGGGACAGGGAGCAGAATGATGCCCCCATAATCCAAGGGGAAATGGTTAACAACCTGTTACACCACTTGGACACAGACAAGTCTATGGTGCCAGGTGGATCCACCCAAGGGTACTGAGAGAGCTGGCAGAAGTGGTCACCAAGGCACTTTCCATCATTTATCAGCAGTCCTGGCTAACTGGGAAGCCCCAGGTGACTGGAGGTTAGCAAATGTAAAACCCATCTACAAGAAGGGCCAGAAGGAGGATCCAGGGCACTACAGGCCTGTCAGTCTGACCTCAATGCTGTCAGGGCAATGGTTGGACTCGATGATCCCAGAGGTCTCTTCCAACCTGATTGATTCTGTGATTCTGTAAAGGAAATAGCTTGACAGCCACCATTTCTGCTGACGCTCTGGGAACTGAGCAAGTGGCCTCTAGAACTAAACCCAGAAATCGCTACAAGATGATCTCATACTCCTCAGGTAGAATTCTAACAAGCGCACATTCTCTGAGCATCAGACCTCAATAAAGGGATATATGACACCCTTACCAACAAGATACCAGGACAAATGGTGAAAGGGAATGATGATTAACATTATTTTTAGTTTGCCTTTCCACATTTAAAGGACTAAGTCAGTGTTGTGTTGGAGGTGCACAAGTGCTTTCTCTATGTAGAGGAGATAAAGGACAGGTCTAGTGTCATAAAATAACAAGTAATTAATCGTCTCAGAGTGTTTTATGTAAGCATTAAAGTTTTAAGTGCTTCGTATTTGTAGGGCTTGTTATTCCTGGATACTCTTTCCAAACCTGTTGAGAGACATGAAGCAAATTTCTGGAAAGCTTCCCTAGATTTTCTTAATGTAGAGCAAACCTTGTTGTGTGTCTGCTTGGCTTCAGTATCCCAAAGATCCTGTGCTGTAGCAATGTGAAAGGTGACTGAATTCCAACAACCTCTCATGTTTGTTTAAGGTTTGGGACTAACACACCCATCTGACTTGACTTAGTTTTTATTCATCACTCCCTACGTGTCACACCCACCTCTTGCATTACACTCCCTGTATAGGCCAATATTGCTTTTAAAACTAACATTTTTAAGATATATAGAATGTGTTTTCATTTTCCATTTTCTCCAGTGACATTCATCAGACATAGACTGACATGCCTGAATCTCTTGGAGCCAGAGAGTTATGCAAGAAAACCCCAAAATGAGTAAGCCTAAGCCCACCCAAAAAGTGAGGACTGATATTTATCTCCTGCTGGTTTGAGGTGAAGTTAAAGTCGGTCCCTCAAAATGAATTACAACTTAATTTGGTGACATAGGATTATCAAAAAGCAAAGACAGAACTGAGGCTGTAGCTCCAAAACAAAGGCTGCAGACATGGCTAGCAGCTACAGAAGAAAGAAAAAGGACTGTGTTTTCCAGATGAAATGAAGCAGTCAGTGCCTCAAAAGGTGAGGGCCTTGATTCAATCGCCTGAGCAGAGGTATCTGTAATCCTCTACTGTACTTGACTTGGCCTTCAGCATCTAAGGCCTCAGAGGGTTGTAATCAGTGGTGCTGAGTCTAGTTGGAGGCCTGTAGCTAGCGGTGTTCCTCAGGGGTCAGTACTGGGTCCTGTCCTGTTTAACTTATTCATCAATGACCTGCACAAAGGGACAGAGTGTACCCTCAGCAAGTTTGCTGATGACACAAAACTGGGAGGAGTGGCCAATACACCAGAAAGCTGTGCTGCAATTCAGCAAGACTTGGACAGGATAGAGAGTTGGGCGGAGAGGAACCCCATGAAGTTCAACAAAGGCAAGTGTAGGGTCCTGCACCTCGGGAGGAATAACCCCACGCACCAGTACAGGCTGGGGGCTGATCTACTGGAGAGCAGCTCTGCAGGGAAGGACCTGGAAGTTCTGGGGGACAACAAGTTCACCATGAGCCAACAATGTGCCCCTGTGGCTAAGAAGGCCAATGGTATCCTGGGGTGCATTAGGAAGAGCGTGGGCAGCAGGTCAAGGGATGTTCGAGAATTGATACATTACCATCTAATGTCTAAATTGTGTCATTTCTATCATTTAGGAATGTATCTGTGTCCCATTCCCTGCAGCTGACAGCTGTGTCACAGCTCCCTGATGACAAGCCATGAGGAACTCCTTATTCAGCGATCCACATGTTTCCATTCCAGCTGAACCAGAAAGGCTCAACAGACCTTCAAAATTAGTATCAATAATCACACTTTCCTAAAGTGTTTTCTCCCACCTATCAGCATATGCATGCCTTTCCCTGGGAGAGTGTTTGGCTGTCTACTCTTTGCATAATAACTCTGAGGGAAGATTAATTTTTTTTCTTGATGATGGTCTTATCTCTTGACTGTTGTTGTGCAGAAAGGGTCTCAAGGGCACATTGTTTCTGTAGAGCTGAAAGAGGGTGATGGTTCTTACTCTGGAAAAAGTCCTGCTAAGCAAATGATTATATTCTTAAAATAGCTTTCAGGAACTTGCTGTCTGATGGATTACTCAGCATTTTAAACAGAATCCTTTTCACAAGAAAGAAAGCTCCAGTAAATTCAGCTGCTGCCTCTTCCTTGTAAGTTCATGGTAAACCAAACTCTCTGCTGCACACGTCAAAATTCCTGGGGACTGCTTCATGCAGGGGTTCAGACATTGCTTCGGGAGATAAAGTTCCTGAAGCCATAGTCTCTGACACAATCAAGCTTTTTTACATTACATAGGTGGTACAGAAGAGTTGAGTCTTGGCTGTACTAATACATCCAAGAATAGCTTGCAAAGGATGGGAGGAGTGTAAAGCTGGTAGAAATGCCTTTTATGCCAGTCATCCTCTATTGCTGTGTTAGTAAGGGACATGTTAGCAGAAATGCCAAGCACCAGAGACTTGCTCATGGCTCTATCTCAGTGAACCTCTATTATTCTGCAGCAAATGAGAGGTGTTATAGCAGGCCTGGGATCCATGGATGTGCTTGCACAGCTTCAGGAATAATTAGATCTGCCATTTTTTGCCACATCATCCTACTTCCATCTGTTGTTATATGCAGAATATAGCATAATATCTGTTTAGAATATAGCAGAATAGCTATCTGAGAAAATTAAGATCCTCAACTGTAGTGTTAGGGATTCAACATGTCAGCTGGACAATCTTGGTCAAGTCATTTCAACTCCTCAGTTCCTCAGTCTTTCTCCGTGGGGTAACCACACTTGTTCTACTTTCTTTCTTCTGGGAGTATGTGGACATATGCCTGGACTAGAAACAAGGAGTGGAAGTGCTCTGATTTCCATGTCAGCAGGCATGGAGTGACCCTGTCTGCCAGGTAGTATAATTGCATTTCTCAAGCACTTCTTCAGAACTTGGAAACCCATTGCTGTCATCCTTGTAAGACTCAGTCCCTTTCTTAACACTCCAAGCACTCCCTGAAAGACTACCCCTGGCTGCTTAGATGGTCCTGTTTGCCACCTCTGTGGTGATGTAAAGTTGTTTTCCCTCATTTAATTATCTCAGACTGGTGATCACTGTCAGTGCAAGTAATCAAGACCTTATCATAGAATCACAGAACCACAGAATCAACCAGGTTGGAACAGACCTCAGGGATCATCGAGTCCAACTGTTGCCCTGACACCACCCTGTCAACTAGATCATGGCACTAAGTGCCATGTCTAGTCTTTTCTTAAACACATCTAGAGATGGTGTTTATTCAAAGCCTGAAGAAGTCGCACTGGTTATGAGTATGAGAGTTAATAAAACAGTGGCAAGGAACATTTCTGTACACTGGAACACTGGAACACGATTGTCTGTGCTCTTAGAAAAGACATTGGTGTGTTTTTAGCCCAACTACCATTCTCCAAAACAATTCCTGGCCATGATTTAGAAGGTTTCAAGAGCCAGTGAAGTTTGTATGCAGCCACAAGTCTTCAGAACTGAAGACACTGCCATGTTGTCATGGTCATGCCATGGTTTGCACTGCTAATTACACTAATGCAGGTATATGGGGGGAAGAAATAGAAAAAGAAGTAAAAAGCAAACCCAAAACCAAGTCAAAAATCCCTCACGTTTTGCTATTATAAGGCTCCAGATTAGCTAAACTTAGTGAAAAGGGGCTTTGCAGGTTTCATTGAATAACAGCTGACATCAGGAGCCCAGGTTGCAATAATTGTGTTTTTATCTTTTGAGTTTCTGCTCCTTTTGAGGACTCCCTTTCACTGAGCTGGTCAAAAACTGTTCCTGTTAAAACATTTTCCTGACAGGAAATGTGGGTTTTATCTAAACTGACAGTCTTTCCATAGAAAATATCATTAACGATGAAACGTTTCAATTTTCCAATGGGACTTTCTTGACTTGTCAACTATTTCAATTCAGTCAGGGGTTTAAACACTCTTCTGGGGACAAGTTTTCTCTAGGACAGAGATTATCCTCCTGCCATTTATTTTTAGAGCACCACAACAAGTCTCTGAAGATAAATTCTCAACCACAAAACAATGTGGGCAGCAAGTACAAACAACTGGTTGTATTTCTCTGCAATGAGCCCCAAAGAGACAGAAGCTTTAAAGGTGGATTATCCAAAGAATAAGATTTAGACCCCTACTGAGACTCCAAGTTTAGGACTATTTTTCCTGTACCTTTTAAGGTGGGATATTTCTCATCCTAAACCAGGCATGTTTTAACTAACTCAGCTGAGGTGCTTACTCTGTCTAATGACTGAGTGCCCAACTTAGACTGACATTTTAAGTCCTTGAAGTTAGCAGCAGTGAATCTTTGTCTTCAGTTCCTTTGAAACATCTCAAACTAAGATTACATTTTAAATTAGTCAGTCCTAATGACTAAAGCCTTGGAGTCAATCACACACAAACAGTATCAGCAGATTCCCAGACATAGATTTCCGTGAACACCTTGTATTGGTGCATTTATTTTAATGTAGCTGTGATTTACATGGTATTCCTCACTACCTCAACCAGAGAGTGAATATATTGTATGTTCCCCTGTGTTTTGCAAAGGTTAGGTGATGAGGGTAGTCTTAGCATTCAATCCAGATGTTGCTCTGTGTGTTCTTAGCTTGCAGCTTCTACAGCTTGATCCTTGACGCAGCAATCGAGATGGTCACAGTCACAGTAGAACATTTAAAGTCTGTCAGGTTAATGGCTTGTTTAATTCACTCTGGTTTAAAGTATCTACGTGCAGACAGGATTTTACAGTATCCCACCCATGTTGGCATATTCTTCCTATGGCAGTTAAATAGCTGTGCATGAAGCCATGTTTTCTTTAAACATCATCCATAATTATTTTGTATGAGTTCTCTGTTGCCTGAAAAGTCCTCTCTCATTCTTCCATTATTTTTTTACACCCTCTCCTCTTTTCCTGACATATTGTGTGTAATGGATGCAGCCCAGACCAGAACAGGAAGCGTCTTTTGCACGTCTCCAGCCAGGCTCAGTATACCCCCCCCCATCAGATTGCAAGAGGTTGGATCCCCCACACGGGTGTATGAATAATGTTATGAAGGGAAAGCTCTATATTGCTGTGACATGCAATACAAAGGAACCTTGGCACATCAGGAAATGGAAAGGCAGTTTTGGCACCAGCCTTGGTAAAAGCATGTCACATTGCTGTCTGTAGCTCAACCTCATACCCAGACAGTGAAGACTTGAAATCATATCTGTATTTGTCTGGCTAGAGTGTCAGACACGCAGTGTGCTTAATGTGGATGAAGTTAGAGGCATGGATAACGAGCAACTGCTTAGGACGTGCTCACCTCAATGCTTCTGTCATTTGCAGAGGCTTATTGCATCAACTCTGCTGACTTCAAAGAAGGGATCTCCAGCTTACAACAATCCAACAGCAATGAGGTTAAAACTTTTGAACTAGATGCTCGGAATTTTAGAAATGCAAAGATGTCTGTATTAGACACTTACCATCCCATGATTTCCCCTGTTCTCAAGCATTTAATTTTCCTTAGTGACCATTGAAACAGTCTTGTGAAGCAGGCTGACAGCATCATTTTCTGACAAAAAGAACATTTTAAAAGTGTTTGTGAGCCTAAAGATGGAACCCTGGGATGGCTCTACCAATGCCTGTGCATATAAATCTCACTGAAAATTTTGGAGAGTTAGGAACTGTGAGGGTGGTGAGACCCCGGCCCAGGTTGCCCAGAGAAGCTGTGGCTGCCCACTCCCTGGCAGTGTTCAAGGCCAGGTTGGATGGGGCTTGGAGCAACCTGGTCTGGTGGAAGGTGTCCCAGGGGGGTTGGAACTAGATGTTCTTTAAGGTCCCTTCCAACCCAAACCATTCTATGATTCTGTGATTCTATGGGAACAAAGCAAGGCAGTCCTTTTTTCAAAGTCAAGGTAAAACTTGGTTTTGTTTAAATGACACTCATTGGCAGAATTGTGGAATGGAATTTATGTGTTTATGTATGTGTGTTTGTCCATATATATGAGTTTATCTGCACGCCAAATGTTCTACCACCCTCCACCCAGCAAATCCCAAACTTTTCTTACTGCTGTCAGTGTTCAGAATTTCTGTTTGACTAACAGACATCCTTATTACCTACATTTAGTTGAGAAAAATACTAGTGAGGTAGTAAAAATGAGTGACAAGCTGCTAACCACTCACCATGGCCTGGAAGACTGTTGGTGGTTTATAGATGATAAGTTATTTTTCCTTAATCTAAGCTATAATTATCCATACAAAAAGTAGCTTTCAAAGCTGAAGAATGGACTTTCTTTCACTTTAATATAAAAAATTTGGTGGGAAATAAAACTTCACAGCAAAATTTCTATCTGAAGACACTTTATTTTTAAGTGTGGGGTTTTTTCTTTTTAATAAGCAACCTTTATAAGCGGTAAATGTTTGTAATTGGACTTAAAAGTTCTGTTTCATTTCAGGATGTTGATTAGAAAGGGAAATTTTCAAATTTCCCACCATAAATATTTGGTGAGAAGCCATTGCTTTTTCAGCTGAGAAGTCAAAGATTGGACCCTTATTCTGATGAAGCTTTTTCAGTTTTAGTGGGATGATCTTATATTAAGTCACCACACTGTCAAGATCCAGCAATCACATGAATAAGCAAGTGGACAGAACCATGCAGCTGCAGTACTCTTTGTTGACCTGGACCACATGCTATGAACCAGTGGTCCATGTGGAAATATATAACTACAGTTCTCTTAACTGCTTTTTTATGTCTCTACCTGTTCAAGAAAATTGATAGCTCAGCTCATAACTTACTTGAATGTTTGGATAAATCATGAAATCTTTGTAAGGCAGAGCTGAGTGTAGTGTTCTGTACTTTGAAGAGCAGAGCAAGCATAGGCGTAGTGGTGAAAGATTCAGAATTTCTAAGGATAGGATTCATATTATTGTCTGGCATTTGATACTTTTGAATAAACCACCTGAATATATCACCTCTGAATTGATGTTTTGAGAAGCCCTTCTACTAAAGCTGCTGTGAAACACAGGTAGAAGATAGCACAGGGGGATAGCACTAATTTCTTTTTCTATCTCTCTCAACACAGTGAACTGTGCATTAGAAACGAAGTTCCTCTCACCCAAGCAGCCGCACTTCCACGAAGCTTTCGTTCCCATCAGAGCCGCTGAGCAGCACGGCAATGAAAACTCCCCCTGCCTGAAGGGTAGAAAGAGGCAGAGTTTATAAGCCACCATAAATAAAGCCCTGTTCATTTTGCTGGCTTACATGTGTTTTTCATTGCAGAAGATTCATCAAATGGCACATTTCATGGTGTACTTTCTCAGCCCAAAGGAAACCACGTTTAATGTAGTGTGTTAAATAAAGTGTTTCTCTGACTCCGATTTCTTTTTCTTTCCAGTTCATGCCAGTTGGCATGGACTGGGTACTAGAAGTCAGATGGGCAAAGCTTGTTCATGTTGTAATAACTTTTCTAAAGAGCGACTCCAAAGTTGTCAGGCCCCAAAATGAACCTTCTTCAAGGTCTGGACAGTGGGGTTAATTTTGCCTTTCTTTAAATAAGACCAATCAAACTTTTTTTTTTTTTCTTTTCTCTCTTTGCCCCACCTTTTCTTCTTTTATTTAACTGCCTTTTGACCCTAATTAAAATCACAGAATGTTTTGGATTGGAAGGGACCTTTAAAGATCATCTAGTCCAACCCCCCCTGCCATAGACAGGGACACCTTTCACTAGATCAGGTTGCTCAAAGCCCCATCCAACCTGACCTTGAACACTTCCAGTGATGGGACATCCACATCTTCTTCAGGCCAACAGTTCCAATCTTCCAGTTCTGGAAGATTACTAGATAATTAGTAATACATTCCAGTCATACAAGCTGATCTTGACTTTAAACTGAGTATAAACATTTTGCCTAAAGCAAGTAAGTCTTGAGTCCAAAAGTTATCCTTTTATCTCTGGGCACAGATCACAGTTATAACTGGTGAGGAAAAAACTAGACAAAGTGTTCATGGAACTCATCATGATATTTCTCTGAACACTTTTATTTAAATATTCTCAAACTTGGAAAGAAACAATGTCATTTTTTTAAAGACCAACTCTGAATATTTTCTAAGTTGTTTTCTTACCGTAATAAAAGTAAGATCCAGTGATTAAACTCATTCACTGAGATACTGACTGTCACAGAATCTACCATTGTAAATAGGCAAGAAAGATGAAAGAAGTACAGTATCCCATTTAATAACTGCATCTTAGAAAAATTAGCATCTCGCCCACTGTCACAGGTACTGTGATCCTCAACCAGGAAATCAAGCCTAACCTAATCTGTCTGAGGATTTATCTATCCCTAAAATAATTTATTTCCAGATTAAAAAACGTATTTCTGGGAGTAATTTAAAGCATCACTTGCAGTATTTCTCTCAGAATTATCACAGAATCACAGAATCAACAGGTTGGAAGAGACCTCTGGGATCTCCGAGTCCAACCTTTGACCTAACACCATTGTGTCAACTAGACCATGGCCCTAAGTGCCACATCTAGTCTTTTCTTAAACACCTCCAGGGATGGTGATTCCACCACCTCCCTTGGCAGCCCCTTCCAATGCCTAATAACCCTTTCTGTGAAGAAATTTTTCCTAATGTCTAACCTGAACCTCCCCTGGTGCAGGTTAAGGCTATGATGTCCTCTAGTCCTGTTGCTAGTTACCTGGGAGAAGAGGCCGACCCCCACCTCGCTACACCCTCCTTTCAAGTACTTGTAGAGAGCGATAAGGTCTCCCTTTAGCCTCCTTTTCTCCAGGCTAAACAATCCCAGTTCCTCCAGCCATTCCTCATAGAACATATCCTCTAGACCTTTCACCAGCTTCGTTGTCCTCCTCTGGACTCGCTACAGCACCTCAATGTCTTTCTTGAAGTGTGGGGCCCAAAACTGGACACAGTACTTGAGGTGTGGCCTCCCCAGTGCTGAGTACAGGGGGATGATCCCTGCCTTAGTCCTGCTGGCACACTATTCCTGATAGAAGCCTGGATGCTGGTGGCCTTCTTGGCCACCTGGGCACACTGCTGGCTCATGTTCAGCCTGCTGTCCACCAATACCCCCAGGTCCTTTTCCACCGGGCCGCTTTCCAACTACTCTTCCTCCAGCCTGTAGCACTCTATGGGTTTGTTATGGCCAAAGAGTAGGACCTGGCACTTGGCCTTGTTGAACATCATACCATTGGTCTCAGCCCATCTACCTAACCTGTCCAGATCCCTCTGCAGAGCACGTGTCCAGATTTGTCATGCCAGTTCTATGAAATAAAAGAAAACACAAAGCACATATCTATGTGTTTGGCACAGTGCAACAGCCATTGTATATTTTACATCTTCACAGCTCACACACACTCACTGACATGCACACACATACTCATACCTCTATGAAAGGGGAAGATAAGGCAGAAAACATTTTGGGTTTGGTACCAGGAACTGCTGGTTTGGCTTTGGAGCTAGCAGCTAAGAAATGATGGAAACAGCTTCTAAATTTAGCTAGCTCTGAAATTTTAAATAATTGTGATTATAAAAGTTTAAATAGTTTTGTAATTTTAAATATCCATTCTCAGCATTTATTATTAAATTGTAAATTATTTACAGTAGGACTCTTTCGTCCATGGTGTTTGTACAACACCTATCTAAAGGGGACCCTACTTAAGGTCTTTAGGTCCAATTGCAATATAAATAATGCGTTATTTGAACAATGCTGTTTGGCTTTTTCCTAGGAAGATGCCATGAGGAATAGCCAAGTGTGACAAATCCCTTTGCAGTGTCAATTCTGGGCTCTTCTGAGTGAGAAATGACAGCAAACAGTGTCGCATAAAGCAAGGCGGTGGTTGGTTTCCCCAGCCAGCACAGCCCCATGATAACAAAATAAGCACGGAGGTGTTATTGTACGAGTGCTCAAGGCCCGTGTTTGGCTGTGGCCACCTTGGTAAGACTTTCCACTGAGTCTAACACTGGGAATGTCTGTGGTTTGCTTGAATAATGGAGTGTTGGTGGAGTGAGGTGGCGATTAACTAATCTTGGGTGTGTCTTCAAAGGGAATAATGGTTCAAAGGAGAGACACACAGGGAGAGGGGAACGGGGGCTGAGAGAAGAAGAGCAGAAAGGAAGGAATTTCTGAAAGAGACAAGACTAAATTATCAGAATGTTCCCTTCTGGCCTCAGAATTGCATCTCTCTGGGACAAGCAGAAGCACAATGAAAGTATATTTAAAGACGTTTAGCTGATACTGTCACACCGCCTGGGATTTATTCAGTACTTCTCCCTTTATATCTTTATTTAGTAGATAAACTGTTGGTCTATGGTGCAGTGATCTAACTGGAAACCCTTGACATTTGTTGTCATTAAGACGGCATGGAGTATTCTGAGAAGAGCTACTGGAAAAAGGAGAACAGCTTTCTTAGGGAAAAACATAAAAATAAAGAACCCATTAGTGTTTCTTTCCCTTAAGTGTGCCTTTTTGAAAATATTTTCTGCCAAAAAAATTGAAGCTCAAGCCTATATTTACTCTTCTGTCTTCTAAGTTCAGTCAGGTAGCATCACCCTTTTTCAGTGAAAAATGCTGGAAGGTTGTGTGTGTATGTGTGTTTATTTTATAATATTTTTTAAATTTTAACAAAAATCTTAGGATCATAGAATCATTCAGATTGGAAGAGTTCTTCCGGCAGCATTCAGGTATTTTATTTGTATTTAAAATAGAGAAACACCTATTTTTCATTATTTTTTTCCTTCTGGATTGAAAAGTAATTTTTCACCAAAGAACTATTTAGCAACTATTTTATGTGAAAAATAGTTATCTCTGAATCCAGATCATCCATGCTTTTTCAACAAAATGTTGCATAATCAGCTGACTTTAGGTCTCTTACTGTATTATTTCACAGACCTTTTAATGCTGTTCATAAAGTTTAGGTCAAGTAGTGCATTATTTAAGACAATCAAGAGCTGCCTTGCAATGTAATCAGCCAGCTTCTTTAGCATTCATGGGCATATCCCATAAGGTCCCACGAATCCTTCTCATAGAAATCATGGTGTACAAGATGATCATGGTGCATGTCTAGATCTTTGCTTGCAGTAACGTTAGGGCGTTGCCAGGCCTGATATCCAGACTGAGGAACACAGCTTCCCACCTCCACCAGTTTAGATCTAGACATTATGACCCATTAGTTAATTATTAGCCTTCCTTGTTAGTATAAAGGAAGCACTATCCTTGACTGGCAAGAAGATGTTCCAAGAGATTTATAATTTCATGGATCTGGTTCTTTGGGCTGAACTGTATCTGTCTTTTTCGTTTTTCTTTGATAAAAAGAAGAAACTCACCTTAGCATCATTGATGTAATTAACCTCACATGTTCCTGTGAAGAAGGACTCGCTCAGCCCCACCATGGCATTCACTTTCACTCCTTAGCATAGCACCTGGGAGATAACAACAATCTTGAGTGACAGTCTGAACGCCTCAAGCACATAAAATTCTCTTCACTCCTACTATGCTATTTAATAAGAAGAGAAAAAGTTCATCATAATTAAACTGTATGGTCTGTCTGTCATGAACAATTTTTTTAAATGTCTAGAACTGGCTGAACAGCAACAAAACCCTCAACTTGGAGGATGACACAAGTACCTTTAGCAAATACGCAGATGACACTAAGTCAGGATGAGTGGTTGATACACTGAATGGTTGAGCTTCAGTCCACGCAGACTTTGAGAAACGTGAGGACTAAACCTGCAGAAATCTCATGAAGCTTGATCAAAGCAAAGTGTTGCACTGAGACAGAATAACCCCATGCATCAACAGAATTCTGTGATTCTGTGATCAACAAAAGCTAGGAAGTGACTGGCCAAGTAGAGGTCCTGCTGAAAAGGACTTGGAGGTCCCAGAGAATGCAAAGTTGACAATGAACCCACAGGTGCTTTCATTGTGAATAAGACAACCTGCGAATTGAGCCAGATTAGGAGTCTAATCAGCAAACTGAGGGAAATTATTATCTATTTGGTGCTGTTGAGGCTACAGCTGAGCTATAAGAAGAGGATAAAAAAAAATCTGGGGTTGCTTGTTCCTGTAAAGAGGTGGCTAAGGGAGACCTAATTAGAGTTCCCAATTTGATGGAGTGTTACAAAAAAAACAGATCAAAACTTTTCTTGTCATTTTCAGATGGAAAAACAAAGAAAAACTACTACAAAACTACTACAGAGTAACCTGAGACATTCAGTTTGGACGTAAGGGGAATTTTTTTCTTTAGGAGAGTAGTCCAGCACTGGAAAAGGTGACTTGGAGAATTTGTGGAATCTCCATTCTCAGAGATTTTCAAGACTTGGCTAGACAAAATTAAAGCCTGACCTGATCTAGCAGTGGTTATCACTTGATTGCTCCAAGGAGTTGAAGAAATTTGGACTAGAGACCTCCAGTTGTACCTTCCAACCAACATTTCTACAGTTCCATAATGCAGGAGACACGGAGAAATTCAGTTCAATTTTCAGAGTCAGGAAGAAATGGTTCTGAAATTTTTGGAACAGGTAAGAGAGCTGGGTTCTCGGCTCTTTTTGGTTATCTAACTTCCGTAGGTTCTTGAAAATACCATCCACTGAGTCTGCAAAATTACAGTGAAATTTTCCAACTAATCCTAGCAGAGCATGTGCCTCAATCCCACCTGTATGCAATGTCTATTAGATATACTACTTCCTTTGAAAATTCCCACCGACATCCATGGCTACATATATATGTAGTCTACTGTCAATCAACCGCTTACAAAATATTACCATGAAAAACAAAGCAACCTTTACAGGATGACATGTAGCTTCTTTAGTTCAAAAAAGATCCAGGACTGTGACTTCTTGGAGAACCAGGGTTTGAGAAGAAATCAAGGAGAATGGACTCCACAGGAAAATTGTGGAGAAGAGAAGAAAAAAAATATCACCAAGCTGTAAATCAGCAGTCGTTGCCTTACTTGACAGAGAACCTCAGTCAGAAGAAAGTAAAGTTGGTTCTCCAGGAACTGTTTAATCTTTCTTTATTTCTCTCTCTCTTAAAAAAAAGTTTTCTTTTTCTCTTTTCTTCTCTCTCTCTCTTTCTCTCGTTTCCTTGCTTTCTCTCTTTCTCCCATGTTCTCTTTCACAGGTCTTACATCACAAAGTGTGATGACCTGCCTGCAGCTGTTTTTCCAGAGAATCAACAAGATCTGTTTCAGGACCACTGCTATTTACATGACCATCAGTCATGCAAGAAGTGAGAGGAGCACATAGACCCTATTCACGAGATGGGGAGTCTGATATTTGAAATAGCCAACTGCTGAGAGAGGGCAGGTGTCCCTTCAGCTCTGACACCTGGTCTGACCACATCAGTAATTAATCATTGGAAGGTGAGATTGAAGGCAATTAATGCCCTCCCAGCTCATCATTATTGCAACTGGAAATTTGTGATACTGGGTTGAATGCTGAAGAGGACAGCACGCCAGCTGTTTAGAAAGTAAACATCAAAAACTGCGTGACATTTCTACAAACATGAGTAAACGCAGCAAAGGAGCAAATATCACACTGAGACATGAGCCCCAGTGATGAATTTGTTTATTATAGAACAGCCACTTTCCCTCCAGGGCTGAGCATAAGGTCAGCCTTACCATAATAAACACTTACTTTCTCCAGGGACTGAAAATTCAGTTGTTAAAATCTGTATGTTGGGCTTGAAACATTAAAAAGTGAATAAAACTCTATGATGTGGTAATACTCTGCATGCTTTCATTATAAGCTTTTCTGTATGAAAAAATTAATCCTTGAGATAGAACATAGAGGATGGGACTTCAGCACTGCCCAAAAATATATTTTCCTTGCCCAGAAGATTTTTCAATGCCAGTAGAAAAGACAGAAGAACAGTGCAAGAAAAAAATCTTGTATCACTCTTAAACAGATCTGGAACTAAAACCCAGAGGGATTAAAGGTTCTCTCACATTTTTGTTTGTTTGTTTCTTTGTTCTGAGAAAATGTTAATTACTTGAAAAAATATTTTTGTAAAAATAAATAACCAACAGATCAGCATCAATTAAAATTTCACAGGGATGTTTCTTGGGGGGAATCAGGGCAAGTAATGTTTTGAAAAGACGATGTAGATAGGGCCAGTGTTTTGTTTGAAGTATTTAGTAACTGAAAACACAGTTGCCAATGGGAGATACATGCTCAAATTCTTCTTCAGCTGCATCAGGATGAGCAAAGCCCCAGATTCAGGTCATGCCTCCACTCCAGTCATGCTTTCAAAAGACAAGATGACAATAGCACTCCTGGATCTGAAGTTTTCTCTCCATTATTTCAGTTCTTATCTCAAAGTTGTTTGAGGGTAGTGCAATGTGAACAGTTATTTTTATAAAAGTACATGTGAAGACACTAAGAAAATTTGCTGATAAAATCTTCTTGAAGGTGGTCTATGGACAAAAAGACTGAAAGGGTAAAAGAGCAAAAGAAAGCTTACCATTCCATAAATAAACAGATGAGACTGTAAAGCAAATTATACTATTGAAGAAGAAAGTTAAGATGTGTAAAGAGCGAGAAAGGTGGCTAAATCATGGGTTCTTTATTTGTTTCAAACACAAATGTTGCACAACAAGGGGAATTCAGGCCAAGTTGCTGTGGATGTGCAAAAAGAGCCCAGATGCCCAGCAAGACAAAGTCAGAAGGACCAAGAAAAAAAAAAAAAAAACACAAAAAGAAGGAAAAACTGACATGTCAAACCAATCTAATGTCTTTCTATAGACAGTAATAAGTTTGTAGCTACAGGAGGAGCCGTAGTTGCCAATACATACATCGATTTTATTAGAGCTTTTAACACTGTCTCATATGACATTCTCAGAAATAAACTAGGCAAACATAGTATAGATTAAACTACCATGGGTTAGAGGCAAAAATTGCTGGAAAGCCTACTGACAAAATAGGTACAAATGGAAATACATATTAAGTGGGTTCTGCAAGGGAAAATTCTGACAGTGAATAATGAGCAGCGATGAATCATCATCATCATTAATGATTCAGAGTGGAAGAGAAAGAATATTCGTTAAGATTTTACATAATATTAAGTAAGGATGGATCAACACAAAATTGTCATAATCTGGTAATTTATTCAGAAATAAATAGGATCTTAACTTGGAAGGACCAACACAAGGTAGTGTGGATGGGTAGGGTAAGTATATATAAAACATGAGAGGCTCAGAAAGTGGTTACGCAGCATTTCTGCAGAGTATTTTCTGGATGTTATGGTGGATCCTAATGAAGTGAGAACCAATTGCTTTTGCCTGTGGCAAAAATGGGAAAGACTATCTGAGAATGTATGAACAGGCTGGTAAACATGGAGAAGAACTGCACTAGATTGCTTGAGAAACGTTAAGGCAGCTGAAAAGCTTCCATCATGGGTGATGCCTGAGAGTGAGTCAGACAAGTATTTATTAAGAATGACCAAGGAAGAGTAGATCCTGTCCTGTTTTACCTTTTTCGTAGGTCTTCTGTGATAGCAGTTGCAAAGATATCCTCATCATATTGACACAGGACACAAAGGATGAATTTTCATGACCCCAGCTTGCAAACTTCTAATGCCGAACACCAGTGCTTTCCCCAGGGGGAGAGGAGATTCAAAGTAAAACACTGTGCTTTATTTTTATGCAGGATCCTATGTCTCTGTAAGGGACCAAGTAAAACACACAGCTCAAAGCTCATATGAATTTGTAGATATGGATAGTCTGGATGTGAATTTCACGGCTCAGACCTTCTCTAACCGAGACTTTTAATGTTGTTATGAAAAATCCAACATTCCATCTGCTATATGCAAATCCCTCCTTATATTTTCCTTCTGAGACCTCCAAGTGCTCTTAAACCAGCTGAACTTCTTCCTGAAGAATGCTGTTTATGCTTTGCTCAATACAGTTTCAACTTGATACGTTTCTCAACACGGGACACTCAAGTGTGAAAGCAAACAAGCTGGCAGGTTTTATTAGATTACCTTTTACTAGAAGAAGAAACTCACACACACCAACAACAATGATTCTTTTTACAACAGCACCATTCAAACAGACTGTTTCCTTGACAGTCAAAGCTTGCTTCTGCTTATATATTTTTCTCTCTGTCACTCAGCCTCCCAATGAGCAATCAGTTGACCTGCTGAATTTTATCCATTGTAGTTTATGCTGCCACCTGAAGGATATCATACAATACGTTGGCTGCCTACATCATTGTGAACTGAAACTCCTTTGCACATCAAAATCTCATTGGCTGGCTTATCAAGCATCCAAAATCTCCTCTCTCTGGATTATGACAGAGAATGCTGCAAAGGAAAGAAGGGCAAATGGTTGGAGGGAGGATAACCAGGTCTTCATGTCTCCTCCTTTCCCTTTTCCCCCAGGACAAGAGAGGTCTGGACAGAAATCAAGTCACTCACTTCTAACTGAAGACCAGTTGAGGGCAAGGCTGCAGTGCAGCAGTGTATATGATGCAAGCATAAAACACATGCCAGGCAATGCTTGATTCAAACACACCTAAATGCAGGATATAGCTTATTTCAGTTTGGATGCAACATTCAACTCTGAAAGAAATGTGAGAGTGAAAAATGAAAAAACAATACAAATCTCATGCAGAAAGGTTTAAGTAAAGCTGTCTCAGATCCCTCGAGGTAAAAACACTAGAAGGTCTAGGGCAGAAGCTTTGGAAGGGAACAGTGGTTTTAAGGTACTTAACTGAAAAGAAAATATGACTGACCTAACCATGATTTTGCAGAACGGGGTCAACTATTTTCAGGAATGATTATGTTTTACATGGCCTGGATAGTACAAGATGTGCAAAAAACCCTTCCCCAGGGAACACAAATGAGGCAGCTGTTGACTACAACTTACAGAGTTACAAACGGACTCTTTGGAAAACTTTACACAGGGTGTTACTGAGAAGGGTGAAACGAAAACCTATGCCAAACTGATGTGCACTTTGTCCATGCCTTTCTTCATCTCTGCACTCCAGCATTTGGGCTCCTCTGGACTCAGTGTAAGAACAAATCTGTGCCATTATCTATAGGGTAGTTATGGAGCCAAACAAGGAACCAGTTCATCTTTTGGTCATGCAGATACTCCTAAACGAAGTCACGGTCCTTACCCCCAAAGGAGGGAATAAGACTCATGAGAAATTCCCACTCCACAGTCTTAAGAGTATTAGATGATGTGGTTTTAAAATAAACATGTAAGAGGGAAATAAAACTGTAGGTGGGTTTATGAAGGAAGGCAGCTACAAAGAGTTATAGCACATTGTCTGTGTACCTTAGACATATTTCCTTGAACACCCTATCTTCTGTGGAACTGGTTGAAACAAGCCAGCATCATCATTGGAAAGAGAAAAAAGAGCACAAACTCAGCCATGTATTTTTGACCATTATTTTTTTTTTTAATTTGCTTTGGTTTGAGCTGTCCAATGGTAGGCAAGTAGAAGAAGCCTAAATTTCTGATTATGCAGAACAACTCTCCTGAGTTGTTCTCCCGGGCAACTAGCGATAGGACAAGAGGACACAGCCTCAAGCTTCACCAGGGGAGGTTCAGGTTGGACATTAGGAAGCATTTCTTCTCAGAAAGGGTCATTAGACATTGGAAGGGGCTGCCCAGGGAGGTGGTGGAGTCACCATCTCTGGAGGTGTTTAAGAAAAGACTGGCCATGGCACTTAGTGCCCTGGTCTAGTTGACAGGGTGGTGTCAGGGCAACAGTTGGACTCGATGATCCCAGAGGTCTCTTCCAACCTGGTTGATTCTGTGATTCTGTTATTCTGTGATAATCAAGTTCTATATCTCTCTTTGCCCCCGCCAAAGAAATCACCTGCAGTCATCTGTGAGCATCAGAGCCAATGTGTCCTAGATTACTGGAATAGTGTTCAAGGAAGCAGTAATTGCTATTAAAAAGCAACTTTCATTTAGTATCCTTCCAATTACTGAATCTCTTTGTGAGACTGAGACCACCATCATTGCTAGAGAGCATAAAACGGGGAAGGGGAGGGAAGTAAGAAAGAAAAGAGAGGGCAGGAGTTTACTATGGATGTCGTCCTGGGAGCGGCACTCCAACAGACATCCTTTTTTATAGTAAATGCTACGTTAATTGCTTCTTGTTAATTCTTTGCTTACAGTAATAATTAAAAAAAAAAAGGAAAAAAGAAAAAAGAAGCAGTGGGGAAGAGAATGGAAGAAAGAAAGAAAGAAAGAAAGAAAGAAAGAAAGAAAGAAAGAAAGAAAGAAAGAAAGAAAGGCATTAAAAAAAACAAGAAAAGGAATAATTAAAAAAATATCCTTGTAGTGAAAACAGAAAAAAAAAAAGAAAAAAAATCTGGCGCTAACTCTCAGCAATTTGCACCTTGTGCCCAGATCATAACTCTCTGCCTCCACTGCTTCCACACCCCATGATTTATGTTTGACAGTCCCAAAGTGGTTTGGAAATGGCACAGCACCGAGACCTTGTGGTGAGGCTAACTGATGTTTGAAAAAACAAAAATGAGTTAATTTATGGGAGCGTTCCTTTGGACTGGAATTCCAGACCAACACAGCTCTCCTCTAGTGGAAAAGTCTTGCACGCACACGTACATACACACCAAAAATCTCCTCTTCTTTTTCTCGTTTGGTCTCTCTCTGACTCTTTCTCTCTTTATTCTCCCTGTTTTCACTTCTCATTTTTTCTTCAGGACCTCTACCCAGCTGAGAGAAAATCACGTTATGTTATTTTGCACTTAATTGCTGAATATGTATTCAGCTAAGAACAATGCAGTGTTCTTGCTTTTTTAGGTTCTGTTCACTCTGTCTCTTATCCTGCTTACTCCTATGCATTTTGAAGATTTCCTTGGACAACAGAAACATACATGACTTAAAAAATTAAAAATAGTGATTCCAACCAGCCAGCTTCAGACATTTTAAGGCTGTTGAATTTTCAGAAGATCAGGAAAATCATTGTTCTTCTAATGTCCAAAGTTGGGTCTTGCCAAAGAAAAAAAATATAGAAGTTTTTCAAGTCATTAGCTACACTGGAAAATCTTACGCATTGTCTCATGCTAAACAATTTAATGCAGCAATTTCAATCAGGAAAACGGGAGTTAACGTTTTAGTAGTTGCTAACTGTCTATCCTACACACTAAAGGAAACAAACCAGCTGTACAGCTTTGACTTGAAGGACTGGATGACAAGCAAAGAATATTGACATAACTCTGTTGACTACAGCAGATTCAAAAAGATTTGCACCAGTTCTGGATTTGACCCTTGGCCACATAAGTGCCTGTGTCAGCTTTTCTCAGATACCACCTTGCCTGGGTCATGGTGATAAATAGAAGAATTGAAAGATGGAGAAATAAGGATTTTATTAAATATATCATGTGCAGTGGTGCATTGTATGTTACTGCACACCAGAAGACACTGAGAGGAGAAGGAAGATTTACTAGGATAATAAATATAAATCTCTTGTGCATTTGTGAATTCTTACTTATGTGATGGATGTTGTTTTGGCCAGTATCATGGTTTCCATGGGTACTATGGGCTTCCTACAACTTGTGATAGGTAGCAAGAAATCTTCTTGCCTCTGTCGTAGGTTCACAGCTCCTGTGGATTTAATACAGGAAACAAGGGGAGGTGGAGGGAGTTAGATATGGAGCCAGTGGATTATGCTTCTGTCTGCATACTAAACATTTGTGACCCAGCCAGGAAGAATTATCTAGGTTCTCACATTTGCACTGGGAGAACTGAGGAGATGTAGTGTTATTTGACCACACTAATGGAGATAGTGCTCTCCAGACTCCTCCTGGGGATCCTGGCACAAGGGCAAGTTAAATAAGCAACACAAACAGACTGACTGACAGCCTATTCTTGGTGTTGCAGGTGTAAACCAGATGTGAACAACGCAGGTGGGCCATAAAAGATGTCAACTTTATCAATATCAGGTAGTCCAAGTTTTGTACTTTCCTTGACAATATCCTTTGTCCCAGATGCCTGATTTCCTCTCTCACTCCCTTACCTCTTTCCAGAAGATTCGCAGTCTCTCTTGCCACCTAAATTACCAAGAGGCATATGTGCATTGATTACTCATATGAAACCTATGCACGTTCATTGGACAAATGAGAGCAGAAGGTGTACCGACACTTTGCTCAGAAGACCACGTGAAGACTGTGAAGGCTATCTGAAACCCAAGAACCGTGTATTTTGTGAGCCTGGCAGAAACAGTGGGCATTGCCTAAATACTGAATACTGCTTTTGCAAGCAGTTGGCTTAGTTCACCACCCTGGGCAGTGAATGAAATACTGGAGAGTGTATTTAAAGCTCCAGGTGCATGTATCTACCCACCAGGCAAAGATCTTAATAGCCAGTTTAGGAGTTACTTCCTTTTTCTCCATTTCTGAGGACAAATGAGTGACAGCAGTTAAAGGACTTGGCACGGCGTCTCTATCCAAGAAAGCTGGTCAATACTTCTGTATTTGGCCTCTTCTCCCGGACAACTAGCGATAGGACAAGAGGACACAGCCTCAAGCTTCTCCAGGGGAGGTTCAGGTTGGACATCAGGAAGAATTTCTTTACAGAAAGGGTTATTAGACATTGGAACGGGCTGCCCAGGGAGGTGGTGGAGTCACCATCTCTGGAGGTGTTTAAGAAAAGCCTGGACATGGCACTTAGTGCCATGGTCTAGTTGGCAGGGTGGTGTAGGGGCAGCGGTTGGACTCGATGATCCCAGAGTTCTCTTCCAACCTGGTTGATTCTGTGATTCTGTGATTCTGTGTATTCCTGACTCATTCCATTTTACCATCTCTCTCTCTGTTCCTGATCAGTTGTGTTAGTGACTTGTGCTTTTCAGGTACCTCACAGAGAGACCTGTCTTTGCCCCTGACCATTCCCCATCCATGTCTCTATATCTGAGAGCATTTAACAGATACACCCAGCCATCTACTCAGCAGTGCCAGCAAGCTCAGCTGCTCTGCCCACCTCTGTGGTACCTCACTTTGAGATTCTCCACCAACCCTCCATCATGCCAGGGGAACAAACAGCCTGCTGGCTATGGATATCTTCATGTGAGAGTGAAATACATCATAGATATAACAAACAACCCTTCCTGTGAGAACCACCCAGATGATCTTGCCTTACAGCTTCCCCTTCATCCCAGCCTCCCTCGCGGACTATATCTGGCACCAGAGCCTGTGCTCCACCATGGCCCTTCCTCCTCCTCTCCTATCAAAGAGGGGATGTTAACCGAGGCCAGAGCTGGGTGTAAAGCCTCCAAGATAGCACCACTATCACCTCTCTCTCTGGGTGAGAAGAGGCAGTATCAGCCCTGTTCAGAGATAACTAGCTCTGCAGTGAGTGACAGTACAGAGATAAATGTCCCTGCATTGACTTGTTGATAACAACCCTTCTTGTCTCCAAGGGAGCACCCTGATCCATGAGCTGAAATACTGACAGTGTTGCGATCCAGGAGAGTGATTGTAGTGGACTACAGCAGTTATTTTTGAGTACATCTGAAATAGCTTCAAAACGAAAAGGGTTAATCCACTTTTGACCACTGGCAAGACTTAAGCCCTCACTTTTACATCACCTAATGTGGGATGCAGAAATCAGTTTAGGCTGCCAGGTCTTTAGTTTCTCAGTCATCAGGATGGATTATGTCAACCTGATCTTGGGAGAAAGGGAATCCCACCGTATGAATGTGAACTCTGCCATGACACTTGCTCTTAGGGCCCTCTGACCTTGTTCAGTTCACCAGTAATCATGCAGCTTTAGCATCCAGTCTAGCTTTCAGCATCCCAGATGATACACTACTCTTTCTAAAAACCTCTCCTGGGGCTCTTGTGTTTAGAAGTCTTACAATCTTCCAACCAAAGTTTCCATTTCTCATCCCATTGATTCAAATCATCCTCCTATGAATAACACTAAATAACTGCTCATCTTCTTTCATGTTCCACACTCTTCCTGGATTTTCAGGCTATTATTTCTCTCAATTTCTTGTTATCATGCTGTGTCGTATCTTTCAGTTTTTCAGTGTTTCTGCATAATCTGACAGCCACTGCTCACCTCTGAATTCCTTCTGTTTAATGCATAATTAGTCTATAGACCTCACACAGTCGTTATGTAGAGCACAGAAATGAACTAGGTATGTTTGGTGAACTCAGGTGATTCAAAGACTTTAAGGCCAAAATCAAAGTCCATTGCAAGTTCTTGATCACTATATGGTTTAATTTGAAACTAGCTATTTCTGAAGTAACTGCTGAAATTTGCAGCTCAGAAGAGGCTGAAAAACCCCCTCAGAAACTTCCTAGACAGTTGTCCCATGAAGAAGTTTGCTCTGAGGCAGCTGCATAGATATTGGTACCCTTTCAGCAAGTACAGGTTTCTCAATCCTGCATACAGTCATGCCACAAAGCAGTGGTTCGTTTAATATTTCCATCTGATGAAGACTTGAACAGCAGAGAAAACTTCTGTTGGACCATTTTTCATAAAACTATTAGGAACCCCTACTGTTTTCCTTCCAAAATGTTTATTTTGTGGACCACCACAATGGTCTCTATGAATTACTGGTGGTCTGTGCTCTTTAATGTGGGGAGTTACTGCTTTATAATATACTAGTATTTTTATAGCATTTTAATTTAATATTTTATTTTTTTATAAAAAAAATATTAACTCAAAAAATGCCAAATTCAGTGAAAGGACCTAATCACTATGAAGCTTTCTTTTCTCATATTAACATAAAAATATTACAGTTTTTAGGCAAAAAAAACCCAACATGAAGTACTTTCTGTTCAAAATAGTTTTGGAAGCTACCAAATATTTTGGTTTACCTAAAATCTACCTTATAAGTAGTAAAAAAATAATGGTTTCCAGTATCAAAGAAAAAAAATTTATACTAGTTTTAAGAGAAGGAAAAAATTAAAAAAATTAGCATGACAATTTTAGTATCAACCAACCACCAACGAGGTTGGAAGAGACCTCAGGGATCATCGAGTCCAACCGTTGCCCTGACACCACCCTGTCAACTAGTAGAAAAGACGTTAGGAAAGATTTCAGTAGAAAAGGGGAATTGTCTAATTGTCTTTCAACACTCTAAGGTGGTAATAAGGTGCCAACACTGAAATTGTTCATTAGGTTTGCCCTTTTTTACTAGATCTGGTTGCCCATTTGGTATGATCAGACATCTTCCGCACTTTGGATGCTCATCAATTAGATTTTCATTGCCCAGTCTTGTTCCACAATTAATGCATAGGGAGAGAAAGAGAGCACACAAGAGGAAAGACGATTCACAGCACCTAGCCAGGCTCCTGCTCTGAATCATCCCACTATAAGCTCAACACATTTGTTGACAACAGGAAATCTCGGCAGCTGAGTCAGCTGAGACAGGAACCAAAGTTTTGCTGGTGTGAGTATCCACTTCTTTCCAATTTTGGTCCACATTTTATGCAATGTGAAATAGTCATGTAGAAAAAAAAAAGGAGTCTTTTTTACTGAAAATATTAAGTGACAGATTTCATCTATTCATTAAGATAAATGTCTGAATTTGTCCCATATATCAGTACCTTGACGCCAACGAAATTACCCCTGGGGATGAATTTCGGTGTAAGTGTGTGTGCATGTATGTCTCCATTTAAATGAGGCGTAGATATATATGTGTATGTGTGTGTGTCTCTCTCGTTGCATAAATAGACACATGCACACATATACTGTGTTTTAAAGCTCAGGCAGAGCAGAAAGGTTGGCTTCCTAAGGCATTTTCTGTGTTTTCTGGCAGCCAGCTATACCCAGGTTAACCTGATCTTTACCACATAACTTCAGTCCAGGGAATGTGATTGTAAAACTTTCCCATCCATGCAGCTCTTTAAACCAAACTCATGATACTGAAGGATGGATGGATTCCATTCTCAGTGTGTATGTGTGTGATGAATCTAATGGATGAGACGACTTGAGAACCACCATACAACGTTTTTACTTCTTTTTTTTTAATTTTTTTCTTTTTTTTTTCCCACAAGTGAATTAGCAGAAGGGTAACCATTGGCCAAAATAGCTGGATCCATCAGAGCTGACTGGGATTGATCTCTTACAGCCAAATATGAACCTCAGAGACCCACCACAGTCTTACACTTAAAAAAAAAAAAAAAAAAAAAAAGAAAAAAAATCAGAAAAACCTTCCTTTTTAACGGTATTTTGCAGCACCCAAAACATAGCAATGTAAGCGCATAATTCCAGAAAATAAAACCAGCATTCATGGAATAAAATATACAAGTGCATTATTTAAATAGAGCTATGCATTTCTCCCTCCAGGCTTAAAGCTCTGAGTGAAAACCACAAAAAACAAAGACAATCAAAGACCAATTTCCCCCCCAGAACTGGGCTTCCTAATCTCTTTTCTAAGCAGACCTCACATGAGAAAATTGATCAAGTACTGGAACTCCCTTTAGCCTTTGGATCCAACACAGCGCCAGCAGAAATTATTACACAGGGGTGTACATCATGTCCTACTACAAAGGGCCTGTCCCAGTAGCACAGCCTGGCTGCACACAAATGGCCTGGAACTCAGGTAGAACTTCATTTGATGCTTACTCAAATCATTACATGAAATCCAAGTGACTCCAGCTACCACGGAGACATGCCCTTGCATCACATAATTAAATAAATACACAATTCCTTTGCTTTTCGTTTTTGCTTTGAGGAATAAATGCAAGACAGAGCCTGGAAGAGCTGTGTGCCGGCTTTGCTTCCTTCGTTTTATCTTAGCCATGAACTCCAACCCCTCTCATTTCTCTGGAGTACGTTTTTTTTCAAATATATAAGGAGCAGTAGTTTTTCCTAAAACAATCAGCAATTGCATTGTCATGGTTGCTAGCTTTACCACAACACTCACAGAATGTCCCAGTAGAATAAATGATGTGATGAAGTCTGATCTCCACCACCCTTATTGCTGGGTCGTCCGTCAGACAAGAAGTCAGCGCAAATTCTGATCTTAATTTCCAAATGCACATAATGAGACTTTTAGCTGAGACTTGTATATACAGGAATCATCTCAAAGTTTTATTTCTCTAAAGTTGTTCAGCTATATTACATGCACAACATAACTTCACAGAATCATAGAATCACAGAATCACAGAATGTTAGGGATTGGAAGGGACCTCGAAAGATCATCTAGTCCAACCCCCTGCCAGAGCAGGATTACCTAGACCATATCACACAGGAACGCGTCCAGGCGGGTTTTGAATGTCTCCAGAGAAGGAGACTCCACAACCTCTCTGGGCAGCCTGTGCCAGTGTTCGGTCACCCTCACTGTAAAGAAGTTTTTCCTCATATTTATGTGGAACCTCCTGTGTTCCAGCTTGCACCCGTTGCTCCTTGTCCTGTCAAGGGATGTCACTGAGAAGAGCCTGGCTCCATCCTCATGACACTTGCCCTTTACATATTTATAAACATTAATGAGGTCACCCCTCAGTCTCCTCTTCTCCAAGCTAAAGAGACCCAGCTCCCTCAGCCTCTCCTCATAAGGGAGATGTTCCACTCCCTTAATCATCTTCGTGGCTCTGCGCTGGACCCTCTCTAGCAGTTCCCTGTCCTTCTTGAACTGAGGGGCCCAGAACTGGACACAATACTCCAGATGCGGCCTCACCAGGGCAGAGTAGAGGGGGAGGAGAACCTCTCTTGACCTGCTAACCACACCCCTTCTAATACACCCCAGGATGCCATTGGCCTTCTTGGCCACAAGGGCACATCGCTGGCTCATGGTCATCCTGCTGTCCACTAGGACCCCCAGGTCCCTTTCCCTGTGCTGCTTTCCCCAACTTTTTGAGTTGTTGCTGGTATCATCTAAGTTTTGATTAAAAATAACGCCAAAATTGCAGGTGACAAATACCAGCAAATAATATGTCAAACAGGATTAATACACGGGCTGTATGGGTTGCCACTCTGTGTTGTTACTTCAGTGTTTTAAATCCATTGAAACCAAACTCTGATCAATTTAGAAACTTGAAAAGTTTTGCTGTGTATTTAAATAGACTTTTTCTCTTGTAATTCTTAGAACTGACTGGGAAATTGCATCCAAATAGTTTTTCTCCTAAAAGGCAAAATTCCCTAAAAAGTAACTCTCCACTGTTACTTTTGACAGATTTTTGAGAATGGAAAGTGAGTTCTTAAAACACTAAAAAAATTTCTGAGCAAATATTTTGACATTTGAAATTAAAGATGTCCAAAGTCAGCAGCGCTGGTTCTCGTGAAATTCCCTTAGCCATTCCCATAGAAGATGAAAAAGAATATGTGGGGGAAATTGCCCTTTTCTTATATTTATTTTTAGGCATCTCCTATGGATCTCTTCCTAAAGAGCTTTTTGGTCTGAGCTGGTATGCCTACACATACGTTCTTATTGAAATAAGTTGCTTCAAGATTATTTTGGCCAGATTTGAGGACATTCAAAAAAATCTCAGAAATAACCACAGGATGGCTGAACAATCTGTCTCACCTCTCTAGTAATTACTTTTCAAAAGTGTGATGATAAAATTTTTTAGATGAAGTTTTTTTCCTAACTTTAAACTTCAGGAGTGTAAATGTCCCCAGAGAAGCTAGCCACTCCATAATCTTCCAGCATAAAGCAGAATAATTGAATTTACAGAACAATTAATGAGCTCTGGGCTTCACTAACTGATCCCAAGGCCTTAAGGGACCACAGAGGACAAGTGGATTGGTTATTTCAGATGTACAAAACTCCACCTTATACCTCTATTTTCATTCAGATGCCTCCTATCTAATATTTTACTCTAAGATGGGATGAATTACATACATAGATCTTCCAGAATAACCTAATAAAAGCATAACAAACCAAAGCAAACCAAGAAACACGCCACAAGAATAACATCTTGAATCACTCTCTTGAATCACTATAACATCCTAATATTGCTTTTCAAGCATGAACTCAGTTTCCACTTTACGCTGAATTTTGCTTTGAGGTTTGGTGTTTATTTTTTTTTTTTTAATTTGTTTTGAGTGTGAACGCACATATCAACAGAAAATTACTGAAAAGAATACTAAAAAATATTCCCAATAAGTGGGTAGAGAGACACACAGAGAAGGCAACAATCTGTAGAGCACTTCAGGGATCTCACCAACATCTGGCCCATCTATCTTTGACTTCCTAGCCCAGATCATTTTGAAGCATCTTGATAGAGACCCAGCACTGTAAATTTGAGCTTTTCTGTGCACTTACACTGTTGATTCAGCTGCAGTGGGTATCCGGTCATTTGGGCTGAGGAGTTAGAGGCAGATGGCCATAATGCTAGCCAAAACACTCCCTTCTGTGCTGTTGGCTACAGAAACTGGCATGCTTTAATCGTATTAGCCCAGTAGGCCATCTGGATTCAGATAGACCTTCGACCCTTTTTCTGGCATGTCTAAGTATTGTAAAACTGAGCCTGTTGGCAGTCATGGGAGTTTGTGGGCTTTTTTTTAAACAGATGTCCCAAGGAACCATAAGCTGACATTTTATTTGCTGCCTGGTGTTTCTTTGCATCTATTTCAAGACCTTGTAAAGCAGACAGCGTTGTGAAGGTGGTTCTCCTGTGGAAAACAAAGCCTGGGAGGGAAAGTCGAGGGTTTCATTTTGCAGCCAATTTTTCAAAGTGTGTGCAGCAATCTGGCCCTAGAGATGGGGCTATCCTTCGTCTGCAATACTTCGGGCTCTGTTTCAGGTGGCAGACCTCTGCACGTGAAAACAGTGACTGGGAGCCCTTCAAGCTAGGCTCTACAGGTAAGGATCCAGAAGTAGATGCAGTGGAGATCACAGAATCAATCAGGTTGGAAGAGACCTCTGGGATCATCGAGTCCAACCATTGCCCTGACACCACTATGTCAACTAGACCATGGCACTAAGTCCAGGCTTTTCTTAAACACCTCCAGAGATGGTGACTCTACCACTTCCCTGGGCAGCCCCTTCCAATGGCTAATGACCCTTGCTGAGAAGAAATGCTTCCTAATGTCCAACCTGACCCTCCCCTGGCAAAGCTTGAGGCTATGCCCTCTTGTCCTATCGCTGGTTGCCTGGGAGAAGAGGCCGACTCCCACTCCACTCCAACCTCCCTTCAGGTAGTTGTAGACTGCACTAAGGTCACCTCTGAGCCTCCTCTTCTCCAGGCTAAACAACCCCAGCTCCCTCAGCCGTTCCTCATAGGTGTACACATGGTGTGAGTTAAGGAATACATGATAGGGAGAAAAGGTTGTGTAACAGGAACCTGTATTTTAAACTTGCACTCTTAAAATTTTGGCTAAGGTCCTGAATAATTTTGTAGATCTAGTCTGTTGTGTTTAGTGAAAAAGAAGCAAAGATTGCACAGGGAATTATCTGGTGAAGTGCTAAGTGCTAAAATCAATGCATGGGGTTAATTAAAATTAAGCAAAAGAAAGGAAGAAGATGGAAAATTCAGCTAGTAATCTACACAGAGGGCAGGGAGAAAAAAACACCTTCCCTGCTAGCTGGCCCATGGTAAAATTTTCTTTCAAGGAAAGCAATTTATACTCAGCATATATACAGTACACTGTTTACATTAACAAGGACATTGGACTAGACAGCCAAGTAGATTTTTCTGCCTTTTTTCTTTTTTTAAACAAAGCTACACTGATATCCTTGCCCCAGACTCGGATAAGAGAATGTTTTATTCAGTTATGAAACGAAATCCTCTAAAGCTCATGAGATGACAGCCATTAGAGCACAGCATGACTAAATACTATTCACCTAACATAACATTATCCATCAAGAATCCAACACACACACGCACAAATGGCCCACACCCAGTGCACCCAGCCAATACCTAATCTGTTGAAAATTAAGCTAGTAATGTACGTTAAAACATTTGTGAGAAGTTTGGATCCTGAGATATTTTGATACAGTCTACAAGCCTTTCAATTAATTCATTACTCATTTTCCCCACTTGCATATTCACAACCACAGGCTATTGTCTTTTGTTTCTGACATCACAGTCCGTTGCCTTAGGAACAGTGATGATGTCACAAGGGTAGAATTAGCGCCTATTAATATGAATAGGCACAGAGAAGAGATGAATAATGAGTTCGGGGCCTGAATTAGACACAAATTACTAGGAATTTTTTGGACAGGAAATATACTTGAAAGGTAAATGGGGCTTATATTTAAATATTATGTTTTCATTGCACTTGGACAGTGAACAAAAGTTGATATTTGAGTAATAAAATTACAAATACTGGGGTGAGAACAGCTGTAGGATCATGAAAGTTTTTTTCCATGCAAATGAGCCAAAAGTTTTGACTTTATTTTAAATGCTAATGGATAAGAGCGTGTGTCCTAGAACCCAACAAGGCACAGGTCTCACTAACATCCGAGTACTTGAAGTTCTCAGGGTCTGAAAGATCATGGTTCAGCAGGGTATTGCACTATGTCTAACCACACTTTCCTCTGTTTCACACTGAGATGTCTTTCCATGCCCACTTGCTCTTTGTTTTCTGGTTGACATTTTTATTTTGTGCTTTGTTTGGCCTCAAACCCTTGTCTTCTGGATTAGGCTGAATTACCAGCATAAGCATGCACCCACCTGCTAACCAGTATGAATAAAAGTTACTGAAATATGGAATTTTGTGAAAAGAGAGCATATGTATTCTGGTCTAGAATAAACCAGAAGTGTAAACGTTGCCTTTTTCTTATTCCTGTTTTCTTTTGTTTCCCAGGAAAAAATGAGTACTATGGGGTTTACTATATCAAATTAACTTTTAAGTGTGCAGCTTGTATGCATATCACCAGCTTTAGATGTCTTGCTCATTTGTAGCCTGATTTGGGGCTAGGACAACTTTTCCAGAGGTTAAACTGGTACATGGGAAGGAGAAAAGCAAGAGTAAGGAACGGGTATTTCTTTCCTCTGAGATCTGGATGATGGAGCTCTTGCAAAGGGCTCCTGGACATTTCTTGCTGAGCCAAACAGGTTTTATACCCACCTCGATTCTCTTGGTTTCCTGCTCCTTGGCTGTATTCATCATTAAGTTTTCTGAGCCCAGATTCATTTCATCTGTCTTGGGCACCAAACTGAAATGTTCGAATGAGGATTATAGTCACCTGCAGCTCTCCCAGCAGTCAGGAGGGAAAAGCAGACACCTCCAGAGGCTGAGTCTGCTGATGCACAGTTGTTTGTGTGTGGACAATTAAGGTACATGAATCTCAGTCCTGATAGCTGAAATGCTTTGGGTTTAAGTGCGGAGTATTTGATGAAATGTGACAGCCTACCTTATCCAAGGAGAGGCACTTGAGCGTTGAACCACCACCTCTGACCTGCAGTTCTACGAAGCTCTGAAACAACTTCTTCACTGTGCAATCACTTCTCCACTTGTCGCAGCTTGCTGGCACCCTTCCTCCCCGCTGTCCTCAATTTATGGTACTTCTTGGCATTTATTGAGACATTTTTCTACTGGTGAGAAAAAGGGGTTTATTCATCATTTTTTTCTATAACATAATAATAATAATGCACAGATTTCCATTTTTAAAGCTTTCAAAGCTTTCCTTTTTCCTTATGATATTTTTAAAATGAAACCCTAACATTATTTTGTATGGGGAAGAAAATAAAAGGAAGATGACCAGCAAACTATCTACTCGGTTGTAACCTGCAGTTTTGAAGGTGGGCCAGGTTCTTAGATTTTAATTTGAAGTTACCTAATCTTTCCACCCTTCCTTCAGCAAGACAACACCTACACCGCAGTCAGAGAGGATTCACAATCTGCCCAGGAGCTACTGATGGCAGGAACACTCCGTCCCAAGCACCTTCACTCGCTGAGTGTTTTTCCAGAGGCGGCAAGGCCTTCCACTCCATCTTTTGGCAGGTGATATGTAACGCCAAACCTTCCAGGCAGGATGGTGAAAGCCAAGTCTTGAGGATGCTGTCAGCGTGGAGGGATGTGCAGCGACAGTCGGCTCCATGCCCAGCCCCGTGGGTCTCAGGCAGGTGGCGAACGGCGTGTTTTCGCTCGCCGCTCTTGACATGAGGATCACGCTGTCCATCCGCTTCCGCCGTGGGCTCTGATATTGGCTCCCATGGACCCAGTGTGGAGCCACACTGGCTTCATCGGGGGAGATAGCGGTGACCCGCTGTGTCCTCAGCTTGTCACTCTCCATCCCGACAGTCCTGAGGGGAAGCAGCTGTCCCTGCGATAGGAATCACAGCTCCCTGATTTACCTTCCCTCCTTGCCTCTAGGTGGTTATGAACATATATATGTTCAATGCACCTCTTTTTCCCATCTAGAAATCATATCAAATGCATATATTGATCTTCCCAAGGTGCTGGAAGGCTGAGCAGATGTCCCAGTGCTTCATATATAAGACAGAAAGATTTAAAAAGTCAGCTAAGTCATGCTTTGCTGTAATAGATGTTGCTCCCTAACAGACCCTGCACATATTGCTTTATAAAAATACATACATAGAGCACATCATAAACATGCACACACATGACATTTAAGAGACAGGTACTGCTTTGATCACCTTGTATTTTAAATAGGGAAAGGCAGAATTAGTTTTATCCTGTTTTACAGATGAGATGAACTGAGGATCAAAGAGATTAAGGGCTGGGTTTGGAAAAGTGTCTCAGCAGCCATGGATGAATGAAGCAAAAGTACCTGCTTTTGATAATCCTTCCTAGCACCTCTTTGAACTGCTGGATTCCTAAACCAGCCTGACTCACTCAAGGTCACTGTGGTAGACCTTGCTTCTCCTTCAGAGATGCTTTCAACACTAGGCTGACCTTCAACAAGCTTTAGTTAAGTTGTGTGACTACTTATAGGTAGGACATAGAAAAAAAAAATGTTTGAATAACAAGAAACACCAGGCAACAAAAGGTTCAGTTTGCTGCAAGAAGCACATGCAACTCATCTGGTACATATTCGTGGCCATCCAGCAATGACAGAGCATGCATACACATGAGAAGCACCAAAGAAAACAGCAGCAGCCTAAAGTCCTGGGCTGATCCCAGCTAGACTCTACTGCTGCTCATGTTTTTATGGAAGGCTTCCTGCCTTTACACTGGGAGGGTGATGGCTCTTCCATGCCGGGTGACTCACTCCAAGTGTGAGGAGCCAAAGCTCCCCACCTCTCAGTTCCTCATTTATCACATCCCTCCCCTCCTTGCTGTCTGCAACTGCACAGGCGTCATCACTACAAATCAAGCTGGGGAGCCAGCATTGCTCCACAGAAGACAGAAATGGTGAAACGGACAATATTTTTCCTTATGTTCCCATATATCTACATCTGATCTTGTTTTTAACACCAAACTAGACGGTCATAACAAATCCCTCTGGCTTTAAAATCTCCTCATTTCATTGAATGCACTATATGGAAAATATTCTTTCTTCTTTGCCTATATAAATATACAGGTACAGATAAATATGTGTGCATGCATATATATTAAAGTATGCACACCCTCAGCCTACACACACACATATGCATTTTATAACCCTTCACCTAGATATCTATAAATCTCTAACCTCTTCTGTTTAAATTTTCCCTAGAGTTAAGCTACAGATTATTATTGATAGAATATGAACTAATGTTCATAACATCCCTGTGTATTTAAGATGGGATTTCATTTCAGCTAATGTTAGCCTACTAAAAGTAAAATTTTAAGCCTAGACTAGTTTTCTGGACTTCTCTATAGTCAATAAAAAGATACAGGCACATGCAGATGGCAATCTGGCTGATCTATTTTAGTATTTATTGGCTAGATATAGATGTCAAGTGTGAAGCAGAGCCATTAGAGAGGGAGGTGAAATGAATTGGAAATGGCTAGGGTGGAATCTAGACACTGGTTCAGAGCCCTAACACTGCCTGTCTTCAGTGCTGGTGTGTTCATGTGAGCTGGGTGTGCAAGTTCCCATCATGGTCATTGGAGATCTACCCAGTACAGCCAGGTGGATCCTGAAGAGTAATACAGATGACCCTAAAATAAACATCTACCAGATGATGACCTGAATTTTGTCCTCAGACCACAGCAACTAAACTGACTACAGGCAAGATGTCATTCACCAAATATACATATGGTGTGGAGATTATGGAGTAACCAAGACATCTGCACAGGGCTAACAAACATAACACAGGACCTCTGGGACACCTGCATCTTTCTGAAGTGGAGCTGGAGGACCTACACGGTACACTAAAATATTTCAATGTTAGATGCATAATACTAAACCAGCCTCAGATTTCCAAGGGCTGTGAGTGAAGAAGATGGTAGTTAGATAACAGGTAACACAGAGATGTGGGGCTAAGCTTCAATCACTAAGTCTAGTGTCACATGAGGTCCCACTGGGGCTTCACCTCACTTCTAGCTGCCTCTCTAGTAAAGCACAGATCTGCTGCAGGCTTTGTGTCAGATCTAAATGCCCCATGTAGACACTGCAGGTATTTTAGAGGCAGCTCAGATGGCATGAAAGCACAATATTCTTAACAGGGCATGTCTGAGTATGCGGGCGTCATTTATGCTGAGATCATTCAGGTCAACAATCCTTAAAGCCTAAAATGGATCTAATTTTAAAATGTTCTTCCACCTAGGTAGATGATGCCAAGAACAACTCAAAAGGAAGATTCTCTGGAACAGTTCAATTGAAGGAGTGTTGTCTGTATCCCTTTCTTAAAATTATCTCCTGAGAACTCTCAGAGCTTTGCCCTTCAGTAAGGAGATTATAAGCATCTCTTCCACTTTACCATCAGGGAAACTGAGTATGGACAGCTGAATGAATGAGTTGCAAACATACAGAAAGCCTATGGCTACTCATAGCATGATACAGGTTGGAAGAGACCTACAAATGGTATATCTGGTCCACCTTCCACTCAAGGCAGGACCAACAAGACCATATTTCTGACCATGGGTTTAGAGTGTTGTTCACAAAAAGCATTCTCCTTCTGCATTTAAGGTTAGTTTTTGGTTATCACAACTGTCACACAAATAATTCCATATCCTCTTGGGATATATTTTTTTCCCTTGGATTTTCAATTTTTATCATGACTCCTGGGTCAACGATGTAAATGCTCAGTCTACTAAAGAATGGAACTTACATTTATTTCTGGACAAAGTTCTTCCCTGGCTTTAAGGGTTGAATGTCAATGGTAGTTAAGGTGGGTTTTAAGGTTGCCCTCAAGGCTTTAGTATTAAAAGTCCTACAGCATTAATCCCAATGAATTTTGTTCCTTGACTTATGAGCTCCTCCTTCTTTCTGGAGATTATAAATGAAGTACATTAGGAGGGGAAAACAAACCATCTGCAGATACTTTCCTGGAAGGTCTCTTCTTCACAATAACAAGACAGTGTGGATAGCTTTGGACCAGCAGCAAGTTCAGACAAGATAACTGTGAGTTGAAGCAATTTAGGGCAACCTCAGAAGAATATTTTGAAGCTTTGATGACTTCTCCAGATCACTGAAGACGATGGGTTTCCTTCCTTTCACTACAATGGGCTTTGGCCGTGTTCTCATACTGCAAACATTCCTACTGTATTCAGCGTCTACTTTAGTGCTTGCGTACTTAGAATAATGCTACAATGTTTGCAAGTAGTTTCTTCCAAACAAATAATCAGGAGTATAAATGAATACATATTGTCACTAGTCTATAAGGAATGTGGACTGTCATGAGAAACAGCCAATATTAGAAGAAAAAGGGAAGTAAAAGAGCTAAATTACTTGCAAGATCTAGTATCCGTGTCTCCCTTAGACACTCACTGTCCATTGGGCAGATAACTCTTGCTTTCTAGCAGTTTTTGTTTATATTTTTGACTAAATAGTTGACTAAACAGTTATTTTTTAGCAACAGTTATTAGTATCATATACAGAAACAAGTGTTAGTGTATATGAAAGTATAATTTTTTTTATTTGATTAATTAATATTTTCATAGCTCTTTGAGATCAGAAAATGGAAACTTGCCTCTACATGCAGAATGGTATGATTGGTATTCAGGAGAAGAGCAGACGCCTCACTGTTTCCTTTGTTGGGACTGTCCATCAGGTGGAATGACAGACTTCCCAGTTACAAGGGACAATAACTATGGAGACTCCACTATTTCCTTCATAGGCAGAGGAATTCCACGGTTATTATGTCTTTGGTGCAGGAGCTGAGGTCATGGGTGTGATTCAGCGGCTATGAATTCTGCAGGGCAGGGCTCTCAGAAGGTTAAACTGATGACTGGGCAGCAGCCTATAGCAACTGGAAAACGACACACTTCTCTGCCTGGCCTGCTGGCAGCAAGAATTCAGTGTAGGAGAACCAAGAGTGAGCAAAGACAGACACGATGCGATGGGCAGGCAGTCATGGCAAGTGTGGATGTTTCAACCAGAGCATGAAGTTCACCTGGGGGTCATTGCAGCTGTCAGCTGCTTCTGAGGCTTGATCTAAACCCCACTGACCTCAATACAAAGCTTTCCATTGCTTTCCATTTGGCAGGCTTTGAATTAGTCCCTTGGTGCTGAAATTTTGAAATGATGAAAAAAATTAGCAGTTGTCACCTGTGGTTTGCCCTGGTTTTGTAACCTGTAAGCACTGAGATTAGTTGTTTGTTTTGCATAGTGGCCTCAAATCTCAATTCAGAAATCTTTATTCCCTGTAATGAATGTCAACAGTAAGACAGTCAAATATCTAGTGAATTTTTGTATTCTCCAAACTCAACCTCTTAGGCAGAAAAAAAAATCACATGAAACTATCCATGTCACAGTGACGCTGATGAGCCCAAATGACAGCTCAAGACATCCATAACCTTTCAGCTTTTCAGTTTAGGGATTTTCATACTTAATTGTAGCCTGAACATGATGAATGTGTTGCTTGTAGGCTCCCTTTCTTTGCAGAAATTACATAAAAGTATCTTAGCATAAGTCAAAACAAGACTTTATACCCATAACTGGATGAAACAGCAGTTGATTCAAACCCATTTGTAGCCATTTTTATCTGAATTATAATTAAAGAATTTGCTTTTACCATTGGAGGCTAAAATGAGGATACGATCTGAGTTCAGATTCAACAAGAGTGAAATCTTTAGAATAGTTCTTACCACTTGGCTCCTAACAGTAAAAACTTCCATGTGATTAGCTGTTCACCATTTCGGGGTGAAACCACCTGAGAACTTTCAAAAATTTTAGGTGATCTGGCCTGGAGCTCATAAAAGAACCATTAGTATGAAATATGTGCCTCCTAAAAATCCTCTGGTCCAAAAGTGTCTATTGTAAAAAAAAAAAAAATATTACTTGAGAGATTCTCTACTCAAAAATATTTATGACAAAGGCTATATAAAGAGAAGACTTCCCTGGCACACACGTGTTTTTGTACCAGCCTTGGCTCAGGTTCTATGTAATCTATGATGGTTAAACTTTGCAGTCATCTTGACCATAAATTAAACTGGATCATGCTATATGAATGGTGGGATAATGAGCCTACAACCAGGCATACAGGGATCCCTCCCTAACTATAATATCTAGTTGGAGGAACTCATTGTAATAGAAATGAAATTATCACCTAACTTCAGTTACAAACTGAAGCAGAATCCATATCTCTATTGACTAGGAATAGGCTGCTGTCCTTTGCTGCCCTGACCAGTCAAAACCTTACACACAGACTTGAAAATCACTGTTCTTCCAATTTAGTGTCCATCACCAATTATTCATTTTTCTACAGCGCAGGCTGACCCTTAAGTCTAATTTCTACCTACTGAGCTTAGAAACATTTTTCCCATTCCCAGAGAAACTTCTGAGAACATTCATTTTTTAATAAAAAATTGCTATTTATTTTTTAATAAGGAGACAATTTAGAAGTTTTTTGTTTTCTTCTCAGGAAACTTGAGAGGGAGCAACCAAAGTGGTTAGTTATTTTCCTGAACTACGAGAGAGATTCAGCTTTAAGTGTTCTTCGGCCACCACTGCATTCTCTGAGGCTATCACTTATTCCAGGGTCTTCTCATTTTGATGAAAGCATTATGCCTGCTGAAATATTGCACTGAAAAATAGGTACAATACCATGAAGAGGTTTTTATTTTTTTTGGTTGGTTGGTTGTTTGTTTCTTCTTTTTCTGGGGGCAATGTATTATTTTCCAGCAAAGCACCATTCAAATGGGGACAGGGGGAAGCCTAGCCGCTTCTAGATGAAATTGGATATCAACAGGTATCTTCTCTCTGTCAGTTACCGGAAACACCACAATCAGATTTACACACAGCCAGAAGGCATTAGTAAACCACTCTGGGAAAAGAACAGACTACCTGTGCTATGGATCATCTTTAGAATCACTCAGATCCCTGACTTTGCACAACAGCTTCATTAACCTACTCAATCGCATGACCTGGCCTCCAAAATATTTCATGGTGTCACTCTTGGCAGTCGTGTGGGATGTCCACCACACACACACACACATGCAGAAAAATACATTATTGCGTAAAGGCAATGGGCTTGCAAATTGTGAAAACAAACTGCAAGTCTGACTTAAAGCTTTACGCTCGCTGAGGCTCCATGCTATGTAGTAATAATATTTACAAGGCACATGGACTCTGTTGGCTGGGCTGCCTCGCTCCGTTACCCGCTGCACTGATGTACATTCTGCACGGTTGGACGCGTGACGTTAGCCTGCAGCCCAGGTCCTTGATTTATAGTGTCTGGTAATGTCTCCCTCGTGCTGAAATTGAAATGTCTGTGATTTTTGGACACTGAAGGAACGTTGGGTTTGCTTCGACCTGTAAACAAAGAGATGGCAATCAATCTTTAAACTTTTTTTTTTTAAATGAAAGCCCCTTCTCACCTCCTCCCTCTTTATTTTGATATCTACCACCTTCAGAGTTTTTCAGCATTAATTGAGCCAAAATCTAATTTTTTCAGATACTAAAAGTCAATTTAGTGTTCACTAAGGTGGCTAGATCAGAATCAACAAGAGCTTATCCATAGGTGAAAAGCACCAAAGTAACAACAAGCCGAACAGAGGATTGAATTCACTTAATCTGGCTCTTGTCTGAGGATAGACTTGGGTACTTGTATAGGCTAGAGTCAGTGAATTGGATCAAGACCTTTAGAGGAGATACCATCCAATCCTGATCTAGGTAGTTAAAAGGGGGTGATGAAACTCATGCTTTCAAGGTGCTTATCTTTTTCCATTAACCATGGAGTATCATAAATAAAACATTGGTTTAGACTAAACAACAAATTTGGAGATATCTAAATGGAGACTTTCCCACCCAAGGTCTTACATACTACTTAAACTTTCTAATAACATCCCTAAGGGTGCATTGAAGTCCTTTGGGATGACACGTATGCATACACTCCAACTCTTCTTCCTGAAATTAACCTTATTTAGCTAGGAAGAGCATAGCTTCACAAAAATATGAAATAATTCTACCCTTAACGGTCTGTATGAAAAAGCAAAAATTAATCTTCCACGAACAGTCTCCTGCTGACTTTGGCCTCTGACTGTCAAGCTTTCCTATTTGCAAATTTTGGGAGCATAGTATATAGGCAGTAAATCTTGATTAGTGCATGCAAAAGCATCCTCCACTCTCATTCAAAAGGTTTCAGAAGACCTCAGCTTGTACAGAAGATCTCAGCTCTAGCCTCAGATACTTGTCAGCTAAAGTTAAAATTGTCTTTATATTTTCTCTGCTAGCTTCAGAAAGTATTTCTCCCTTACATGATATGTGTCTTTGTAACTTCTTTTAACTTCAAAAAAAAATATCGATAGAAACCTTTGCAAACACAGAAAAATCTCCATTCACTTTCTTCGGAAGTTTTCCATCTGCCTCCATTGTCAAGCAATACTCAAAGAAAGTAAACAATTGCAAAAAAAACCCAAAGTAGTATACAGAAATCTAGTGATGGGATGGTGAGGTGAAGGCTCCTTCAACAGCTGGAAACTACTGGACAAGATCATTAGGGGCACAAAATTATTTTTGCTTTTTTGAAAACTCTGTGTCTGAGAGAGGAAGAATTAAACTTCTCATGCCCCTCTTGTACCTTAGAGGAAGGAATCAGAATATTATTATTTTCACATGCCATTTTGATGGCTTTTGATATACCTAATATTCAAGTTTAAGAAACTCTTTTTGTATAACTGTTTTTTAAACTCACTTGCCTCTCATTTCAAACTTTTTTTTTTTTTTAAATGGTAGAATTGTTTTCTTCCTCCTGCATTTTTTATGTCCTAGTTTTTTTGGGCGTATTTTTGTTATTTTATTTTTCCATAGTACTACATATATTATTTATTGCAATATGGCTTTATGGACCCCAAGTGCACTGTAATGACGATGGGGAAAATAACTTACAAGGGCCATAGTCCCAGTTATGACCGCTAAGAAATATTCAAGAAGGGCTTTTAGGAGCTCTGTCAGCCTGGGACACAATGGTATAGCTTATCTGAAAGGCTGCTGTGATATGTCTTTTTTATTGGTGATATTCCGAAACACTTCAAAAATTTATGTTAATTCCCAGTCCAGTGCTTCATGACAAAGCTCCATCCAGGAAAGGATTATGGTCCAATCCAAAGACCCAGGCAAAGATTCCCACAGGCTTCACTGGGCTTTCAAACTGTCCCCAAAGCCTCACTTCAAGTTAATGTACAAGGAGGCAGCAGTTCTTAAAATTATGTGAGGAGGAAGTCTCAGCATGGATTTTGTCAGGAAACTTCTTCCAAATTATCTAAGGCTCAATTAATTCTCGGGCTCAGCCTGATGTAAGGCACGCTGGATAATCATGGTACACAGACGTGGCCTTTCAAGGTATTTTTTCTTGCTCTGGGTTTGAAGAAACAATAAAAGCCTGCAACCCATGAAAGCCAGTGGCTCATTTCTTCCCTTAGGCTTTGTCAAGAGAGCTTTTGGTGAGTGAAGAGAAGAGAACAAGGATCTACCATGCCTGTTTGTCCCTTGCTTGTATTCAAGAAACATACCGTCTGTTCTCCAAAACTGATGAAAATTTGAGTAAGTTTGGTACATCTCTTTGCTTCCAGATATGTTTCAATAAAGCGAGGGCACAGGCTGGCACAGGAAGGATTTGGAGCCTTTTCCTTCTGCTTCAGAAGGATCCTCAAAGACATTTCCCATTCCTGTCTTCAGCAACCTCATTCCCTCAGTGGGGAATACTCATTTTCCCCCAGAACAGCACTAAAGCATTTACAGCTCTAATCACTGTCACAAATCAACCACTTTTACCAAATTGCTTATAATTCAAATAGGTAAGAGAGATAAATGGGGTGGCAGGGATAGACACCTGCCCCAGGTCACATACCAGGGCCAGACCCATCATCCAGGTTCCTTTGGGCAGGGTTACACATAACCCAGGGAGACAAACTCTCGTTGCAAAGGACTAAGAAAAATGGAAGACTCATGCCATGGAAAAGCTGCTGCTTTGGACTATTCAGATTAAAAGCACACATTTCCTAGGCACAGGGAGTGTTTCACAGCTGTGTAGTGCAGAAAAAGCTAAATGCAGCTAAAAACTGTGCTTTTTCTGCTACCGCTGATTGTGCCCAGGGGAAAGGGAGGGGAAAAGGTGGACAGAACATCCTAACCCAAGAGAAGAGGCAGGATATATAACTTCATGTACGCTGCCTTCAGCTGATTGTGGATTTCAGCACATGTATATCTCCAAAGCCTTCTAAGTACCCCATCAGAAAGTCATTCATACTGAATTTCAGTTGCATCTCCAAGGAATGATTGCTGGATCTTCTCAACAAAACGTTCCAAAACTTTTTGACGTGTTCTGTGCTTTCAATGCACAACACACGCAGTTATTTTTACAGAATATTTATGCCATTCCTACATGTGATTTATGCTACTGTATGCTATGGGAATGTACATATAATGTCCACATTATCTATGTAAATAATCCATTTTGCTAACCTCTTTCAAGAGGTCCGCACCATTTTGCCTAAAACATCTCCTCCAGCTCACTTTCCCTCCTCCTCAGGAGAAAGGTCTGAGGAAGACATCTGCAACTGGGTATGGTTTGTGACATGGCAAAGTCTGGATGGCCTTCATAAAAACGCAGGTACCAAGCCAAACTACAATATTCCTCATCCAGAAGGGTGCTGTGAGACAAAGCTATTTTTCAGATGCTGAGAATTTTTAAGGGAAGAGCCTGGAGATGTTACGGAATGGTTGTCATGTGAATTATTTAACACCTCTCAATTTAAAAAACAAAAAAGAATGTGTTATAAACAGTGGTGTCTTTGATAGCATCAGGAAGAGATGGTGGGGTCAAAGAAGTCAGTGCTCATTTTTCTTTTCAACCCAAAGCTGCTGAAATGGGTGGGTTCCTTACCTGGTATAGGTTGATGTGTCCTTACTGAAGGTAATAGGTCAGCTTATGTTTGGCGTTAATTAGCACAACAAAACTGCAATCAGCAAGGTGAAATCTGGAAACAATACTTACCAGTCTTTCTAGTAAATTAACTAAGATGGGATCTTTAGCTGTTGAAAATCATTACAGTCAGGTCTGTTGGGTCTCTTTTGGAATGCATGGGGCAAGAGTCAATCCTGCTTCTGGATGTGTTTAAGAAAAGACTGGACATGGCACTTAGTGCCATGATCTAGTTGACATGATGGTGTCAGGGCAACGGTTGGACTCGATGATCCCAGAGGGCTCTTCCAACCTGGTTGATTCTGTGTTTCTGTGATTCACACATCTCCCTTAACTAAGGCTGCTTATAGCAGTTTTGCAGAAGGCTGTAGCTCCACACTACTGTGTAGATGATGCTTGGCAGAGCTCTCCTGGACACTGCCTTCCTCAGCTACAGCCCTGTGCTGTATCTCCATCACTTAACCTGTCGCCACCCTGATCACAAAATCCAGCGTGATTCTATCTCACTTGTAAATGCAAAGGAAGCTGCAGGATCCAGAGGACTTGGCTCCTCAGTGGATGCAGATCAAGACAATGAAGCCACTTCAGTTTTAACCATGGAAGGAACAGATTACACAGAGGAGACACCTAATCTCATTCAAAACCTAACTGAGCACAGTCCTGAGCATCCTGATTTCAGCTGGCCCGGTTTTGAGCCAGGGGACAGGCCAGATGATCTCCATAGGTCATTCCAAAAAACTGTTTTATGGTTCTGCTCTCTGATTTGGCCAAGAGATTTTTTCTGGATCTGTGATAGCTGGATGTCTGTTGTGTTTTTGTGTGGCTTTGCCTGATGTTGCAATGGGGAGGATCACAAGTGCAGCGCTTATATGTACGGGGGCATTTCAGGCTTGTGGAGATCTCCCTTCTTTTCCTGTTAATCACTCTGGAACCAGCAAAGAGAAGGTCAAAGGCCAAATCTTTAACTGGCATAAGCTGCTATGGCTTTTCTGACTTGAACAGAGCTTTGCTAGTTTCAGCAGCTGGAGATATTGCCCCTGTCAGCAGGATTTTTTAGAGATCTGGTACTTAATGCTAACCATTTGAGAGCAGAGAATGTGCACTTTGGGTAGTTTGGTTACAAAGATTAAATATATTGTTTTAATATGCATTTTAAACATGCTGGTAATTTCTTTACTTTTCTTCAAAAACAGGACAGAAAAAATTAATGGTAAGTGGAAATCCATTTTGTCGTGTAATAGTAATACACTGCATGTTATTACTATCCTGCTATTCCACAGGGAAAATAAATGCCAATAAAAGGGATTATAAAGCAACATGCATTTTCAATTAGGGTCTACAGTGCTGCTCAAAGCAAGCTTTGCCAAACATCTAGCTTGATGGGACATAGCTCACAGCAAGTCCTGGACACACACTGAGCAGGAAGGGAGAGATGAAGGGACCCCTCTGCTGCTTCGCAGTACGCCTGGCCAAGAACACGGTGAGAGCTCCTCCTGACCATCCAGGCGAAGAGCCAGGGACCAGGAGGGCAGAGCAAGGGCCAAGAGGGGCTGTGACTCCTACATCTCGTGGTGGAGGGCTGGTGGGCTGAGATGGATCACTTTGCATGGAGTGAAGAGGCAGACAGGGGCCATCTGTGTCATATTAAATCTTCTGGCCTCAGCCAGAGACTGTGCAATTAGGAGACAACCCTTCTTCAAGCAAGCTGGAGCCATCTGAAAATAAACCAATGCACTCCTGTGCACACTCATAGTCATTGTATCTCATCTCTTACAGTTACACAAACACAGTTGACATGCATTATGCACACATATTACTAAGCTATACACCTCAGTGTATATACAACCCACATATATGTTTGCATACATATATATATTTATATGTGTGTGTCTCCTTGCTTCTCAGTCTTGACATAGAAACCTTTAATTATATAGAGAGTTCAAGAAATCTGTACAGTTTTTATATATATACATTTACGTGTTCCAGGCACAGAACAAACAAAACAGGAAAAGGGAGTTGGGATAGGAGATGAGACAATAAGAGAGACCAGTGTTTACAAATAGATGGGCCATTAAAGATGTTGTCTCTAAGAAATTATCTATTCTTCTCCTAATACATCCACTGTCTAATTAAGTAAAAGTAAATCTTACTCTTTTTTTCCTCTAGGAATGGTGAACCATTCTCATTGCTATCTGGGACAGGATTTGACAGCTTACATCAGGAATGGGCGTGAAGTTGCCCAGATGTGTCTGCTGAAGGAACCATTTTCCTGGTGATGACAGAAGTCTGGCAAGATGCCTGATAAAAATCTGAGGGGGATTTTTTTTCCCCTTTTGCAAAACAAAAAATGGGAAAAAGAAAAACCTGTATGCATCAACTACACATATATGAGAAAGTTCTTTTTTTTTTCCAGGTACACATAGGTCTTTCCAGAAACACACAGGTCTTCAGAAAAGACAGGAAATCTTAACACTGCCCTCCCCAGAGCCTCATCTATCAATCAGGTCTTTCCTTTGGCCCCAGAATATTCAGTCTCTCTTCCTCAATTTGCTGTATCTTGTACAGGAACCCAAGGCCATGTTTAATATGTTTGGTTTTTACACTGACAATATAAAGGTCAACATTTAAGTTAGGTTACGTAATCAGATCAGTCCCCTGTGACTAACCACAGAGCAAAATAATTCCCATTTAATTGTCCTCTTCTCCCACCCCCATCCTTCTGAACAGTAAAGTCCTATTATTTCTTCCTTCACTCTGCCTTGGAATTACTTCAGGGCTGATCTCAGGTTTATATGAATCTGAGATCAAATTTTCAAAAACACTTAAGCCAGACTTCCATCATAAAAGACTAATGCATTTCGTAGGGAAGACTCTTCTTTTTTTTTTAAAAAAAATGTTGTTGCAAGGCAAAAAAGACGCAGAGGGATTCTCAGCAGGAGTTAGACGGACTGGCCTAGTTCACATTTTTCTGCAGCAAATATTCCTTGTGAGTATTGACTTTCCACAGTGAAATCTGTGGGGGCCTGGAGGGCTGAAAAGTGACTGAGCTTTGTAAGTTGTGGTGTTGTAAGAAAGAGATAGGAATAAATGCAATCTCAGAGTCTAGCTTCATATTCAATTAGAAACATTTCTGATTTTGGAAATGTCAAACTGAATTACTGCCATGCCTGGTTATAGACCAGAAAGTGACAGGCTAATTATTAGCCTGGAGAAGAAGGACCTGGGAGTAATGGTGAGTGCCAAGTTGAACATGAAGAAGGAATAAATCTGAGTGCCACCAGTTCACTCCCACTGTAAATAAGGCAAACCACATAATAATGTAGCACATTAGAAAGTGCGTGCCCAGCCTACCAAAAAAAGCAATTATTCTGTACTCGGTGCTGTTGAGGCTGCATCTGTAGCACTGCACTCTGTTTTGCAAACAGAGTTCAGGATGGATTTGGAGGGGTGCCTTACAGGGCTCTCAGTACTCCATCAGCACACGTTCTATGAAAAGACTTCAGTGGAACTAGGCTTGCATGTTGGGTGGAGACTAAGGAATCAAATAGCTTCCTACAGCTGTTTGAGTGGCAGCTAGGGAAAAAAAAATGGCAAATAAAACCTCTTCTTAATCATGCTACATGATACAAGGGGCAACGGTTTTGGTTAGAGAGGTTTAGTCTGGACATGAAGAATAAAATAATTTCAGTGTAGTGTAGCACTGGAGCAGGCTATCCAGAGAAGCTCTGACATACACATCCTTGGAGGTTTGCAAGCTTAGCCATGGCTGACCTGATCTATGCTTAGCTGTAGTCCTGCCGCAGCTGGGAGTTTGGACTAGAAGGCCTCTGGTTGTCTCTTCCAAACAGCTTTTCCATGGTTCTTTGATTCTAACAACATCAGATTTCTCTGATGAAATTGCTCACCACAAAACCACATTTTTTTAAGCTCCCTAAGGGTCTACTGTAATCTTGAATGCGGTAGAAGAAATAGGGTGGCTTGTTTTTTTCTCTTAACTTATACCATGGACTACTATGATTTAGTTCTCACTGCGTAGCTGGAAATTTGGCTTTCATCCTGCACAGCTAGACAAAATCCCCCACCAATGCCTGGATACCAGGATGTATTAGCAGGGAGAAGGCATATCACAGAATCACAGAATCACAGAATGGTTAGAGTTGGAAGGGACCTCTAGAGATCATCTAGTCCAACCCCCTGCCAAAGTAGATTCCCCTGAAGCACATTGCACAGGGTCATGTCCAGGTGGGTTTTGAATATCTCCAGAGAAGAAGACTCCCTCCCTCCCTGGGCAGCCTGTGCCAGTGCTCTGGCACCCTCACAGCAAAGAAGTTTTTCCTCATATTCAGATGGAACTTCCCGTGTTTCAGTTTGTGCCCGTTGCCCCTTGTCCTGTCGCTGGGCACCACTGAGAAGAGTCTGGCCCCATCTTCTTGACACCTGCCCCTAAGGTATCTGTAAGCATTGACAAGATCCTTCCTCAGTCTGCTCTTCTCCAGCTGAACAGACCCAGCTCCCTCAGCCTCTCCTTGTAAGAGAGATACATTAAGTCCTCCTCTTGGAGTTAAGGTGTTGCATCTGAAAGAAATGAGCTCTCCGCTTTCCTTATTTTTTACACACTTTCCCTGAAATACTTTATTGCAGTCCACTGCTGGAAGAAGGACAGTGGACTACGAAGCATAATTATTCCCATCCTTATATTCTTAAGCACTTTGATCAATTAAGAAGGAATTAGGAAGGAAGCCACGTGGTGGTAAATGAAGGAAGGGATTGGAAAGCTCGAGAACTGGGATTTATGCCTCAGTCTGCCCTGAGTGGTACAAACTAAGTCAATTCCATGAAGTACCCAAATCTCATCATCTCTAAAATCTAGAAAATAGTAGAAACATTCGCTTAGTTAAGGGAATCAAGTATGTAAAGAGATGTGGGTCTGAAATTCATCACACTGCGGCTAATGGTATCTTTATGTGAAAGGCTGAAAGCAGCTGTTTAGGCTGTATAATATTGAGATTTTATTAACATGTATAAAGCATATAACAAAAGTTATTGCATTTTATTAACTGCTTCTTAGATGAAATTTAAATGAGAAGATGTAAGAACTGTTGAGGTGTAAAGTCTCTGTGGACAGGGTGTGCCCTCTTCAGCTGTGAGGCATATAGCACTAGATTTCATCCATTATTCCCTGCTACAGAGCAAACTGCTTTATCCTAAGTGGTGGGGAGAGAAACATTTGTTGACTAGCTATAAATTGAACAAAAAGAGGTGCATTCAGCAGCCCATTCCTGTAATGCTGTAATAGGACTGGAGGATACAGAGAAGGATTAAGCATTCTGAGAGAGAAACATAAAACAATATGAAACACATCGAATAACAACGCAAAAAAAAAAGAGGAAAAGCGAAAAAAAAAAAAGAAACGACCTTTCAGATCATGCACAGAATAATTCAAAGCAAATGTGAAACTATTCTCTTCAGCAAGACAACCACAGTAGGTCATACGAGTGCTTGTGTTTTTTACCTTTTTTTTTTTATTTTTAATACGTAACATTAAGCTAGTGGTCCTGGGCAGTATTAGTCAGAAATATCTCTTGAACGACTGTGCTTGCCAACTGACTGTTTTGTATTTATTCTGTAATTATTCTGATTATTTGATATATGCGTTCTGTGCTTTTTTCCCCCCTACCAGGGAAACAGAAACATCAGATCCTCATACGTTTCTCATATTTGTGATCAAATGCATTCGTGGAAAATATGGTTTGCTGAATCGCTGTGGGCAGGACTCATACATACTTTTCTAATGCCGGATGTTTGGAGAAAGATTTTAAGTATATGCTCAAGCCTCCACATTTTTTGTGAATAAACCATACCCTGGCTACAGAGACACCTGACTGGCCCTGAGCAGGCCAGTTCAGCTTTGGCAAGGCCTTTTAACACAGAATATAACTCTACATGTTCTGTAACCCGCTGTAGGTTGGCCTTTTACTGCAGAAAGAAGCGATTCCATCTCCCCCCACCAACGGCTGCTCCTGCTGCCTACTGCCAGCCCAAACATTTATGTATCTGTGAGGTGGAATGAGAGAAGAGGCTGAAACTAACCCCCCAAAAAAGGTACTGCTGAATCAGATTGGCTCCCTGATCTCACCCAGGGTACTGCTGCACCTCATAAATTTCAAAGACACAAGAAACTATGGGCAAGACTGGTCTGGACATACGCTGCCTTCCATGATGCTTCTCCTGAACTGACAGACCCTCCCAGGACCATAAGGACATCAATGCCAGGATACTCCATCTGACTCTGGACCACTTCATTTATGTCCAGATTGCTTGGATGTTACTGATGATATCCAAACCCAACTTTACCACTGATATTGCAGAGTTGGCTGCAGCTTCATGGCAGCTTTAGTACAAGACCTGCACCCAGAGGATTGCAAATTTGGGTTCTCCCCAGTTAGGGTCAAAGAAAACCACTCTCAAAAAGGAGCATTTTGATTTATGTTCTCCTTGTTTTCTTATTGTTTCAAACTTCAAGAGAGTGAGACCAGTGCACAGACCATTTCTCACTCTTCCTTGCTCTTTGATAATCATCAAATATATGGCTGCAAGTTGCTTACGGTAAATCTGGAACTGCTTCTAGTATTCTGCTAGGGACCATGGTCTGTTTATATCTGCATCTCTTCCTCTGTTTAATTTTCTCTTAGCCATCTTCAAGGTTCACACCACCAAACTGCATAGCTCGATCTTGGGATATTCAAGGAACAGGTATAACCTGAAGAGAAGGAAGACAATAATGAGAATACTGGGGGCAAACTGATCAGTTCATGACATGCAGCATTGATTCAGGTTCTGAGGTATTTAATTTCAATTTGCTTGTGCTCAAGGCTAGCAAAGGGTTTTTATTCTTACTGGTACAACACAGAAACCAACATAAAACGCACCTGTAGAAGCCTGCTATCTCCTTTCTACCAAGTGGGAGGAGAAGACAATGTTTTCTGTATCATGGTGTATCAAATCTTGCCCATAGTCAAGCATGTGAGGAATTTAATTCTCTCACTTTGAACTCAGTTGCTTCAGAAAATACAATACAGAAAGCTTACAAGGCACGGTAACATCATGCAAAGTCTGGAATATGAGTAGACCACAGCTAATAGGCATAAAGAAGGAAAACACAGAAGCAGAAAGAGAAAGAAGATAAACCAAGTGAATCCAAACATAGCTCAGACATTTTCTCTTTGTATTTTGTCGTCTTTTTTTTTCCCCCCTCTCTTTGCGGATCTGTTTGTTGCCTCACTGAGTATTTCCAATGGTATTCAGCCTACTGAGCAAGTATTTTCTGGGATTGACTTCAAAGCAAATAGACCACTACATAGGAAAGAAAAAAAAAGGAGGTTCAGATACGATGCCTCCAGCTAGAGCTCGAGTCCACAGAATCAAAGGTCCAAGATCAAAAGTTTTCCAGCTGAAAACTCCCTTTCTTGCCTTTCCTGAATCCTTCCTACCTACCTTTCTCATTCTGTGTTTTTCAATATCTTGCAGGTTATTTCAATACCTCCCATGCTACCTCACAACTCAGGGCAGAGTTATATAACACCATCACTTCTACCACCCCTCTCCTCCTCCCTCTACTTCAGACCATTGTGGTCTCCTTTGCATTGTTGTATGAAAATCGACAAAACCATAGTGCTTTGATTCTCTTCCAGTCATGACTATGATGTTGCCAAAATGAAAGGAACAAGAAGAAAAGGGAATGAAACCAGGAGACAATTTTAATTCTTATGGCTTTCTTCTTTTTCCTTCTGTTGAAAAGGAGAATTGAGTGGAAAAGAGAGGGAGAAGCCTAGTGAAAAGATGATAGTGACAATAAATGTCTAAATATTTATAGTAGATCATCCATAACCAAGCTTTCCTGGAGCATACAGAACCACATACACACATTCTCACTGCCTTCTCTAGCAAAAATCCAGCAAGAACATGAATCCATGTGTTGTAGCTCTTGCTCAGGAAGAAAAGGGAAAGTTTATTTATGTTTTGCTACATAAAATTTTATCTGTCCCTTGCAAGTGCTTTCTGCCTGGTGAAAGGTCCTGGCATTTTTAACCTCCTTGAAGGAGGTAGGTCCCAAGCCAGGATACAACCACAGGACAAATAACTGTTCTTTCTAAGAAGTATCCTTAGAGAGAGGTTAACAAAACATGCTGGGCACCAGAAAGAGTGGATAATTTTAAAAATAAATAAAACATACAGCTGGGTTATGACAAGTTTTAGCTAACAGATCTATAAAAAAATGGGGAAAAAAATTGTACATACATCTACACGCATGCATGCGTGTGTATGTGCAAGAAATAAGATGGCACTGATATAACTTCTCCAGCTGTCAGGAAAGGTCACTGGCAGAACCAAGACCAGCTCGGTCACTTCATTTCCTACCTAGCAGACAATGTATTAGAAAATTACAGCTAACAGCTCATTTTTGCACAATCATTGTGAGAATGAACAAATTTGAAGAACTTGACAGTGAGAAATTAAAGATATTTTTCTTAGATATTTGTCATTTTTGTAAGATATTGAGTGAAAATTCTGGCTCAAACAGACTCGGAGAACTGATGTTTAAAAGAGTATCCTTGTTTGTTTTTCCCACTGTTTATAACGTCTATACAAACCCACAGATGTCAAAATTCTTTAAGTCAGAAAACCTTACAGATTCTGCATGATTTTTTCCTCATTTTTGTTACTCATGACTGCTTCTCCTTCTCCCTCTTCTGTGCTTATACATACGTATACAATGGTTGTATTGGTTTGATGTACATTCTTGATGACTTCATTTTCAAGAGGAGTCTTCCACTCTTCCCTACAATTGCAGACAGCTTTCTAATTGCTCATGGGGAATAAGAAAAGAAAGATTTTCAAACTTTGCCAAACCAAATGTTTAGAGGGACAAAGGATTTTCTTAACTGTCTTTATCTGAATACAAAGCATTGTGTTTTAGTTGCTGACCAATTCACCACCGTGGAAAGTCCTGGTGGACTTTCCACCATGGTGTGAGCAGGGATGGGGTAGCTATGGTGGGAGCAGGGATGGGGATACCATGTCATCTTTTATACCTGTGTTGGGGACCAGTTCAGTGCCTCATGGACCATTTTAGGTCTCAGCAGACCATTAGCAATCTTGCATCTCTGGGAAATATCCTCCATTATTTCAGTCTTCACTTGCTGTCCACAGAGTTGGGAATGGCAAAGAGGAACCTGTGATTTTGGCCCTTTCTCCTCCGTAGTTTCAGCAAGCAGCAAGTGGATTCATCTGGAGTATTATAAAGCATGTATGCATTTATCATCATCTTATATACTTCCTGGTAGAATAAAATAGTGTTCACAAACAGAACCTCCCAGGTTCATTTAAAACAAGCGTCCCAGAGCCAGGACACCTGATTGAGCCTACCTGGATCTGTAGGAGCCTGGAAAACCAAGCTGTAAATTTCATGGGAACAAGATATCATTGAATTTTAAGTAGTATCTCTTCTTCATTAAGAGAGGGATACTCACAGGACTGTTCTGCATCAATGTCAGCATTTATTTCTTTGTTTAGTTCCACTTCAAGCAAGAAATACTTAGAACATTTCACCAAAATCCAATATCCTCTCCAAACTTAAAATGGCTAAATAAAACATTTTTTTGTTGGTCAGAAACAAGGTTGCAATGAACTGTGATTTTTTTCCCCCAACCAGCTTTTTCCTGGCTTTAATCAAGCCAGTAAAATATATACATTTATGTATAAAGTCATGTAGTAATGCACTCAAAGAGAATTCAGAAGCTGTTAGTAATTGAAAATAGTCAAAAAGTTTTACTACAACTGCTGAAAATGTAGATCACTCATATCAGTGTGATCTGAAAGGAACAGTGATTTCTACTCTTCTTTCTCTTCCAGTCAGGAAAATTAAAAAAAAGTGCAGCAAAATAAGAAAACATCACTTGGCAGGTACAGTCATTGTGAACATTCATATGAGTTTCCTCCTCACTCTAGGCACCCACTAACACGAATGTCTATAAAATTGAGCTCCTAATCTCCTTTTCTAGTCAATGATGAGTTATAAGCTCCTGAGGAGGATTCAGACACTCACAGAATCACAGAATCAACCAGGTTGGAAGAGACCTAAGGGATCATCGAGTCCAACCATGGCCCTGACACTACCATGTCAACTAGACCAGGGCACTAAGTGCCATGTCCAGGCTTTTCTTAAACACATCCAGAGATGGTGACTCCACCACCTCCCTGGGCAGCCCCTTCCAATGGCTAATAACCCCTTCTAAGAAGAAATTCTTCCTAATGTCCAACCTGAACCTCCCCTGGCGAAGCTTGAGGCTGTGTCCTCCTGTCCTATCGCTAATAATCCACTCATCTAATTTGCCATCATTTCCTACTACACCATCTAGAGGAACCTGACCCTTTCTTCATAGCGAGAAACTAGGGAGAGTAGTTACTTAATTAAATGCTTGCAGCATGGTACTGTTAATTATTCCATCACTGCTTGCCCACCTAGGTTTCAAAATTTTCAACAGCAATTTTTTGAAATGTTTGAAATTTTTAAAACTTCCTCAATTTGCTTTTTTATTAATAATAAGTTTTAAAGTTTTATTTTGATTCAGGTAAGTTCACTGTAAATGGGATGGGGGGACTATAAAGATAAACCCCCCTGTGCTTTATCCTAAACTAACTTGGAGATGCTGACTTTGCAATCAGCTTTCTATGCCCTCTGTTATTTCTGCTGCATTCAATACTTAATTGACCAAAGTGTGTGCTAAAATGATTGGAAAGGTATTTTTTGTGTAATAAAGTTAGGTTTTAAGAAAAATCTCATTGCCTGTCTGGGTGAATCTCCTGGTCCTTCATTTCTTGCTTTGTAGCTCAGGGCATAGCTTCTCTTGTCTACCAAGAGCTGTGGACCTTTGGTTGTACTGAGCTAACAGAAGTAGCCATGGGTGCATAATCCCTCAATTTGAGTGGCTACAGCTTCTCTTGTGGCTTGCAACTATTGCCAGCCCAATGGTGCTGCCTCATGTGCTTCCTAGAATGTATTTTCCAAATTAAGTGTGGTCAGTCTGCTCACACACATAGGCGTCCTGCTTTGGCCTGAAGCATTCTCTGCAAAAAATGGCCATTGATTCAGCAGCTCCTTCTCCGACCTCTGAAACAGTTTATCATAGCAAGGCAATGTGCTGTGTTGAGGGTGTTTCTATTTAAAACCATTCTGAGCTAAAAGGAGTCGAGGAAAACCAGAAGGAGAAGGAGGGGGGGGGGAAGAATTAAAAAAAAAAAAAAAAAAGAAAAAGGAGGGCTGGTGAGTAGATGTTGTAGCCTGTTTCCATGACACATGAAGTGTGTGGCATGTGATATAAATACCATGACCTGGTACCACACTGACAATTGCACTTCTGGAGCAGTGGAAATAGTAGCTCAAATCAACATTGTAAGTGGAGATTAGGGGACCGTGACAATTCCCCTTGGCTAACTCTTTACCCTGAGCTTTCGAGCAGACCTGCTGGGTTTTAAATATACATTATGGTTCCCATGACCTGCAGATAACCCAAAAGGAGGCGTCAGCATGTCAGGGCATGCACAGATAGGGGAGCATTTGATTTTCTAAGCAAGTACACCAAAAAGAGCTCTGTGGGGCAGCTCAGGGAACCACTCTGCCATCCTAACTCCTTGTGCACCCTGAGACAGAGGGAGGGCACTGAAAAGTGAATCAAGGCTTGTGGGCTTTCCTTGGAGGCAGAGAGGGGTAATATCAATACCATGAAGAATATATTTATTACCCATGATAGAAGAGAGGAGCATATTGTTTATGGTTTCACTTGCCATGTAACAGATCAGAAAGTCCTTAAACTGTCCCAAATGAGCAGTTTAAACATTGCTGTTATTGCCTGAGAGTTGTGAGCTGAGGACTTGCTCTGCGGACAGACTGAAAACTGCTTCTGTTTTACCCACATATCAAGAAGCTGATGGTCCTTCAGGGTTCGAGTGTCTGCACATGCTGCTGATATTTCATCCACAGCAACTGAAATGCTGTGCCCATGCTAACTCCAGGAGGCATTTCATTTCAGATTAGACCTTTGATTTCAAGTCCGAAAGAGGGTAAAAGCTTGTGTGTTCCAACCTTTTCTGCTGAGTGGGGTGGTGACAGACCTACAGAGGTGAAAAGTGGGTTTGTTGTTTATGACACTTGTGAAATTTGATGTTTCTACTGGGGATATGTTTTCCATTTGTAAATGGAACCTACAGATGAAAAATAAGTCAGAATTGGATTTCCTAATTTTTTGATAGAAATCTAGACTTTATTATCTCTAGATCAAATTCCCTCAATAGCTTTATGCAATGAAGACCTCTTCAGCTGAACTGGACAGCCTAGGTTCCCAAGAACCTATGTTCCCAAGAACTAGGGGCACTTTTGAGGAACTGGTTTCATCTGACCAGTTTTAGTTTAGGATGAGATGAATCATGCTGTAAACTTAGTTGACTATTGCAGGTATATCTGCACTGACTACAGGAAGGAATATGGCTGACTGGTCCAGGTGGAGACATCTATAATGAATCCTACTCTTTGTCTTGAACTGTATAAATGTCTCAGAAATCACAAGAGAAGAACTCAATCACCCAAGTGTGGGTATCAGCTTTAGGGTGAGGTGTCTGCTCATACAGACTACTGCCAGGATTCCTTTGCACAAAAACAAGTACCAGGTGCCATTGGAGGTGCTGTAGGAATATCTCAGACATCCACACAGGTCTGGCACACTTGATGTGGGATCTGGGAGAGACCTGTGCTTTGTAATCTCAAATGGTACTAGCTTTGTTCATGTGTTGGACTGAGCTCCATTACCTACAAACTCTGAGTCTAAAAACTCCTACACCTGGACATCTAAATTAAGCTGTCTTAATCTGTAGTCTGAATCCAAACACATAGCATTAGGCAAGAGGAGTTCTATATTAATTCATGCCCAGACAACAAAACAAAAGTGGGATTCAGATGACCAGAGAAATAACCTGGCAACCTTTGAGTCGCCCCTGTGTATTGAAGATATCTGCAAAGAAATTACAGATATAACACAAGACCAAGCAAGGACTCCAGCTCTGGAAGGCCAGGTGAAACATAAGTGAGATACCTAGGCTGTCTCAAAAGCTAGTGGCTAACCACCAGAGTCACCTCACAGGCATGTACAAATTTGTTAGATCTGGTATTTCTGTCTGTGTTGGCTTTTTTCTGATGAGCATTATGAAGTCAAAGGCATCAAAATTCAGGTAGTCTCCTCAGGAACAGCACAGAGCATGGAGGGAGCTTACAGGTAAAAAGATTCATGAAAACTAATCTTTTCAAGGTGCAGCTGGACCTAACTCCCATTGACTGCAGTGAAAAAGGAAAGGCTCTGTATATCTCAAGACTAACACCTCAAAGGAAGGAATTTTGCTTGCACCTCCCAAGTGTCTTGCCTGGAGCTGGGATTGGCCATGCTCAAGCAAAGTGCTTAATGCTTTGGCATAAAATCTCCTCCACCTGCATTTGCTTTAAACTCTGCTTCATTCTGCCTTATTACCAGCTTAATAAAAATAATATTAATGTCTTCATTTCATTCTGCAGGGTATGGGATTATTAGACTGGCAGCCAACCAAGGTCTTTGCTGTAAATTACAATGCGAAGGTTACGTGCAAATGATATCTTGCTCCTTGGGTTACAAGTCAAAGGAGTTTTCATAGGCATAGAAGGGAAATAACTGTGCTTTTAAATGAGAGAGGTTAACTAAAGTGCTACCTTTTGGTGAACCAGAACTGCCCAGAAGAACAAAGCTTTTTGATTATTTTGTTTTGTTCTTTCCTCTGGTTAGGAGTTGTAAAATATTCTGCTATCACAACATACATGCCAGTGTGAGTCCAGTGGCTGTGGTTTCTTCATACAGGCTCCCATATTTACTGTTTTATTTCCTGAACTCCTAGCTACGAGAGTCATGTGATTGTGTGAGACTCTCAGACTGTTATTTTTTTCAAATATTGTGTTTCTTCCTTGCAGGAGTAAAGAAAAACTTGACAATATGATTAGCTAAAGGCTCTAAAATCAAATGTCATATAAAAGGGATGTTATCGTTATTAGTGATTTTATGATTTTTCCATTGATCTTTAATTTTTGAGCATCTGACTCATTTTTGAAAGCAGGGAGCTGCAAAACAAGGTCAATGTTGTGCCCAGTCCCTGCACCAACCCCACCATCTTTCTGAGTTCAGCTGAGCAAATGCTTCTGGATCAGGTCCCCACTTCCCAAAAAAACTTCGGTAGCAGCTGGTCACATCAAACCATTCTGCATATTTTTGCTGTCAATGTTCTGTCTGGTGAGGTTTCTGACCTCTGAATTTCACGCTTCCATTTCCAGTACTAATGATCCTGTCTTGAACGACTGGATTTTTAGTCTAATAATAACTGGGTTAGTGACACTCAAATTATCAAGAAAAATTGTTCCATTTCCATTGACTCTTGCACTCAGTTTAAGAACACGGGGCTCAGCCCTTGGTGCTATGATCAATGAACTCTCTCCATACTTACTGTGAGTGCATTACAGATATATGTGCTGACATATCGAGCAGTTGAGTTATATATTCTGCTTTAAAAGCATAAGCTCAAGCTGCAGGACTGTTTGCTTTTAGCTTTGGAAATTACTGGGTCTGTCAAAAAAGTTGCTTTGCATTAGCATCTTGTCCGTTTAGATCACTTGCTGAAAAGCATTGAGCCTTGATTCTTCAGAAAGTCTCGAGTTCTGCTCATGGTTTGTTTAAATTACTGGGGACTTGTGTTACTGATTTCAATGAGGGCAAAACTGGGGCACGGAAAACTAAATCTATTAATCTCCCCACATTCACCTCCTCAAGAAAGTTATAGTATCAGACTAAAGAGGCTATAAAAGCTTTTGAAAGAACCTCAAGCATAAATCCATTGAAGTGTCAAAGCTGCAATTCACTGAATGAGAAACAGAGCAGCCCCCTTCATTTGCAGAAGGTGGCTGTCTGAAGAAGCCCTCTGAAGTGGTTGGCTTCCTCTCCGGAGTTGATTAGTGCCTTTTCTGACTTCTGTTTGCAATGAACATAATGTGAGTTTCTCAGCTGCCGCTCTCTCATTACCAATTTGGGGTTAAGGAAAATGAAAAAAAAAAAAAGGCAAAAGCAAGAGAAAAAAAATTCCTTTGATCCAATTTCCTTTTGTTAAGACTTCCTTAAATATTATCGTTAGTTGTTGTTTATTTTACTAGGATTGAAAGGGGCAATTGTGGTCACACATCCGACTGCTGGCATAACTTAGACCAGAGAATCCCCTCCTGTGATTACTGGATCTTGCTCAAACGCCTGCAATCCAGACTGAAGCAAGTCTTTTACAGTTTCTGACTCTGTTGATCCTCCTGGAAAGCTGTGACCTTAGCTGAGTACATCTGCTGGCCTCAATTGTGCTATCACTGTGCAGTCTACCACTACCTGAAGGGAGGTTGTAGCGGAGTGGGAGTCGGCCTCTTCTCCTGGGCAACTAGCAATAGGACAAGAGGACACAGCCTCAAGCTTCACCAGGGGAGGTTCAGGTTGGACTTTAGGAAGAATTTCTTCTCAGCAAGGGTCATTAGCCATTGGAAGGGGCTGCCCAGGGAGGTGGTGGAGTCACCATCTGTGGAGGGGTTTAAGACAAGACTGGACATGGCACTTAGTGCCATGGTCTAGTTGCCATGGTGGTGTCAGGGCAATGGTTGGACTCAATGATCCCAGAGGTCTCTTCCAACCTGGTTGATTCTGTGATTCTGTGATTCTGTGATCACGCAGGATCACCAGGAATACATCTGCAAACAAACTGATGTGCGAGTTTTGCAGTTGTTTCAACTCAAGATTGAGTTCTACCTGCTAGTTCCCAAAATCACTCAAGTCCTCACCTGAGTAAGCCCTCTATTTACAGCACAAGAGCTGGGACTGAGAGAATGTGGACAACTGAGACTGTCCTAGAAATACCCACAGAGTAGGGACTAGATGGACATGCTTGAACTGCCCTAACTTGCTTAATGTGAAGTTACCTTGACTGTACCAAGTAACAGCATTTCCTACATCAACTATCTGGAATCAAGGATGACTATTCCATTTTCTTGTTAACACTTTCTTGTGAGACTTAAGTGCACCAAAGTCTTACTGCAAACGTAATAATGTGCCCAAAGTAGCAGATTACCTAAACGCAGTTAGGAAAGGGATTTCCCAACTGTGGCCAGCCTTGTCCAATTGAAAATTATGTTTAATTTTTCTTTGGTATCTACAATTCACTGAAAATATCACACAGAGAACAAAAAAAATTAAAAAAATATATAAAAATAAGAAAAGTTGCAGTTCTAAAATTTTGTACTTAATCTAACTACCTAAGAGCCACTCATTATGTATCTCCTTAATCCACTGGCAGTTTATTAAAATATTCTATAAAATGGGATACGGAATTAAATCCTTCAGTCTGTTCATGAAAATTAATGCTCATACTCACTTGGGTTTTTCTTGGACTCTCTGCATACATCTGAAAGAGATAAATGCACAAGCAAATGAGCATATATAAATGGGCATATTTTTGCAATTATATATAGTATAGAATAACAACGATAAACATTTAACCCTCATTGTCCTTGCCCCCAGTTCCATCCATGATTTTCTCCATTTATGTTAATTTGGGTTGGAGGGTTTACAGAAGTTCGGTGAGTTCAGTGTGATACTAGGAAAGATGCTTCTCCTGGTATTGAAAGCAAGGGCCTTGAATCACAGAATCACAGAATCAACCAGGTTGGAAGAGCCCTCTGGGATCATCGAGTCCAACCATTGCCCTGACACCACCATGTCAACTAGACCATGGCACTAAGTATCATGTCCAGTCTTTTCTTAAACACATGCAGAGTCTGAGGATACACAGCATTGCAGGTAAAATGGCTTGTCAAGTTCAGTGTACTTGGGTTGATCTACAGCCTCTGGAGCAATCTCACAAAGCAGAGTAGCTAAAAGCAAAGGGAGGGATTTAGCTAAAAAGCCACAGACCTAAATACAAGTTACGAACACAGGAGTTTGTGTATGAATTTGATGTCCAAATTCCCACTTTAGTTTGAAGGGTTTTATGCTAGGATTCAGCTGCCATGTTAGGCACTGTTGGGTACATCTTGACTCGTGAAGTATCTCAGGTTGTAGATTCATCAGTGTTGGAAACCACCTTGAGGGGGTGCCTAGTCCAAACTCAGAACAAAGTCAACACCAAACTCAGAGCCTTCAGGGCTTTGTCCAGTCAGGTCTTCAAAACCTCTGAGGATGGAGATTTCAACACCCCTGTAGGCAACTTATTTCAGTGCTTAATTATCCTTACACTGTGGTTGGCTTTTTTCCCCCCATTATACTGAGCCATAACCTTCATTGTTTCAGTTTATAACCATTATCTCCAATTCTTCCACTGTGTGCCTCAGTAAGGAGCTTGGCATCATCTTCTCAGCAACCTCCCCTTAGGAATAGGAATGCAAGAAGACTTGTAACTGTGTGAATGTGCTGAACGTTTTCTTGTTCCAAAGATATCATCTTCCCATCTTCACCTCCATGGGTGAAGAGTCCCTTTCACCCACTAGTCCATACAAAGACGTGTGTGGAAAGATTCAAGCTCAGTCCATGGTCTGATGAACACCTCAGGGAGGGTTTAGGAGGACATTTCTGTTGGCAGATTCAGGACACTGACTGGACAGTTAACCCAGAGTGACTCCAGATTACATGCGATGGCATTCCTGAGGTCTGTTTTCTGCACATATACATAAACAGTCTAGCACAGCAGCATGGGTGATCTTCAGACTTCTTGGAGGGCCCTGCACGGGTTAGTTTGTGTGGTGGATCAAGGAATGTGACCTTAAGAGGGCCCTTGGGAGTGCTGCACAGGCAGTCCTATATATTGTAGAGGCTGCCGCTGCACCTGAGGTGTATCTGGGCTGACAGCCAGCACACAGGTCAAGAGGCTTGGTGTGCTTAAAGCCACTCAGACGCTTACATTTCAGCTGAGAGTGAAGACATAGTCAATCTGCCATTTTTGCTGAAACATTTTCTTGTCTTTACCTCATAAATCTAGCCAGCAGATCTTGGCTCTCTGGAGCTCTGAGTATTTGTAATAGTGAACCCTGAAAGCATTCAACACCAAGTAGCTGCCTGAAGCAATGGTCAACCACGGGGATGGAACGAGAATGGGCTATGAAAATGACTGTGTTTAATGTATTTGTTTAATGCTACAGGTTCTCTTTGTATCAGGCAGATGGAAGATGCCAAGGAATGGCATCGGTTCATTGAGACACTGTTTTTCCAGCTGAAAGTTAGTCAACCTGAAGAACTGATGCCATGTGTGAAGGCAGGTCTGTCAACACACACAGCAGATGGCTGGGTTTCACAGGGGGTGGTAGTGGGAGCAAGCGGGGGAACAGGAGCTTCAGATGCAATCATGGGAGGAAGCAAAGAGTAAATAAACATCTGGGCATGCACTACAGCAGCCAGCGTCAGTGGTCAAGGGCACAGGAGAAGCAGCTGTGGGAGATCAGAAAGAAGGCAATGGCCTCACGACCACAAAGGAAGGATGGTGTTAGAGCTGGATGGGAAAGAGTTTGTGGTTTATCACTTTGGGATCTTGTGATGACAGTGATCTAAATAGTAAACTTTATTATATTCTTCAGTTAATAAGAGTGCAAAAATAGCCATGACACAGAGTCAAATCAACATCTAGGGGAACAGGGCATCTCCAAGCATCATCTGAGCAGTGTCATTTTTCCACAACTGAGAACCTGGTTAGCTGACTCTTACTGCAGCTGAGTTACATTGCCAGGAAAACTGCCCTATTCTCTCTAACAAAGATATACATATTTCCTCAGATGATTACCTACCCTCTTGATTGTAACTGCATTGTAAAGATTTAGCCCCAATAAGAAGCTGAATTTTCTCTGGCCATGCTGCCACACACAGCAGAAGGGACTCCGAATCTTTTGGTTCACCTATTTTGATTTACACTTGCTGTGGGTCCTGCCCATCCTTTCACAGGTTATGGAGACTGATGTGGGTCCTGCCCGTCCTTTCACAGGTTATGGAGACTTCTGCCCTTTGAGGTATTCAATGATATTGCATCTTCTTTGGAAGGGCATACACAACAACAAATCCATCCAATTTAAAAGAGGCCTCAGCAGCAGAAAATAGCCACTGTAGCCCCTACCGAGAACACCTCAGCCCAAAGCCAGTGGTAAGGCAGCAGCATATTTGGGATGTTTCTTATTAAGAGCACCCATGATCAGCAACCTAGAAGGTCCACAACTACACCAAGGACAGCAATGGTTGCTTATCCCCTCCCAGGACTCTAAAAATCTTATCTCTGTTGCATACTCATTGTATGTCTTTAAATCACATGAAGCCCAAAACCTTGCAAATATTTAATGTGATAACAGGAGGTAGATGTCTAAAGATCTTGGCAGACATGAGCTTTGACATGTAGCACTGTTCCCCAACCGCAAATCAGACACCATGTCAGCTCCCTAGCCCTGTTTTCTGGATGACATTGACAACTTCTGAAATAGGTTGTGGGATTTTTTTTCTCCCTAAGAATGTCTCCAACATAAGATGCATCTGTTTCTTGAGGGCAAAAACTGTGGGAAACAAGACCTTTTTTTTTCAGGAACTCATACACCACTCCTGCCTTCATGCTTCAAAATCCTAGGGCTGTAAAGAGCAGAAAGACATAAGTGTGGGTTTGTTAGGTTTTTTTCCCTTTGATTTTGTTTTTATTTGCTCTGTTAGGAACAATACTCCAGTTGCTAAGGCTTAAGCTTACTGTCGTGTTGTATGCTCCCCTGCAGCCCCATGGCATCACTCACACCTCATGCAGAGCAGGGAGGGGGATTGACTCACTGTAGGTATCAGGGAGGTCATCAGCTGCTACGGCGAGGGAAGCCCAGAGGCCTGAAGTCAGCTCTTGGCAGGTGGAGTAAGGTGGGTCTGAGCTGTAGCCATCAACGTTCAGCCAGTGGATCTCTCCGAGCACTCCAGTTCCAATGAGAAATGGCAATCTCAGACACTTTTTCCTGTTAGTGTAGCTTGCTTTAAAGAAAAGCAAAAGTAATACGGTCCTATTTATCTCTGGCTAGGTTTTGGATTGTTTTGTATATAAATTCAGACATACATACACATTTTTGTCTTACAATGACTGCATTTCTAATCGCAGCATACAAATCTTTCTTGGATTTTTTTGGCAATACCTGCAAAACAACAGGCTCGTAAAATGGGTGGGTCTGTTTTTCATGCTGTGTGCGTGTGTGTTTTGTTTTCCAAAACCAAGATGAAAACCTTGTTGCCTGGGCCTTGCCCTTGCCCTAATGGAGGGCTTCTGAGAAAAGGCAGGAAGATAGGAGCCCTTGTGAAGGGAAGCAGCACCACTGATATACCTCAGACTACACAGCCCTGCAGTGGAAAACATTGCTGTGCAAACTGTCATCACCAGAGGCTGATAATGAAGATGAAGACTGGAGTTTGTAGAGTGTGGAAGGTGGCAAGCTGAGAGGAGGGGCAGGGAGGCACCGAATGTTGTACCAGGGACTGGCTGGATAGTTAACTCTTGCTGGACTCAATGCTTGCCTGGCTAGACCTCATCTCCCCACACTTCTCACCTGCCCTCCCCTTTTACCTCCCAGCCCACCTTCTGAAGTAGGGCCCTTATCCTACACCAACCCAAAGCAGGACTTCAGTGCTGTGATCCCTGTCTTCTCTACCCATCTACCATAAGTCCCTCTCCAACCAGAGCTCTTTTCCCCTCCTTGAATTTCTGCTAGATGCATGGTCCAAATCAGGACCTTAACTCCATCTACCGTTCTCCATGCTTGAGCTCTTAGAAATCCAGACACCGAGTATTCTAGAACTCCTCTCTTGCCTAGATGTCTGCATGTTCCCAGACCCCAGCCCACAGCAAAGGGATGAAATAAGAAGCATCATAAGATAAATCCATGTAAATTAGTGCACTCTGGGATAGTCCATTCAATCTGCATATGGGAACCTGAGGGCACTCAGATGGGCATGATGTTATCTGGCAGAAGGAATTTGCTTTGCTGAATCAGCACCTAAAGGATTTGAGGGAAAGCACTGGCACCCACTCAGTTTGAACCAGTTACATTTGATGTAGATAAGGGCAATACCAAAACAAAAAAAAAAGATAAACCATGTGTTTTATATCCTAGAATACCTAAAAAGGACAGAAAACTATGATCAAACCAAGTCTACCTTGGGCTTCATCCACTTGGCAGATGAAAAACTGAAATATTACTATGTGACTTGCCAGCAGCAGTTGTGAAAGGGTCCAAGTCCTGAACTGAGTTATGTCAATCGGGAGCAATGCACATCACCACTGGCAGCAGGGGTGTGACTTTGAACTGATTCTGGAGTAAATGAACTCAAGAACCCACCTTGAAGGCACTGGCCACGTGTGCACATCCTGATGCTTCATTAAGAAGACCGTGTAACAGTACTGTGTGTAAGAAGCTTGTGGTGCCTCATAAAGACACTTGAGGTGAGTTATGGGGACAAAAGTACAAAACTAGGAGAAGAGGAGCTTTGGGGTTCCTCAGAGGAGAAGGTAGAGAACATTGTCTTGCCAGAGAGTTCCTGGGTTATACTTCAATTTTGGTTCTCCCTTTCTGTGAGAGTTAGTGACAGAAAATGGATAGAGAAGTGTCATATGATGATTAAATGTATGGAATAGCTTTTACAAAGAGTGAAGAACACACTAGGAAATCAGCAAGGAAGAGAAAGGCTTGATGATGGATATGATTGAAAGACATAACATCATAAGTTAAAAGGAGAAAATGAGCAACTAATGATCATTTCTTCCAATAGAAGAACTATAATGTAATAAAATTAATGGATGTTTCGAAACAAACGCATGGAAACAGTGCTTCACACAGCATGCAGTTAAGCCGTTGAACTCCCTAGGATGGAATACTGTGGCTGACAAAATTTTACAAATTAAAAAAAAACAAAACCAAAACCACTGATTCATGGATTGAAGAAAGGTCTCCTTTTTACTAAATGGCATTATATTAGTGTCTGAGGCCTTCATATGAGATGAGGACCCTGCACACTATGCTTCATATATATGAAGATGGGAAAAAGGCAGTTCACACCCTATAGTGTGTGGGGAAAAGGATCTGAGGCATGGGAGAAATGTCAGATTGTCTTTGGAGGGGAGACCCTGTTCCATATTTGTACCAATATTCTCCAGACGTCCAGACACAACCACTCATTGTAGACCTTCAGTAAGCTCTAGGGCTCACTGAAGGAGCCAGATGCCACCTGCTACCAGTTCCACACCAGCAGCAATACTGTAGCATTGACACTAGTCACATAAACTTGATTCAGGTCCTTCCTAGAATGATCTGTTGTAAAATCAACAAACAAGTCAAAGCCATAAGCAGGTTATTTTAATTCAAGTTGCCTTTAAAACAGTGTTCAATCACCAGTCATCCTAATACCAGTGTGTAGATGAACTGCTGGTGGAGGACCAGCACAACGCTTTTGCTTGCTCAAGCCCATATTTCACCAAACGTTGTTGATTTGTTTGGACAGGCAAATAAGATTCCACTTTATCAGAAGTTTACAGACATCTAGCCATCAATTATTTCCCAGGGAATTAGCTCCCTAAATATTTTACAATCAGGATATAGGTGACCCAGAGAAATTATTCAGGAAATAAGTCTCAGAACCAAGAAATTACGGTAGATTTCCTAATTCATTACTGATGTATTCCACCAACGAACCAGCCGTTAGCCCATGAAACAGGAAATACTTAAGCATGTGAAGAACAGTTCCACAAAAATTAAGATATATCATGTTTATAAAACCATCCATGTACTTAAGTGTTTGAAAGCTCAGGGGTGTATGTTGCTCTAAGTGATGTTCTTATGCACTGGCAGCAGGCATTTTGATCCTGGAGTGACAGCAGGAGGAATTCAGAAGACAAATACATACACACTCACCATGCTGCTTCTTGACCATTTGAAGTATGGGGTTATTTATTGGATGTTATGAAGATCAACCCACTCACACAAACATGTGCACTAAATCAGACTGTTGCATTTCCCTCCTTCCTCTGAGTCATTACTGGTTTTTAGCGAAACCCCATTGCTCTTGGCTCATTGTTCTAGCACACACACAAAAAAATTGGAGAACTTCACTCTTTCTCGTAGCAGCATCCACTGTAATTGTTACAAAAGAAAACTAAACAACTGGAAGTTGTTAGTCCATATGAACTATTGAAGGCTTAGTCTCGTAGTCTTCTGAGGCTCTTTGCACAAGCAAATTCATTTGCTTCCTTATGATTGACATACATTATGGGCAACAGAAACCAGCACTCGGCTGTCAACTGGAGCTTGGAATCAGTTGTAAATTATGATAGCTGCTGTTAGAAACTGGAAAGTCTGAGGGAGGAAATTCTGGTTTTGTTGACACAGCAACAGCAGCAGAGTCAATCCAAAAAGGGATTAGGGGCAAGTCAAATCATTGGGGAGGGTTATGGTTTTAAGAGAGACGGCGAAGAAGGAGAAAGGAAAGAGTTAAGAGAATGCTGGGATACCCCATGGAAACAAACAGACAAAAAAATAAAATCCTCCCTCGAGCAGCAACAACCTCAGACCTTTATATGTTCAGACTATATAGGTGGCAAGTTGGTCGTTGAAGCCCATGCCAAGACCAAAGAACTTCCAGCCAAAACAGATGTGGGTTTATAGAGGCAAAGCAAGCCTTTAGAAGGGGTCTAGGGAATTCCAAATTCAATAGTATGTCGATATAAACCCGAAGACATGAAAATGAGATCCGAGCCTTTAAAATGAAAGAGCTAATGAAGTGTTGTTTTTATGTGTCACAGCCTATATTTTGCTTTACCAAAACACAGTGGTCCTCTCAAAGCATTAACCCTGATTTTTCACCTTTGGATCATAGGGATGAGGCCTGAGAAATCCCCGTGCAGAACAATTCAGCGTTCTGACATCAGCAGCATTGTTACTATCCCCTCAAGGTATTCTTTTATGCCATAGTTGGACCACACAGATCGCACTTGCTCATGAAAGCTGGGAATAATACGTCAGGGACCAGATTTGCACGTTTTGTTATGTGCATGAAGTTGGTGGACCTAGGCCAGGCACACATGAAGCAAGAAGGGACATACGCACATGCAGACACCCACATTGCACGTCTACACACAGCCCCCACCACACACAGCTGTACCCTCTCACAGTGGAAAGGTTTGACCAGTATAGCAGAGCTATTGGTTTGCCTACAGATGCTGAAATGTTTTCATTACTGTCTGCATACATCATGAAGAAAACGATGGTCGTACTTTACAGGATTTTGCACATCATAAAAATGTAATCCCTGCCACTAGAAGCCTACAGTCTGAGTGTAAAAATAAGTGAAATGTGGAGAAACCTCAGCATTCATTGAGATAGGGAGAGAGATATAAAAACCTTGCCCATCTTATTGCCTAACATTGATTTTTAAATGCTATTTCAATACCTCGGTGAAGTACGGGTTCACAGAACAGCTCAGGTTGGAAGGGACTTTGAAAGATCATCTGATCTAACCTGTCATGGGAAAGGGAGCCTAGATGAGATTATCTAGCAACCCGTCCAATCACATCTTGAAAACTTCCTGTGTTGGGGACTCTACACCGTCCCTGGGAAGGTTGTTCCAGTGAACGATTGTTCTCACTGTAAAAAATTTCTTTCTGAGAGTAAAAAAGTACTTTCTGAAAGTCCACCACACCCATTCAATGGCAATATCAGTGCTCAGAGCATATGAAAAACACCGTAAGAATCTTTCATCTAAGGTCATAGTTGTGGATTTGCTTGAGTTTCAGTAGAATCCAGAGTTTCTTTGCTCATCACCTACCTCCATTTCCTTCCCCCTTCCTGCCCAACACCTGACTGTCCAGCCACACAGGATGTTGAGATATTTAATTTGTTGGCAAAAAGGGGCTGTGTTTACACTTCTGTGAAGCAACAACCTCTACAGAAGCTTTCAGCATGGCCCATTCCATATCTCACCTATCAACCATCCAAATGGCTCCCTTCACAGCCTGTATGGGAATAGCTGGCTCCGCTAGGGCACCAGGCAATGTTGACAGCATAACCCAGACATGTTTGGGCCTTCATTATGGAAAGAGGACAAATTTTGCAGTTACCTCAGCACCACTCTTAATGAGTAGTGTAGACAAACTTAGGGAGCAAATGGTAGGACCAAGAGATGATCCTTCTCAAGAGGAGGCTCAGAGGTGACCTTAGTGCAGTCTACAACTACCTGGAGGGAGGTTGTAGCGGGGTGGGAGTCGGCCTCTTCTCCCAGGCAACTAGTGATAGGACAAGAGGACACAGCCTCGAGCTTTGCCAGGGGAGGTTCAGGTTGGACATTAGGAAGAATTTCTTCTCAGCAAGGGTCATTAGCCATTGGAAGGGGCTGCCCAGGGAGGTGGTGGAGTCACCATCTCTGGAGGTGTTTAAGAAAAGACTGGACATGGCACTTAGTGCCGTGGTCTAGTTGCCATGGTGGTGTCAGGGCAATGGTTGGACTCGATGATCCCAGAGGTCTCTTCCAACCTGACTGATTCTGTGATTCTGTGTGATTCTGTAATGTAAAACAAATTAATGTAAAACCTCTTTCTAGGTAGCAACCCCTTCCCGGGAGGTGAGGAGCACTTTCACCTTTACAGAGAACACAACCCATCCTATCCCACCCTCAAACTGGTCAAATTTCTTGATCATCTCATTCTGTACTCTGCAACCTGTCAAAGCAGAGTACAAATAACATCTTACTCATTGGTTGACGTCTCTACATAAGATGGGACTTTATCAGTTTTCTTAGTTCTTTGGAATGTGCATATCTAAGAGCTGTAAAGGCTTTCTCATTGGAAAATATATATAAAAAACAAATATCAGCTCTTTTCTTTAGACTTTAAATCCTGTTGACTTGGCAGGAGAGCACTTAAGATGATCCACAGAGCTAATAAATTTTATGATTGTCCAATGAATACTCTACTTTGCCAAGTTACTAGGAAATATGTTCACAAATCTGTGACAGACTCTAGGCACGATTTTGATAGATCATCTCCTGTGGCTCTCACGTTAAGATTTGTAAAACGGGTCTACACATGCATACTGTGACTGTCTGGTCTGCTCCAGCTCTGAATCCAGTGAGGCAGGTGCCATGTCATTTCTGTGTGCAGCACTGAGCACCACAAGACCTTAGCAGTGATAATCCAGTGAAAGGCCAACTCTTGCCTCCTCTGAGCCCATGTGAGGGGTGAACGTGGCTTCAGTGAAGAAATAAATTAAAGCCTTTCGGCTTAAATTTGCACTTCTCTGATCTTGCAACCATTCTGGAGTTTCTGCAGCCTCCAGCATAAACCAAAGTTGCTGCAGGACTCTTCTGAAGTGTGGTGGTTGAATGCAAAACCCCCTGGCAGTTATTCCACTTTGGCAGGAATAGCAAGAGGGCATTGAGGGATGTGCCGATACACTGTGCAGCTGAGTAGGATGTAGGCTGGAAGGGGATCACAGAATCAACCAACCAGGTTGGAAGAGACCTCTGGGATCATCGAGTCCAACCATTGCCCTGACACCACCATGGCAACTAGACCATGGCACTAAGTGCCATGTCCAGGCTTTTTTTAAACACCTCCAGAGATGGTGACTCCACCACCTCCCTGGGCAGCCCCTTCCAATGGCTAATGACCCTTGCTGAGAAGAAATGCTTCCTAATGTCCAACCTGACCCTCCCCTGGCGAAGCTTGAGGCTGTGTCCTCTTGTCCTATCGCTAGTTGCCTGGGAGAAGATGGGAAAAACACGGATCCCGTATTACTCTGCACAAGACATGTTCAGCCGTTCCTGTGCATTT